>NW_026652294.1:60327173-60853103 GCF_009828535.3 Hylobates moloch
GATGGGATCACCAAAGAAGACTGTAGAGGGAGAAGTGCTGAGAGTTCTACAACACCAGGTGACACCAACATTGAAGAGGTACACGGAGGAAGCAAAAGGAGCCAGGGAATTAGATTAAAGGGGGAAAGCCCAAAAAATAGAAAGGTAAAGAAAAGATCAGGAAAGGGAGATATTAGAAAATTCTAGGAGAGGATGACTGGAGTTTCAACAATGTTAGACCTCCTCTGCTCAACAGTATGTGCACTGAGAAGTAGCCATTAAATCTGGCACTAAATACATCATTGCTCCCCTGTGTCCCCTTCAGTCCAAAATGTGCTATCATGTGGTTATGGTTTCTTTACTGAGTGGTCATTTTCTGGGCTTCTCATGTGCCAACCATTGTGCTAGGGCCTGTGATGAAAAAGATAAATAACATATGCCTTCTAAGATCCTCCTAGTGAAACAACCACTTTACTGATGTCAGCAAGCTCTGGGCTATGCATCCTGTGCATATTAGCTCAGTACTTGTACCCAGTTTTCATTGGTTTAATTATTTTGGCACAGCCTAACTCATTAATCAGATGTTTACGTTACTTATATTTCACTTACTAGTTCCAAGTTTTGCTCTCAACCAGTTCAAATGATATATTCTGTCAGTGTGGATCCTGGTGCAACCAGATCAAAAGTACTTTCTCTGTTGTCATTTGAACATTCCATATAGTCTCTTGCTCTCCTACTTGGAGAAAACAATCAGAATCAGTTTCTCTTTTGAGCACACATACCCCGATGAACTTTTCTGGAATTCCCTTGGTCTTTTCCTATTTGAAATATTTTTGGAGGATTTTTTATTTGTGATCAACATACTGCTCTTGTAGGTGCCAAATGAGAATCTCAGAATTATACCAAACCATCCCATTTCTCCCAGGGTTTTTCCATTCTCTGCTAACTCCTGCAAGAAGCTCCCATAGTTCATCATATAAATTGTCACCCTCAAGAATAGAAGAAGCTCAGTGGTACTCCATCCCCTGAAGAATGTCTCTTATACAATATTCTTTCTTTGGTCAACAGTGTATACATTTTTAAAAATTAGTTATTCATGTTAAAAAATTGGAATATGTTTATGTAAAAATCTGGATTTTCATGTTCTCTTGAAAGATCAGATGATCTGACCACACTGGGCCTGCATTCCTTCCTGACATCCATTGGTTGAAGCTGTGGGCACTGCATCCTTTATAAGGGCCTTGGGTGTTCTATTTTGCCACAGTCTCCACCACTCCCTAATATATGATCCTTAGCTCCTGTATACTCCACCAATCATTACTCTCATTTAGTTACTTCCCAGGCTCTGAAAATATTTAAATTTGTGACCCTCACTCTGGTAAGATCTATCTAAAATGAAGTTGTAGGGTTTGCCTGGCTATATCTATCAAATTAGTCAAACACATTATATATATCTAACACATTAGTCAAATTCTCACTTTTTACAAGTCCCGGCATGTCTAGTTACCATACATATTGTAATTGCATTTTTTAAGTCAGATGGGAAATTCACATATTTTTGCAGAGGATGAATTACATAGGTTTTATGCTAGAGACTCATCAGCCCATGTTTCTTTCATGTAGTCTTCATATTTACCAACTATTGGAAGCTGTTTTATCACCCCACAAAGAGTATTTTTCCATACTGTGAATTCCGTTTTTATTTAGGGTGCTTCCAGAAAACACATATCATATGCATGCCAGCTACAATAGTTCTCTTTTTGCTTTTAGTAAATACAAGGTCTGTTAGGGCTGCAGTGTAAGCCCACAGCAGCTACACTATGGGACAGCAGCTATTTAAGGAATGGCTACATACTGATAAATGACAGACTTTGGTCTATAGCACTGTTAATCCAGCACCTTTAACTGTCAAAGGTTGGAATATTTTCCCCTAAAGTCTCCCCAGAACCAAATATTTACTTGAAAAACATATGTGCAGAATTCTAGAGTAAATAGAGACAGAGCAATGTGTCCATGGGTGAAAGGTCTGAGGCTTAGAATTCACATGTTGTATTCCTAGATGTGTCTCGAGCTTCCTGAGGGATTTCAGGAAAATCACTTTACTTGCCTAATGCAGCTGTCAGATGGAAATGTTATTATTTATCTGTGTTAGATTGCACAACCATGCTCTATCTTTACAAAGCCTTAGATGCTGTGCAAAGGGATCCCTGTGATATTCTAAGGGCCTTAAAATGTGTCAAGCAAAATGAAGCACAAAAGGCCTCTCTCAAGCAACCACAGGTCTATTTTCCCAAAGAAATACAAGATCAGGGATGATATCTGTCCTGTGGCCACAGAAATGGGCTTCACCCTACTCCTGTGTTGCTCGACAGACTGCCACTCTCTATCACTTTCCATTCTAGTCAAACAGCAGGTCTATCTTCCGCCCCGCCCCACCCTTTCCTCCATTTAATAGGAAACACATTCTCTTTCTGTAGGACACACATACCAAAAAAAAAGAGGAGATTTAAGTAGAACAGCAGAATCTCTACTTACATACAACTTGCTAAATATATAGAGCTGAACATAGCCAGAGCCGAGAGAAAGGAAAAAAAGAAGAGTGTTTTAACAGTAAAGTAAAACCACAACTAATGACTTCAGGAGACAGGAGCTAGGTGGACAAGCAAAGCATTACAGTTTTAAATATATGGGATTTGGCTTCACCTCCCCCATAAGTGGCCTGGCACCAATTCAAATAGGCTGGTCTGGCACACTAGTGCCTCGGAGAGGGACCACACTGGCGGATGGAAACGACCACAGAAGCCACAGAGAAAGTGCAGGATTCCAGAGGCAACAAGTAGGCAACCAGATTGGCAGCAGAAACAATGCCAAGGCCCCTGCATCAGCAGGGAGGGCCAGCCTCGCCAGCTGGATTTTCTTTCTCCTCAGGTTGGGATGGCCAATGGTGATCCTGACTGGTGGGAGGATGGGCAGGTGCCGTGGAGAATCCTAGGCCCAGGTAGCCCAAGAGTGGACAACAAGGTAGGAGTGGAGAGAGCCTTCTGCCTGCTGGGTGCCACATTGCTGAAAGCTGAGACAGTCATGTTTGTGGAATATTTATGCGTACTAAAAAGAAGGCAATAATCTTTACGGGCTTCTAGCTCTGGAAAATATTTTGCTGTACAAACAGTTGTTTTTCATGCCATTGAAAACTGCTAAATGATTTGGTACTGGAAGCATTCTTGCTTTGAGCTGTGTGAAAGTAAGGATTCTAGTTCAGTGGGTAGAAGACTCAGCAGGGGGCTTTAATTGGCCAGTTCCCGTTTTTACCATCCATGGTGCTGTCTACACAATGCCAACATTGCTAGCTGGAAAGCTGAAATGGAATTAAAGCTTTACCAAGGATAAGCAATACATAATAGTGTGAAGATTTGCCCTGAGCTGGCTGATGCCTTTGACAGTTTAAATGCTAGCCTCAGTTTTCTCAGTGTTAAAATAAGATAAAAACTAATTTCCAAGACTTCCAGAAGGGTAGTATCAGCAAATTATTTCCAACTCCTTGAATGAGTTAAAAATGGTAAGTAGTTATAAAGAAAGATCATGACCTCACAGTGACTAGGAAACAACCATAATTGTGAACTTTATATAATTGTTCTTTCCTTTTTTTTTTAACTGAGAAAACCAGCACGAATAGGAATAATAATAACACAATGGCACCATTTCCTGTTACTCGAAGCACTTCACCTATTATCTTTTTTCATCTTACAAGCGTGTTAGGTATTATTAGACCCCAGTTCCCAAGAAAACTTGAGTTTGGCACATTTAGGAAACTTTCAGAAAAGTCAAAGTGACGGAAACCTAACAAGTCAAAGAAGGTGTGATGGGGAAGAGTGGGGCAGAAAGAGGAGGGCTGTGTCCCCTGGGAGCCTTGTAAGCTGTACTACCTAAGCACATTGAGCTTGTGATGCTGGATGAGGATAGATAGATAGATAGATAGATAGATAGATAGATAGATAGATAGATGATAGATAGATAGATAGATAGATAGATAGATAGATAGATAGATAGATATAGATATAGATTTTTTTTTTTTTTTTTGAGACAGAGTTATTCTGTCATTCAGGCTGGAGCGTGGTGGCAAGATATTAGCTTACTGCAACCTCTGCCTCCCGGGATCACCTCAGCCTCCTGAGTAGCTGGAACTACAGGCATGTGCCACCATGCCTGGCTAATTTTTTGTACTTTTTGTAGAGACGGGTTTCACCATGTCGCCCAAGCTGGTCTTAAACTCCTGGGCTCAAGTGGTCCGCTCACCTCAGCCTCCCAAAGGGTAGATGAGGAATTTAAATAATATGGGTAGCAGGTGGTTGGCTATATGGGCCTTTCATTCCTAAAGCTCGGGCTGGAAGCTATGACTTTGGTAAGCACATGGATGGTGTTTTAAGCCACACGAGCTTAAGAAATTGCCTAGGAAATGAATGTAGAGAGAAGGAAAGAGGATATAGTATGGAGCCAGGAGAAATATGCAGGAAACAGAAGCCAACAATGAAGACCCAGAGTCAAAGAAAAGCCACTTAACTGGAAGCCAAGGGCAGAGACTATGTCAAGAAGGGAGTCGTCAAGTACGTCGAATGATCGTGGCAATTCTGGTAAGGACTAAGGAATGTTCACTGGACTTGGTAAGATGAAGGGCATTGCTGACCTATGCAGAAGCAATTTCATTCATTAATCAGGAGAGAAGCCAAAGTATAATAAAGACTGAATAAAATTAAGGATGTGTAGACAGTAAGTGAAGATGCATGGTTATGACAAGGAGAAAGATGAGAGACAACCTGGTGTGTGAGGGACCAGGCAGAATTTGCAGGCTTTGCTGGTTCATTTGAGAGAGCAATGTGAGCACACAGAAGCGCTGCTGGAAGACTCCAGGAGCCAGGGAAAGATCAATGATGCGGGTGGGGATCCTGGTGCCATGAGGGTCCTGGAGAAGGCCCTGGCAGTGGGTGTGGCAATCCAGGCCACACAGGAATGTGATTGTCTCTGCTAGGTGAGACCTCTCCCTTTGGAACAGAGTGGCAAGAGGCAAGGACGGCAGATTAAGGGAAGAACAGAGAACGCAGAGAAAGCTGCAATTACGAGGAGGCCCTGGCAGGCTCTGAGGCTCTCCCTGTATTCCCCATCCCCCATTCTCCTGTGTGGCTTTCTGGCTCAGAACCCTCTTTCTCCCAATGTTCTGTCATCTCCAACTCTTTTTCTTTTATTTCAGATAATTCCTCATTTACCTCATTTTGCATAATAGCATATCACCTTGACTTTTCATTGATCTTTTTCTTAGGTATGCATCTGGTTTGAGAAAGGAACTCTGGCTGTTCTTTTATTACTGGTAAATACATATAACATAAAATTTGCCATTTTACCTATTCTTAAGTGTACAATTTAGCAAAACCCTGGTTTTTATTTTATTACTGGTAAATACACATAACATAAAATTTGCCATTTTACCTATTTCTAAGAGTACAACTTAGCAGCTTTAAGTACGTTCATTCACAATGTTGTGCAGCTATCACCAAGATCTATTTCCAAAAACTTTTTCATCATTCCAAACAGAAATTCTGTACCCAGGAAACAATAACTCCTTTTTCCCTCTTTCCTTCCGCTCTGAAGATCTCATTTCTAGTTTCTGTCTCTATGAAGTTGCCTATTCTAGGTGCCTTCTATAATTAGAATCACATAGTATTTGTCCTTATTTTACCTAACATATTTGTAAGATTCATTATAACTCTATCAGAATCATTTCTTTTTATGACCAAATAATATTTTATGTCTAGGCCTCATTTATCCACTCATCTGTTGTTTGCACCTTTTGGATATTGTGACTAATGCACTATAAACATGGGTGTGTGGTTTCGGTTCTTTGGGGGTATATATCTAGAAAGAGAATATAGCTGGATGATAAAATAATTCTGTGCTTAACTTTTTGAGAAGCTGCTCAACTGTTTTTCATGGTGGCTGCACTATTTTACACTCCCAACAGCAATGCACGAAGATTCCAATAACTCTACATCATCACCCACACATTTTATTTTCTGTTGTTGTTATTATTTTGGAATAAGAACTATTGTGGTGTGAAGTGATATTTCATTGTTGTGTTATTGTACATTTTCCTAATAATTGTGATGTTTAGCATCTTCTCATGCACTTATTGAACATCTATATATCTTTAGAGAAAATGTCTATTCAAGTCCATTGCAAATTTATAATTGAGTTGGATTTTTTTTTGAATTCTCTGCCTTTTACATTATCTTTTTGGATCTCCTCCATTCCATAGCAAGATACTCTTGATAAATTAGAAAATTACAAAATAATTTTTTATTTTTAAAAAATATTTTTATGAAACATTTCAAATAGGAAAATTTAAAGAATTGTATTGTGATGATCACCATACCTGACATCTAGTTTTTATAATTGATATTTTATCATATTTGACTTATTTCATACCTATCATCGATCCAACATTCTACCTGTCCATCAATCAAGCTTATTTTTTGGATGAATTTAAGATAAGTTGAAGATATCAGGAAATTATTTTTAATGAACAAAAACCACTCTCATGAAATGTGTAAGTAAGCTTGAGGCAGGGGTACAGCTGTCTCTGGGACTTCTCTGGCAGATAAAGTACAAGCACAGAAGAGGGGTAAAAGTCAGTGGGGGTTTAACCCTTTTACTTTGAACATGCCTTAATGAAATTTCTTGGGAAAATGAATCAAAGAAAACATTCCCAGGGAATAAGCAGTGCTGACAGGGAGATGTCACTATCACAGCACCCGGGCTGTATATTACGATGGTTGCTGGGCAACACCACTGGCTCATCTGGTTCATGTGTTAAGTAATGAATCCTGGGCTAGAAGCAAAACTTCCTGAGGCTAGTAGCTTCCAGAATTAGCTCTTAAGCCTCTCTGTCCCTCTCCTACTATAGCACTGGCTCCTTGGTCTTCCCCAATGGGCTGTTAACTCCTTTGATGTTAGAAATCATGTTCTATTCATGTCTATACCCATTTCTTTTTCAAAACACCATCTAACATCTAGGATAGTGTTTTAGACAGAGAAGGTTCACAATGACTTTTGCAAGCTCCATTAAGCATCTATATCCTCCAACCTCAGGGTTCACTGGACTGTACTTTGCATTCTTTCCTGTACCTACACCCTGTCTTTGAGGAACTCCTGGAAACCCTGTCAGGAGTTCAACGGTTTAAGTTGCCCTTTCTTATTACAACCAACCTATTGCCTGCCTAGCATCTTCCATCTTTGTCAAACTCCTCATGCTTAGACAAACTTCCCAGCCTGTACGGTGCCCTTTGCCTTTGATCCAGCACAAATAAAACCCTCCTCAAGGTCATTTATGAGACGTCATGTCATGGAAGCTGAGTAAGGAGGGGACCTTCAATTTAAGGTACAGAATGTAGACTTGCAGACTAGGCTCAGAGAAGCATTATGTCCCATTTTAAGAAATGGAATCTCACGATAAGAGTGAGAGAAATTATACTTTTCTGTTGGAAGAGCATCTTTAAATAGGAAACAAGGAAGATTGCCAAAGATAATGTTGCAGTCATCCATTCATGAAAAATCAAAAACAGGGCTCTTTGATGGGGGCGAAAGTCAGTTGCATATGAGAAACAAGATCACAATCAGATTTAGAAACAGATTATAATCTCTGCTTCTCAGTTATGTAGTCAGAAAGACTCCCTGGGTCTTCCGACAAAGAGGGTAGATGGGAAGGCTTACCAAGGGCCAGCTGGAGACCAGGAAAGAGGCAGAGAGGTGGGAGGGAGTGGGCAAGGAGTGGGATTTTGACAGAACCATGAATTGCATCCAAGTAAATAAGATTTAATAACAGCATATGAAAAGACAAAGTCCTCATTTTCACCTGTCTCTGGATTTGCAAACATAGATATTTCCTTTAGAGAGGAAACCACTATATTTATGATTGGTTCATATTTCACACCTTTATTCATACATATCCTGTAATGTAAAAGGCCTATTTCTTATTACATAGGAAATGCTAAATGCACTGGGGAGTCACAGAAATGCTCAAAGCTTTTCTAGAAGTTAACATAAGTAGTTGGTCACAGGAGTACAGCCTAAAAAACAAAGCCTTCTTTCTGACTCTGCAGAAATTAAGTACTGACATGTGAAACCTGCTGCGAGTTTCATCTGTTTTTACTCTCAAAGCCTCATTCTTTTTTTTTCTAAGTATGAGCATACACACATCATGCTTCAAAGATGCTAGCAAACGCTCATACGCCTGCTACAAGGTAAAGAATGCGGCAGCGCCCCCTAGTGGTTTCATGGTGGAGTTACAGCCCACGAATGTGCAAATACAAGGGACCCTTCAGCTTTCACCCCTTGACAGTCAGGACACTAAAACACCAAAAGCTGGAATTTGTTAATATTATAATGCCAAACAAGATTTCAAACAATATCAAGTTTATTAGGAGGAAAAGTGAAGACAAGTCAGATATAGAAACTTTCACTCATTTAATGAAAATAAATGCAATATTATTTGCAAATCCAGTAAGGTCACACTTTAAATACAGAAAAAATATAACCTATAGATCATCAAATGCAGGTGAGTTGGCTTTGGAAAATTGGGTTTCTATTGCTAAGACAAGGGAAGATTACTAATTTAATTCTTCCTCTAGATAATGTCATAAATTTAGCTCCTTATGTATCAGACTGAAGTATAACAAAGAGTAAATTATCTAAGCCGACCAAATTTTCCCCTTCTTGCCACATAGCTAATAATTTTACATGTACCCACTGTTCTTAATTTTAAAAATGATTGTAAAATGTTCCACTCACAATTCCCTTCTTCCCACGCTTTCTCCTTACTGCAAAGTGTATTTACGAGTATTGAGGGGGGCCAGGCGCAGTGGCTCATGCCTGTAATCCCAGCACTTTGGGAGGCCGAGGCGGGTGGATCACGAAGTCAGCAGATCGAGACCATCCTGGCTAACATGGTGAAACCCCGTCTCTACTAAAAATACAAAAAAGTTAGCAGGGCGTGGTGGCGGGCGCCTGTAGTCCCAGCTACTCGGGAGGCTGAGGCAGGAGAACGGCGTGAACCCGGGGGGCGGAGCTTGCAGTGAGCTGAGATCGCGCCACTGTACTCCAGCCTGGGCGACAGAGCGAGATTCCATCTCAAAAAAACCAAAAAGAGGATTGAGGGTAGTTCCATAGGTGAGGCTGTTTAAGATACTATGAAAAGAAAAGGTGGCCACCTGTCAGTAAATGTTAGCCCTGAAATAATAATGATGACTAACACACTACTTGTTAAGAGTTTTATAGAGTTTATCGCATAGCAAAGCAATGAGTTGGACGTGATTAGCTCTCCCATCCTACAGGGGAGGAAATTGAGTCTAAGACCACACAGCTTACAGAGTGGCTCAGGTAAAATTCAGATCCAGGGAGTCTGACTCCAGAGCTCAGGCTCTTAATCACTCGAGGAGGTGCTGCCTCCCAAACACGATGATCTCTGGTCTACAGTGGCCGGTTGCACACAGACGGGTCAGCACGCGAATTGGCATGTAAATTTGTTGCCAAAGAAATGAAGATGGCAATGTGCTTGAAAAGTTGTGTATCATCAAAGATTCATTAAAAAACTTGCCATTATCACTGCTGGTGCTTGCCTCATCCCACTACCTAAGAACTACAGCTTAGTTGTGTGTGTGAAGCTAAGATTCTAGTGGAATGGTTATTTAAGGGGAGATCTCTGGAAATTTTGGGGCTGCTCCTACTAGCTAGAATTTCTTTAAAGCATAAAATTGGATTAAAATGAAAGACCTGAAAAAGCAGTTCTAGCTAGAAACAAGGAACCAACCAGACAGACCACAGGGAAGCTTGACAACTTCTAGAAAGAGGCATTTTCCCCTGACTTTGCCCACAGAGCAGCGAGAGATATACAACCCAGGTCACTTAGAATTTTTTGTAAGCCGCTTCTGTTCTTGGGATTTAGGAAGTAATCAGTGACGCTTCCTATAGTAATGCGGGAAAGTGGAAGTTTTCACTCTATTTTTAGCAAAGAAATATAGGCCTAGCTTTTTACACTATCTTTGATACAATTAGACAACTAGTTAGATTTTATTTTACTTTCTTGTTATTTTTTAGCACTAAACTAATACATGATCATTGTTACCAAGAAAATCTTCAAAAGACGTGTAAAGGAGAAATGAGTCATCTCCATCCACCCAGAGTCCCTTTCATTCCCTCCCTCCTGAGGTAACCAATGTTAACATCCGATGTTCATCCTTCTACCACTTCATGTATACCCATACAGACATACACACTCGTATATAGACATAGCTAAGGTGTCAGCTTTTTATTTGGTCTAGAAATGAGATAGTACCATACATATTGTTCTACACCTTGGTTTCCTCACTCATCATGACATCTACATCATAGACACCTCTCCAAATGGACAGATATAAATGTAACATTCTTCTCAAATAGCCACACGGTATTCCATAGTATGGACATGCCATAATGAATTCAAATATTTTCCTAATGGTGAAAATTTATTTTCTTTACAGTTTAAAGCACTGGAAGATAATGAGGTAATAAACATACTGCAACATGTGTTTATCTCCTGCTGCTTGCTGTCCAGAGATTCTCCAAAGTTGGATAGCTTAGTCAAAGCATATGTATTTGTAAATTTTATTAGATACAGCAAGATAACTTTCAAAAATGGTGACAACTAATACCCAACCAGCAACATTTAAGACGCTCATTTCCTAACATTCTTAGCAGGAATGGATAATTTTACTCTTGAAGTTTTGCTAGTATGATGGGCTTTAAAATACAGTCAGCACCCCCTTATCAGCGGGCACTGTATCTGTGGACTCAATCAATCGTGGATACAAAATTGTGAAAAAAAATTGCATTTGTGCTGAACATGTATAGACTTTTTTCTTCCTGTCATTATTTCTTAAACAATAGTATAACAATTGCTTACATAGCCTTTACATTGTATTAGGTATATAAGTAATCTAGAGGTGATTTAAAGTATACAGGTGAATATGTGTCAGTTTATGCAAATAGTATACCGTTTTATATCAGGGACTTGAACATTCAAGGATTTTGGTATCCATAGGAGGTCCTGGAACCAACCCCCAATGGATAACAAGGGACAACTGTATCTCATTTTGAGTTTAATTTGCATTTCTTCTGTAACTAGTAAATGAGGTTGAGCACGTTTATAGGCCGTGTTCATGTCTACAGGCCATCTGGATTCCACTTTCAAATTATTTGCCTATTTTTCTACTGAGTTATATGTCTTTAAAAAATAATTATAGAAACTCTTAATATTAGGGATACTAATCCTTCATTTTTCCTATGTACTGCAACTTTTCTCCTAAACTTTTCTCCTAACATCTCATTTTTCTTTCTTCTTTTTATACTATATCATCCAATTTAAAAAGTTACATAATTCATTTTTTTTTCTTTTAGCATCTATCGTGGTAGAAAACTTTTAAATATTTTTAATTTCATATTTTATATTTATACCTTTAATTGATCTGGAATTCATTTTGTAATATGGATTGGCATTTAGCTTTGCTTTTTCCTATGTTGGATAGTCATTATGTCAGCAATGCTACCCAATTTTATTTAGTTGAACCAAATTTTTCCCAGTGAATTGAAATGCCATCCTTGTCAATTTTTAATTTCTCACACATATTTGAAACTATTTCTGGATATTTACTATGTTGCACCAATATCTCTGTCTGTGCCCGCGCCAGCTCTATCCTGTTTGGTTTTTAGTAGGGTTATAGAAACAGCTGATATCTGGTAAGGCAAGCTCCACACACAACTCTTTTTCCAGGACTTTCTTGGGTCTTGTCACACCCTTTTTCTTCCATGTGAGACTTGAAATCATTTTATCCAGTCCCTTCCTGCAAACAAAGAATACATAAACCCAATAGATACTCTAATAGAAAATGAATTTAATTAAAATAAGTTTAAAGGATAAGCATTTATAATACTGTCATATACTCTCCTGCCATTCAGAAGTACATCCTTTGTTGGTAACTTGTACTTTCTGTCTAGAAAATTGTCAGGTTTTTTTTCACTGTCCTTTTGAAGTTTAGAAAGTCACTCGGAAACATCAAAATGCTTCTTTCAGGACTCAATAAACCTTTCTTGTCTAGAAACTCAACACCGTCTTCAGAAAACTATTATATATGTTATTATTTTTCCTGTTTTTATCTCCAATTTTTTTTTGTTCTAGAACTTCTATGAGTGCATGCTGTGTTCTAGATATGTCTTCCAAGTCTGTTTTCTGTAGACTTCAACTTCTGCCTTTTGATCTTCTACATCACATTTTCAGTTTTTATAGTAATGATTCTTCTAATCCAGTTATCTATTAATTTTTAATTATACTTTTTTTTTTTGGTTTTAGAGTTAAATTTTGGTACCCTAGTTACATCTTCCTGACAGCTCTGTGCTGTGTCTGTTTTTTTGTTAACATTCTCTTCTATTTCTTCACTGAGACCTGCTGCTCTAAGGCAGTCACATGGGCTCCCCGTCAGGATCATATTTTTCTTTAGTGAGTTGTCATTATTCTCTCCCGACCAGGGTTTTGTGTTTCTTTAGAACTCACACACAGGTTGGTAGAGATTCCTCAGCAGCGGCAAACGGGCTGGTGGTAGACAACGAGTCGTTTCTTCTGTTACCATCTGCAATGAATTCATTCAGGAATGAGGAGCCTCGAACATGGAGCGGGGTGTGGAAAACCGCCACTGTATCCCCAGCTTCCCAGGAACAGGAAGCCCCCTCTTCCACAAGCAAGGCATGAGAACACTTCCGACTTCCATGGGCATCACTTCCCAGGGCCCCAGCCATCCACAGCACTGATTCAGTGTTCCCAGGTCACAGAGATCAACTCCGTAGCTGAGGATGCTCTTTGAGGGGAGGGGATTCCCAGGCTTTCTAGGGCTCAGAAGATAGTGTCTAAAGCTGGGCCTTTGCTCTGTCTTGAAAAAGGACATTCTTTTCCTCTGTTTCCATTCTTTAGGTTCTCACCAGGAACCAGGGCAACCACATCCCCTACTTCTTTATTCCCCACTGATCTCAAGAGAACCACAGTCCTCAATGGTACCCCTCCAGGTATCTCTCCCAAAGAGGGAGTCAGGAACAGGCATTCAATCCTGTCCCTACACATCTAGTTACTGGATCTGAACACATGAAATACTGGACATTTGTCAGACATTTCTCAGACCCTTAGTCATCTTCCAGTTACAGACAATCTGAATGATAACCCTGAGGAATTAAAATGCTCTTTGAAAAAATGTATAGAATGACTAGAGGGCAGGCTTCTGTGTCTGAGTTCAAATGTACTTAAAATAGAATGAGAAAATTTATCAGCAGATAGTAGCAAGCAAGCACTTTAATTCATGTATGCTACACTGATAACACTTTTCTATTTCAAGACTAACTCACACTTACATACAAAGGGGAAGGAAATTAGATAGCATTTATTACAGGTAAGCATTAGCATGCTGTTTTATTTGAAGTAAGTATATATTTTTGAGGAGCCTCATAGCACATGATTCCATTAGGGAACACCTCAGGGATTCCAAACACGTTAGAGATTGCCCCTCAGAGAACCATATGCCTGTCCATGAATCACACCTAGTCAATAACAGTCCAGGCCAACCTCTCCGCCCTGAACTCTCCCTTCCAAAAAATATTTCAGTTCAATAGTTTCTGAGGCACACATTTTGGTTTTGGCTTTTGGTTGAGAGCAACATGAGGAGCCTTGAGACCTATGTATCCGTAGGGTTTTCAAGAAATGTAATGGTTGATTACTCTTGATTCACAGGGCCTTAGCAATGCCACATAAGAATTTCCATGAACTATAAAATCTTCTAATTAAGCATGAAACAATAACAGTAGGCTGAAGTAGCCTCATTTTTTTTCTGGATGTCTTGATCTACTAAAAAAAGAACCTAACGCAAATATGGCAAATAGTAAGATTTGTTATATCTGGGGATGAGTATACTGGTGTTTGCCACGTCCCTGTCTATATTGATGTCTCTATGTTAATGTCTCTATATGTAGTGTCCCTCTCTGTACGTTTGAAGTATTTTGTATTAAATTCAAAAGACTCTTATTGACAGAAGTGATAACTTTCTATAGACTTAGGTAATAGGCTGAGACTCAAACCATTAAAAATGCATTTATATGCTGTTAATTTCCACTTGGCAAGTCTAGAATGTGCATTTATGATTTGAGCAAATGAGAATATTTTTATAATATCCTACCTATACTCCATCATTTCTATTTTTTACTGACAACTTGCTATTCCTCATTTGGGATTAATGAAACAACTGCTTACATGGCTTCCTTGTTTCGTGTCTGAAGGTGAGGAGCGGCCAAGCAAGGCTCTCTCGCATCACGGATGCCTCCAGGGGATCCAGAGCTCTTTCCTCACAACATCCAAGAATCCTCTCATCAGTCTATCGTCGCTCAATCCATATGCAAATCTATCCAAAAACTCAAATGAATTTTCAGACTGTGTACAGGGTACAGAACGGTGCTACACTCACAACTTTGCCTTACTATGTCGCACAGTACTTTGTTTTCTTTGTTCAAAAGCTGAGATTTATTCAACTATGTAAGAAAAAATATAATATACACAGTACATTCTTGACTAACCCTATCTTGTTTTCGATGAGAGAGAGAGATCGAGGGAGAGACAGAGAGTGAATCAGAATTGGAATCTCTTTGTAGTGACAAGGCACACAGACCAAAAAAGGGTTACGGGCCCCCCTAATGGAGGATGTGTTTGCCGCAGCCCAGGAACTGAATGAATGGCACGTGGAAGAGTCCCAGCCCTGGAGAGGCTCTGAAACCTTCTGATTGTGATTTTTATATGCTACTGCTTCATTTTCTTTCCATTGCTCTGGTTGAAGAGTTTAACTGCCACAAATTTCTTTTTTTTTTTACACTACAGGGCACCACTGTCTAGTACTCGACCTACTGGTTAATGTTCAGACTTAGTATTTCTCAAATAACATAGAACAGTGTTTTGGAAACTAGCCCCTGATTGGGCTCCTGAACTGGCTGAATACACCTTGGCTTCTCTTGTCCCAATGCAGCAGTCTGGAATAGCAAATATGGGAAGCCAAGCTTTTTACATACCGCATAATCCACAGTCCAGCATCTTTGACCCTGTCTGATGCTGTTTTCAGAAAGGAAGGATGGGGTACACGTGAGCCTCCTCTCTTCCAGCTATTGCCATTATAGCTTTCACGTTGCACTGCCATACAGAACGAGCAATGTGAATGCTCAGGTTTACTTCTTTTGAAAATATTGAAATTATGGCATCTATAAATGTTCAAAGCTGCATCCCTTAAATTTTACATTCGATTAAGCTGAGGCTTAAATAAGGGATAGGTTTCCTGGTAACTAAAATACACCCAGCCAGCACACAAATGAGAAACCTTTTGAATAAACCATAGATAAGGAAAGCAACTTTGGAATGTCTTCCCCAGTCCATGGAAAAGGAAAATAAAATGACCACCTAGGCTGACAGATCAAGCCATCTTCTGCACAAAGCACTCCATCAGCTTCCTACCTTAGTATCCAATCCATATATATATACACACCAGACATGCAAGGCCTCCCGAAACCTGCCCTTTCCACACACACACTTGTTTTATCCTTTATCTACAACTGGTATTCCTTCCCTTCCTCCCTCCCTCCTTCCCTTCTTCTGCCTCTCCCTCTGTCTAGCCACACAGGCCTCCCTGAAGCCTCTGCTCTGTAGCCACAGGGCTGCTTCACACACTTTCTTCAGGCCTCTGCCTACACGTCACCTTATCAGAAAGACCTTCTCGGACCACCAGATTAAGACCAGCATTCAATCAATCAATAAAATAAAATAAAATACAACCATCATTTCCTATTGTTCTCTGAACTTCACTCATTCAATTTTCATTTTAGCACTTCCCACCAACTTAGTATTTGGTATATATTTATTTCTTTTCTCAGTACCCCCTTCAAGGTAAACTCCACGAGAGAGAGAACTTTGAGAACACTGCTGTGTCCCAAACACCTGGAACGTTAGCTCCGAATATGTATTTGTTAACAGATGAAAGAAAATTATTGATGAAAATAGATGAATAAAGAGATAAATGATGTTTTATTCTTTCTTCAAAATATAAGTTATTATGATATTTATTATATCTTGTTACTATTAGGGCACCCTGATAATTTTATTAGTGTCATAAATGGATGACTGCATTAGCTATAAATGCTATATTTGCTATTACTGTTACTATTAATATTAGGACATGGGATAATATTGTGTTTTATTATTTGTGAATAAAATGCTATACATCTCATGCCTCTAACCCTCCATTGCTGTATTTATTAATGTGACTGTTCTTAACCCTTTTGTCATGTATCTCTTTGAGAATCTAAATCTAATAAAATCTATTGACCCCAATACCCGGAAAAACACATGCATAACTAGATTCTGTAGAAAATGTGTGACTGCATGAATCTTTCTGAAGCCCAACCAAACCCAAGGTTAGGAGTTCCTGAATTGAGCTTTAGAAACAGTAATAAATACATTGTCTTGCAGTTACCAATCAGAAAATCTCCTCTCCACACCATGTATTTATCACATTGGGCTTACTGAAATGCCCATTCTTTCTGAAGATATTTGTTTAATTTTGATGTGGTTGTTACTGATAGTGGTGCCGCAGCTATGTATGTATGTATGTGCATGTGTGCATGTGCGTATGTGTATGTTCCTGCTATAATTCGCATATGAAAACATATGGAAGAGTATTATCTCAGATATGTCACTTTGCAACTATCAAACTTCTGGTGAGTAATTTAATTTTTCTGAATCATTTATCTAATCTTTAAAAAGAGTGAAATAGCAGATACTTTAGAGCACTGTTATAAAAATTAAATAAGAAAATATAGGTAAAGTCTTTTTGGCACTTCCTGACTGACATAGGTAAATACTCAACAAATAATAACTATTATTATTATTCTTGCTTAGATACCATTCTTCTTGTATCTGATGTTTTTATCTTTCTCTTCTTTAGGTACCCTTAGACCAGCCTAATAGATGAACATATTTTAAAAATCATCTTGTTTCCAAATGGTAATACACATTGGCCTTTCAGTATACCCCTTTTTCTACAACTTTTCTAAAACTGGAACTAATTCAGAATTTATTGTGGTTCACAGAGAATGAAAGATTAAATCACTGTTGGATTACATGCAGAAATTAACCCAATTATTCTTCTAAATGCAATACATTTGCTGTATAATATCAGTATCATCAAGCAAGAGAAGAAATTATATTACTCTAAATATACACCAGATGGCTCTAGGATGACATGGTTATTAAAAAATAAAAGTCTTGATTGTTTATAGTTTCCCCAAGGGCAGAATCTGTGTCTAATCTGTGTCGGTAACTTACCCACAGCAGCCAGTAGAGGGACATAGGACAAAATAACTTTTAATTTATGGTAATAGCAACAATTCGCCATTCTTTTTGCAACAGTAGTCTCTGCTAATTTGTCTAAAAAGACTTGAAGATTTCAATTCAGACCACAAAAAATAAAATGGTGATACTTGGGTTTTTAAGGTGGCGGCTAACTGATTGTAAAGGACAACCAAAAAAATGAAATTTTGCATGCAGAAGCTTGATTTAAAGTTTAAAAACTCAGAGCGGTAAATTGTGTTGCTACCCAAAATGCATTCTGAGTAGAAACTTTAGACCAGATTCCTTTGATTTTTGCTAATTTTACTCTTTCATTGAAACAAAAAAAAAGGCTGTGTTCTTATTTTCCACCAGACACTAATCCAGGTCCTGGGAACTCAATGGAGGGCTGGTGGATGCCACCTACTCTCTTCTCCCATCCTGACTTCTCAACTGGGACACTTAAGGACTACCCAGTTATATCCTGGCCCATTTTTTTCTCAACCCCATAATTCCAATTTTCAACTCCAGTTTTTGTATTAACCTAAAGTGTCTTTGCTTGGGTGATACTCTAGACCTGCAATGCCCAATAAGGCAGTCACAAACCACGAGTAGCTATGGAGCACTTGAAATACAACTAGTCCAAACTGACATATGCTGTAAGTGAAAAATATAGGAATTCCTAAGATTTACTATCACAACAGGAATATAAGCTATCCCATTTATAATTTTTTAATATTGATTGAATGTCAAAACAGTATTTTAAATTACTCATTTGACCTATTTCTTTTCATTTAAATGCATCTATTAGAAAATTTTAGATTACATATATGGCTTGCATTATATTTCCATTGGACAGTGCTGCTGTAGACTCTGTTAATAATGTTTTAGATTTTATCTTTGTTTGCGTCCCTGATATAATGAGGTAGGAATTCCCTGGTCTAACACCTGCCATGTAACAGCT
Source organism: Hylobates moloch (assembly GCF_009828535.3). Classification (NCBI taxonomy): domain Eukaryota; kingdom Metazoa; phylum Chordata; class Mammalia; order Primates; family Hylobatidae; genus Hylobates; species Hylobates moloch. The sequence goes on from NW_026652294.1 coordinate 60,345,593, forward strand.
CAACAGACCTTAACTTGTTACTCCCACCTTGATGGTCTTTGTCAGATACAAGCTCCATTTCAGACACTTCAAACAAAATGCAAATAAAAAGTAATGCAGAGCATTACTTTTAGTAGTTGTTTGGGACAGTTCAATCCAATGCCATCAAACAATAATCTATGGGAGACGCTCCAGCGACTACGAGGAAGCATGGTAGGATATAAAGTGTATGTAGTCCCTGCCCGTAATGAGGTTACAGTAGGGTGGAAGGGGAATGACAAGAGATCTAAACCATAAGAGAGGAGAGAGGGAGAGCATGACTCATTATGAGTGAGCAGACAAGACACTTGGGTGACCTAGTTTGTGCACAGCATCCTATTTGTCACCACTGCTTATTTGTATCAGAAAATTGGAATGTACCAAAGGGATTCCGAAATGAGAAAATGCCCAACAGGTAGGAGAAATTGGAAAAAGTCCCAAGAAGGAAGCAATAAATGAGTTCATGCTTGAAGGGTGAAGGGGAAGAGTGAGGGATCATATATTTTGGGTAAAGAGGAGGAAGCAAGGACAAGAATGTTTGGGAAGGAGAGACTAGTTGAGTTTGGCTGCAGCAGAGGAGCCAAAGACCAGAGAAGTATATTGGGTGTGGGATGAAAAATGTGAAAATTCTGGATTCTGGGCTAGGATGTATCATATTAGAGGTTGGATGTATACCTTAATGTAGTAGACAATTTTGAGCCATGAGAACTGTGCTTTCAGAAGAATAATCTATAATGTTTTATACATGAAGAGAAATGAGGGAAAGGCCAGAAGTGAGCAGATTAGAAAACTCTTGGAAGAGTCTGTGCCAGACAGGCTGCCATTCTCTCTTCCACACTCTTGGCAAACATTGCCAGATGATAATGCACCCTTTCCCAAATGCAACGTCTGAGTTCTTCTCAACACAGTGTTGTAGGCAGCTATGAATTGGCCACACACACACACACACACAAAAGCACACACAAAATCATTTCTCTCTCTTTCATTTAGCAAAACTGTTCAAGCCCTTATCTGGGGTAGTAGCAGTTGGTAAAAAAAGGAAAAATGCAAAATCATATCAGAGGTTGGATGTATACCTTTGACATCTCATTGAAGCAGAGCATATGACTGCACTAAGCATTCATGACCACTTGACTAAGATAGTGTTGGTGCCACTGGTACAAGCAGAGAAGCTCAGGAAGAGTATGGTTTTCCCTGGGAAGATGGGTTCAATTTCAGGCTATGAAGCAGCAGTGGATAATTTAGGAAGAAAATATCAGGAAGCCTTGGGGTATGCATGCCTGGGTCTGTGGACAGAAGATGGGACTGAAAGTCTTGACTGGAAAAATGTTTCCCAAGATGTCATAGTTGAAGATGTGAGTTTATGCTTACAGAAAGAAGCAGGAAGGCTTAAGGAAACAGTTTTGGGGCAAGTCTACATTTGTGTGGCAGGATGAGGGAGAGGCAGGATGAACATATGATTATAGAGGTCCAGCAAAAACAAAGCAAGCAGAGTACCACAGAGGCTGAGGGAGGAAAGAGTTTTACAAGTAAGACATTCTTTATTTCAAAGGTCAGGGTGAGGAGAGCTGATAAAACGTAATCAAATTTGTTCCTTGGGGCATCACCGGTAATTTTTGAGTCTTCAGGGTTAGAGATGGTGGGGACAGAAGCACATCTGTAATGGAGTGAGCTGATTCTTAAGCATATATCAGCAATGAGCATAAGAAAAGGCAAGAGAAGAAGGAGTAATATTTTGGAAGAATTACAAGAGAGAAGCAATGTGGCAACCATTTTCCAGCACCATTTATTGAAGAGACTCTTCTTTCACCATTGAATCCTCTTGGTTCCCTTGTCAAAAATTAATTGACCATATAAGTATAAACTTATTTCTGGACTCTATTGTGTTCCACTAGTCTATGTGTCTGTTTTAATGCCAGTACCATACTGTTTTGATTACTACAGCTTTGTAATATAATTTTAAATCAGAAAGTGTAATGTCTTAATTTTTCTCTCAGAATCGTTTTGGCTACTCAGGGTCTTTTGTGGTTCCATATGAATTTTAGGACTGTCTTATTTTTGTAAAAATGCCATTAGGATTTTGATAGATGTTGCATTGAATCTGTATATTGATTTGGGTAGTATGGGTGTTTTAACAATAGTAATTATTTCAATCCATGAACATGAGATATCAATCCATTAATTTGTATTTTCTTTAATTGCTTTCATCAATGTTATAGTTTCAGGGTACACATTGTTCACCTCCTTGGTTAAATTTATTCCTAGTTTTTTTTAATACTATCATAAATGGGATTGTTTTATCAATTTTTTCAATTAGGTTGTGATTTGTGTATAAAAGTGATATTGATTTTTACATGTTGATTTCATCTCCTACAACTTTAGTGCATCAGTTTATTTAAAAGTTTATTTGTGGTATCTTTGAGATTTTTTTTAACATAATAGATCATACCACCTGCAAATAGAGATAATTGTATTTCTTCCTTTCTTACTTGAATGCCTTTTATTTCTTTTCCTTGTCACATTGTTCTTGCTAATAGTTCTAATACTATGTTGAATAGAATTAAAGAGAGTAGACATCCTGGCTTCATACTGGATCTTAATGAAAAAGCTTTCAGTTTTTCCCCATTGATTATAGTGTTAGCTGTGAGTTTTTCCAAATGGCCTTTATTATGTTGAGGAATTTTCCTTATTTACCTGAAATGTTAAGAAGTTTTATTAAGAAAGGATTTTTGACTTTGTTGAATGCTTTTTCTGCATCAAGTGAGACAATCATGTGGTTTTTAATCTCTCATTCTGTTAACATGATATATTACATTGATTGATTAGCATATGTTAAACCAGCCTTGCATGTCAGGGATGAATCCCATTTGGTCATGATATGAAATCTTTTTGATGTGCTGTTGACTTCAGTTTGCTAATATTTTATAGAGGATTTTTACATTCATGTTCATCAGAGAATTGGCTTATAGTTTTCTTTTCTTGTGATGTCTTTGTCTGGCTTGGGTATCGAGGTGATGGTGGCCTTATAAGATGTGTTAGGAAGTATTCCCTCTGGAGTACTTTGGAAGAGTTTCATAAGTATTGGTATTAATTTTTCTTAGAATATTTGGCAAAATTCAACTATGAAGGCATGAGGTTATTTGTTGTTGTAAGAGTTTTTGTTGCTTTTTCAATTTCTTTATATGTTATTGGTCTGTTCAGGATTTCTATTTCTTCTTGATTCTATCTTTGTATGTTGTATTTTTCTAAGAAGTTATCCATTTCTTCTAGGTTATCTCATTTTTTGGTATGTAACTGTGCATAATAATCCCTTATGATCCTTTTTTATTGCTGAGGCACCTGTTGTAACTTCTTCACTTTCATTTTTGATTTCATTTGAGCCTTTTCCTTTTTTCTCAGACTAGTTAAGGTTTGTCATTTTGTTTATATATGTCTTATCATGTTATATATGTTAAACATGTGCAACACTAATTTTTTTTAAAGAGAGAAGAAACACATTTTGGCTGTTTTAGTCTACTCAGAGCTTCAGAAGGGAATATTAATAGCCTGAAAGGAAAGCTCTACTGCAAAAGGCAACATAAATGATAACCTGGACAAGATATCATTGATGGAGCAAGACTAGGAAGCTTAAGAAAGTGTGATCAAGCATATAGGTAGGTGAAATTAAGAGAAGCCAGAAAGGGTTCTATAGAGTCAACAGCAAAGAAAGGGAGGAAGAATAATTGAACATTGAAATTAGCCCAATTAATGACCCTATAATGGCTTCTAAGTGTTCAAGTGAAAGGAAAAGCCATTTATCTTTCACTTGAAGTCAAAACCAAGAAATGTACCTTAGTGAGGAAGGCATGTCAAACGCCAAAACAGACAGAAAACTAGGCTTCTTGTACTCAGTAGTTAGGCAAATGCAAAGGAAAAGTTCTTGAGGGAAATTAAAAATGCTACTCCAGTGAATACAGGAATAAGAAACAGCCATATTGATGATATGGAAAGTTTTAGTGGTCTGGAGAGAAGATCAAACCAGCCACCATATTCTCTTAAGTCAAAACCTAATCCAGAGCAAGGCCCTAACTGTCTTCGATTCTGTGAAGGTTGACAGAAGTGAGGAAGCTGCAGAAGAGAAATTTGAAGGTAGCAGAGGTTGGTTCATGAGGTTTAAGGAAAGAAGCTGTCTCTATAACAGAAAAGTGCAAGGTAAAGCAGCAGATGCTGCTACAGGGCTGCTGCAAGTTATCCAGAAGATCTAACTAAGATCACTGATGAAGGAGGCTGCACCAGACAACAGATTTTCAATGTAGATGAAACAGCCTTATAAGATATGTTAGGGAGTACTCCCTCTGGAGTACTTTGATATCTTATATTCAATCACATCTTATATTTGATGATATCTTATATTGAAAGAAGATGCCATCTAGGCCTTTCAGTAGCAGATAGAAGTCAGTTCTTTGCTTCAAAGGACAGTCTAACTCTCTTGTTATGGGTTAATAGAATAGTAGCTTTAAGTTGAATAAAATACTCATTTCCCATCCTGAAAATTCTAGGGCCCCTAAGAATTATGTTACATCTACTCTGCCTGTGCTCTATAAATGGAACAACAAAGCCTGGATGACAGCTCATCTATTTATAGCATGGTTTACTAAATATACAAAGCCCACTGTTAAGACTTGCTGCTCAGAAAAAAAAAAAAGATTCATTTTAAAACATTACTGTTCATTAACAATGCACCTAGTCACCCAAGAGTTCTGATAGAGATGTAAGGAGATAAGTGTTGTTTTCATGCCTGCTAATACAACATCCATTCTATTAGCCCATGGATTAAGGATTAGTTTTGACTTTCACATCTTATTATTTAAGAGATGCATTTTGTAAGGCTATAACTGCCACAGATGATAATTTCTGTAATGGATCTGGGTAAAGTAAGTGGAAAACCTTCTGGAAAGGAGTCACCTTTCTAGATGCCATTGAGAACATTTGTGATTCATGGGAGGCAGTCAAAATATCAACAATAGTAGTAGTTTGGAAGAAGTTGATGCCAACCCTAATGGATGACTTTGAGAACATCAAGACTTCAGTGGAGAAAGTCACTGAAGATGTAAAAATAGTAAGAGAACTAGAATTAGAAATGGAGCCTGAATATGTGGCTAAATTGCTGCTCTCACAATAAAACTTGAATGAACAAAGAGTTGCTTCTTATGGATAAACACTGATAGTGGTTTCTCCTTCTTCTTTCCTCCCCTTCCTTCCTTCCTTCCTTTTCCTTCCTTCCTTCTTTCTTTTGAGACAGAATCTTACTCTGACACCTAGGCTGGAGTGCAGTAGCATGATCTCAGCTCACTGCAACCTCTGCCTCTTGGGTTCAAGCAATTGTCCTGCCTCAGCCTCCCGAGTAGTTGGGATTACAGACATGTGCCACCACGCCCAGCTAATTTTTTTTTTTTCTATTTTCAGTAAAGACCTGATTTCACTATGTTGGCCAGGTTGGTCTCAAACTCCTGGCCTCAAGTGATCCACTCACCTCGATCTCCCAAAATGCTGAGATTATAGGTGTGAGCCACGGTGCCCAGCCAGGTAGTGGGTTTCTTGAAACACAATCTACTCCTGGTGAAGATGCTGTGAAGTCTCTTGAAATGGCAACAAATTACTTAAAATATTTCCATAAACTTAGTTCATAAAGCAGCAGCAGGGTTTGAGAGGACTGACTCCAGTTTTGAAAGAAGTTCTGTTTTGGGTAAAATGCCATCAAACAGCATCACATGCTACAGGGAAATCTTTTGTGAAAGGGAGAGTAAATTGATGTGACAAATTGCATTGTTGTCCTAAGACATCATTACAGCTACCCTACCCTTCACCACCCTGATCAGTCAGCAGCCATAAACGTCAAGGCGAGACCCTCCACTACCAAGAAGATTAAGACTCACTGAAGCCTCAGATAATCATTAGCATTTTTAGCAATACTTTAAAATTAAGGTATATTCACTTTTTTAGACATAGTGCTATTACAAACTTAATAGATGACAATATACTGTAAACATAACTTTTATATGCACTGTGAAACCAAAAAATTGTGTGACTCGCTTTATCGTGATATTAACTTTGTTGCAATGGTCTGGAACAGAACCTGCAAAATCTCTGAGGTATGCCTATGTTGTGCATTTCAAAAGTGCTAGGAGAGTAAATTTCAAACGTTATAATTACAAAAAAGTTAACTATTTGAGGTGGTGGATGTATTAACTAGCTTGATTTAATTATTCCACATTAGATTCATAAATCATAACATCAGTTTGTATCCCATAAATGTATACAAATACAACTTGTCAATTCAAAACTTAAAAAAAGAAAAAAAGTTATGTCATTTGGTTCCTTTCAGTGCTCTCTTTCTATGATATTAGAGAAGAAATGGGAAAGAAAACTCATTTTTTTGGTGCCTATTATATGTCAAACCAGTGCTGACTCATCTCGCCTAACATTCCTAATGACACCATTCTAGACTCATTTTACAAATGAAGAAACATATTCAGAGAGATTAAGTAAAGCTAGAGTACACAGACTGGCACCCAGTTATGACCCCCCACCTCTCGCCCTGCAAGCCCAGCTCCTTCCCCTACAACTCTGCTGCCTGCACAAAGGGATGTGATTCAAACTTGGCATCTCCTCCTCCTCCCAAAATACTGAGTTACAAATGAGTCACTTACTCACTGCAAACAATGGATGGAGTCACTGTAAGTGTAAGGAAAGAATTTTAATACTTTTTCTTCTGTGTTTCTACGACCCAGTTTCAAAACTGTATAGGAGAATCTTGACCATTTCATGGAAATTTCCACTCAGTCCTAAAACTCATTCATTAAAGCTCTCTTAAAAAATCATAATGGCAGTTACTCCATGAAAGGCAACAGTCAACATCTCCCAGACCTCTGAATCTAAATCAGAACTGTGGACAAAAAGTGGCTTTCTTAAGAGAAATATCTAGAACCCAGATAAAAAGTGGTTCTTCAGGGAAAGTCATTGAAGACCCTCCCTCCAGCCTTTAGAGGGTAAAGCAGTGTGAGCAATGGCATTCTACCTCCTCTGCCATATGCTCTAGTGTGCCTGGCCTAGTCCACGAAACATTGAAGAACGAACCAAGGAATAATCATTATTTTTAGAGAAATAATTGCATTTAATTTTGTTTTGTCTTAACCAAAGGATGCATCAAATACAGAGTTTACTAAAAAATACTGACAAGGAAGAAAGCAGTGTACCATTAAGTACTGATGCATTATGTAAAATGGGATGGGATAATTTAATGAGGTTACAAAATCTTTTCAAATGCATCAGAGCACAACAAAAAAAGGTTCGGTTGACTAAGTTTTTCTAAATAGTAAGTTTCACTTACATAACACAGAAGAAGTAAATCAAGTATTTGTATCTCAGAGGCAGTCGGTATTGGTTTTCTATATAAGAGGACATTGTAGAATAGATTTGTATAGTAGTGACGTTTCTCTGAAATCCTCTAAGTGCTTTATCCACAACATTTACACAAAGAAGACAAAAACACTTCTCAAAATGCCAAAAGCAACAAGGTAAACAGTAGAGCATGGAATATGAGAACAGTGAGAAAATAAGAGCAAAAAATATAGGTGGAAATACATCTATAAGGGTCAACACAGAGTGAATTGATTCGTTCTGTACACAGTGCCCCTGTGTATCTGTAAACATCACTGTCATGTTGTTTTTCCTGAGCTGGTAAACAGATGTGCCAACTACAAGACACATGGCGGTCATTCCAGGGACTTAAGCAGGCAGGTGGCCCACCTCCTACATTGGAGAGCTCATGGTCTGCCATGCGGGACACAACTTCTGACACATGATCTCTTGGAAATCTGTAGAGTTTAAGATTAAAGAAGGATTAAAGAAGCACATTAGTGATGTTTGTTTGTTGTCTGGATCTATTTTCACTTGGAGACAGAAAAAATGTTACTAAACACTTATTGGGCAGCTTAAAAATGTATAGGGCAATATCAAGCTCTGGAAAAATGTTATCTATGTAAAGATTCTGCCCCTTACATTGATATAAAATATGAAAATTTTAGCAACATGTGATTCAGTAATTGTAGGTGCACATAAATCTGGAAGTTTCCTGAACCAGATCCTTTGTATTTCTTTAAGATAAGACATTTATTACATTTTGGGAAACTGAATATCACTGGAATATAAATAATATCAATTGTTTGCATTGCACTGCATTTGCATTTTCCAAAAGTATATATAAAATGGGATGTGTATTTTTCTTCACTGAAAATATAGCAAAGATTTAATTTAATTCCTGTGCTTCTGAAATAAATTAGCTTAATAGATCTAATCATGGTTGTATCAATAGATACTGATTTTAATAGCCTTGCAGCTTATCTCTTTTAACAACCTAAAAATAACAGCTGAATGGAATTTTCCCCCAACTTTGATGAAACGTGCAAACACACATTTTCCATCATCACCACAGGAAAGGGAAGCAAGTTTATGTACTACTTCAGGTGAAACAGCTTTTGATATGAACAGTATTAGCCTTTTCATTCAGACCATATTCAACTGGGTCCTGGAATCTGAAATGTATAGATACAGCTAGAACCAACAGCATGTCAGTGGCACAGTCAAAACTCCGCAGACAGGCCAGGCGCAGTGGCTCACGCCTGTAATCCCAGCACTTTGGGAGGCTGAGGCGGGTGGTTCACGAGGTCAGGCATTCGAGACCAGCCTGGCCAACTTAGCAAAACCCCGTCTCTACTAAAAATACAAAAAATTAGCCGGGCGTAGTGGCGGGTGCCTGTAATCCCAGCTACTCAGGAGGCTGAGGCAGGAGAATTGCTTGAACCTGGGAGGCGGAGGTTGCAATGAGCTGAGATTGTGCCACTGCACTCCAGCCCGATAGATTTGGGGTGAGGGTACTGATTATTTGGAATTTAAATGGAAATGCAACAATCATTATGGGTCTTCAAAAATCATTTTCATTAGAATCCAAGTAGATGAAATTGAAAGACAACTTCTAAGAACAGTAACCTACGAAAGTATCATCTTGCCCATGAATTTACTTTTTCTTAGTGTCTAGCAATGTGGTAATGAACAATCAATGGTAAAAGGAAAAGAACAGAATGCTGAAGGCTAAAGAATTCCCCCCAAAGACAGTGAAAAATTCTCAGCAGGAGGATGGTAAAGTCTTCAGGACCTTCAGCTTGGCCTTTCTATTGTATCCTGAGCTCTGCTAAGATCAATGCAGGAGGCAAAGGGAGGAGTCAGCATCACTCCTGCGATGAGATCATGGAGCCTGGAGTCAATAGCTGTGTAACTGTGGGCAGATTATGGAACCTCTCTCAACATGGGTGGGGTTTTCCCCACCTATAAAATGGAAATATGCATACTACATATGGAGCTATTTCAAGGTGATTACTTAGCCCAATGCCTGGTTGGCAAATTCTCAGTAGTCTATTAATTATTAGAGCCAATACCTGTGTAGGTATAGCAGGGAAGCTCTAGAAGCATATAAAGGAAATCAAAGACAATGGAAAAATATTCCATGGGAGGGTGGAAGTAGTAACATTAGAGTGGAGAAGCCTAGGAAACACTGCCTCAGCTAAGTGATGAAGGTTGACATCATCTATGATGAGTCGTATTGATAGCAGGTACCTTTGATGTGATTAGAAGGGCACTTCGTTTCTGTGGTCTTCCTCCCAAGAACCCGTAACACCAACCTAGTCATGATGAAAACATCAGACAAATTCCAATTTCAGACATTCGACAAAATACCTGACTAATACTTTCCCAAACCGTTAAGGTCATGAATATCAGTGAAAATCTGAGGACCTGTCATAGCCAAGAGGAGCCTAGGGAGACATGATGTGTAAATGTAATGCTGGATCCAGGATGTGATTCCAGACCAGAAAAAAAATTAGGAAAAGAGAAATGAAATCTGAAAAACATTTAGGATTTGCTTAACAGCAATAAAACAACACCGGTTCCTTAGTTGTGACAAAGGTACCCACAGTATTGGAAGATGGTAATCACAGGAGAATCTGAGTGTGAGGTATATGGAAACTATCTATAATAATTGTGCAACATTTCCAAAACTCTAAAACTATTCTATAGTAAAATGTTTATTTTAAAATTGGCTCCATGAAAAAGTTGGTACTTGACCTATTGCAGCAAGGTATTTGATACTTTTAATAGACTGGGAAATGCAATGGTGAGACTGAGGACAAATCTGGTTCTGAGTCATCCGTAGGAGGCATTTTATAATTTACTGTATTAAATGAATAAATATCTTGTTACATTTTAAAAACACTCCTAAGAGGTGTTTAGTTGAATTTCCATATTGCCAATTCTAGCTCAGTTAAATGTTAATTAAATGAGAACAATTGTCAGTCTTGGTGGGAACCAAGAATTAATTTTGAAGCCAGGCAAACTGGGATTCAGGTTTTGGCTCTGGCACTTCTATTATTACCATTTATTAATAGTACAAGTCATGTCAACCACTCAGGTTTGCAGTGTCTTTCTCTATTAAACAGGTACACTAGCTCCCAAGCTTCATGGGAGTATTAAACAACATCAGAGCAGCATCTAGAACAGCAGAAGCTCAAGAAATGTCAGTTTCCTCTGTTTCTACTTTGATTTTCAGCTGCTGCCATCCAACTGTCTCTCTGACATCTCCACCTGGATTTCTCCCAGATATTTCAAATGCAACGTATTTTATAATAAACTCTGAGTCCTCTCACACCTGCTCACGCACTCGTTCTCTGCCAACACGTTCTGCTCCTAGGCTTCCCCAGCCCAGTAACTGGCACCACCAGTCCTCAGAGGCACCCAGCTGCTCATGCAGAAATGTGGGATCATATTGGAGTCCCTTGTTTTTCTCACTCTCACCCCCCACATCCAAACCTTCAGCAAGCCCTGTCCTTTCTACCTGTGAAATAGTTCTCCAATGTGTGCACTTCTCTCCATCTGCCTGGCCACCAACCTTCACGGGTGTTCTCACTTCACTTCTGCCTCCCACAGTCAAGTGCCCACATGTTGGCCAGAACGCAGGTTTTCAAATATGAATCAGGGTGTGTTACTCCTATTCTTAAAAGACTTCAAGGACTTAATAATTTGAGAGATGAAGTCAAATCTCTGCACCATACTGTGCCTCCCTTGCCTCTCATGAGCCACCCCAGGGCCACACAAACCTTTCTAAACCCCAAACCCAGAAGTCATTTCTGTAGAAGAAAGCATGCATGTGCTGTTCCGTCCATCAGCAGTACAGTGCTTCTGGCACTGCCCACAGCTGGCTTCTTCTCAACCTTTAGGGATTGACGGCATCTCTCATAATTCTTTCCAATAAGGTGTTCAAGGGCTATTTTTCTCTTTTATTTCACAATTTCTCATCTCTTTGTCTGCTGTGTGTCTCACCTTGCAATTTTATAGGCTCCTAGGTGGGAGGGAATGAGTCTTCCTTGCTTACTGATATGACCTCAGTGCCTAGATAACTACCTGGCATACAGCAGGCATCCGATATATTGGATGAATGAGTCAGTAAGGTATCTTTTGATTCTTGTGAAATGCACCATAAGCATGTAGACTCATAGCATGATTCTAATTTTAGGATCTTACCTTTATATACTTATCCTAGGATAAGATAAAAAAGATGAAATTCACTGAAGTGTTAATGCTTATTGTCTTTTACTGACGAAGTTACAGGTTATTTTTTGTTGTTCATATTCTTACACTTTCCAATTTATCTGCTATGACTAATGCAAGGAACAAAATTTTAAAATTAATGATACATAGTGAATTAACGATGAAAATGTAAGGTGCTCTCTGGGTTACTGAACCTTCCTTTTTTTGTGTGTGCCGCAATCTAAGCAGGTGCTTGTTATTTTGTACTGCAACATACATAGTTTCTGGAGTCTGAGTTATTGTTTTAGCTTCAGCATTGACAAGCTCTGTGCTTGAGAAACCTCACAGAGTTTCCTGGATGAGATGTAGAGATGATAATAGCACTGTCTTCCACCTTTGACTTGAGTGAACTCTAAAGTACTATAAAATTTTGGTTGTTATTATTCTCCTCTAGTCTAGCCTGAATGCTACTAAGACCTTCAGAAAAGATAAAAATCCATTCTATTTATAAAATATATTCATATGCTGAATATCAAAGTAGTTTGTTGTTCATAACCAGAGTGCCTTTGGTACCAGTTACTACACTTGAGCAGGATGCTATTTTTCTACATAAAGGTGCAAGAAAACATCATGATGATAATGACACTGCTGTCATGTATATACAGAAAGACAAGTTTGGTGTACAAATTTACTATTTGTCAGAATGATTCAGAGCAGAAATAGAAGGAATATGAATGAGTCAGACTCTAGAGGTCTAACTACAGAGATCCATTCCACCAAACTCATTCATTCAGTTATTCATTCAATTAATCAATCAACACATATTTATTAAGTTGTAACTATGCAATAGTCAGTTCTTTCGGTGCAAAAACACATCAGTGAAAAAAAATGGACAAACATGACATCCTGTGGAATAAACAAGATAAGTGGGTAAATTATACAGAAGTTTTAAATGGAAAAACATAAAGCAAGGAAAGGAGAATGGAAGTTGCAGGCCAGGATGGGAAGTTATAATTTGAATATGGCAGTCAAAGAGTACTTTACCAAAAGAGTGACCTGTCAAAGAAGGTGCCATTTGAGTAAAGATTTGAATTCAGCAAGGGGGACAACTTTGTAGATATCTAGGGGAAGAGCAGTCCAAGTAGAGGGAACAGCAAGTATAAAGGATCCAGGCAGGCACGTCTGGAGAAGAGCAAGGAAGCTAGTGTGGCTAGAGCAGAGTGAGTGAGGAGAATAGGAGGGAAATCAAGGTCAATGCGTAAATAGGAGATGGGCTCCTCTAGGGCCTGACAGCCTCTGCTCTGACTTTGGCTTTTACTTTGAGTGACACGGAGAGCTGAGGGGTGACACGATGTGACTTATGTTTTGACATCTCTCCGTTACACTCTGGCTGCTTACTGAGAACAAGTTTTAGGAGCAAGGTGAGAGTGGAGGCATGGAAGGCTATCGCCTCCTGGAGGAGGTGATGTTGGCTTAGACCAGAGTGGTCATGATAGGAGTAAAGGTGGTAAGACTGAGGGTAGATTCTGGAAGGTGGAGTTAGTAGTATTTGCTGTAAGCCTGGCCAAAGAGAGTCAAGGATAACTTGAAGGTTTTTGACACAAGCAACTAGAAGGATAGAGTAGCTACTAACTGACATGGGGAGAAGATCCAGAGTTTATCTCACTTAAGTTTGAGATTCCTTTTAGACATCCAAGTGGAGATATCACAGTGGATATTCAAGTCTGGGTTCCAGGGAGGCTGTTCAGAGCACAGTTAAATTTTAGAAGTTTCAGTGTACTGATCATATATAGCCATGAGACGGCATGCGAACCTAACAACATAGAGAATAAAGAAACAATCCAAGTTCTGAGTCCTGGAGATGAGGAGGAACAGGCAAAGGAAACTTAGCAGCATCTACCAGATAAATAGGAGGAAAACCAAGAGAACGTGTTTTCCTGGAAGCCAAAAGATTCCAAGGAGGAGGGGTTGGTCAACCTGTCAAGTGCTGACTCTAGGTCACAGAACCTGAGGACTTAAAATAGGCCATTGTGTTTAATAATATAGAAATCATTAGTGATCTCGACAAAGATAGTTTGGGTAGTGTGGTAGGGGTGAAAGCCAGAGGCAAATAAGATTTAGAGAGAAAGGGAGGAGCAGAAATGCAACAGCAAGTACAGAACATATTTGAAATGTTTTGGTACCAAGGGGTACAGAGAAGTGAGACAAGTAGGTGGAGTGGGCATTGGTAGTTTCCAAGTAGTTACCCTGAAGGAGCAGAAGTAAAATGCCTGGGGGTTGCAAAAAAAGACATCAAGAAACTGGTCTGAGGTACTAGGACATCCAGTCTGAGAAAAGCTATGCCCAGGCTGATGAGGAGGCATAAGAAAGGAAGTGGTGCATTAAGCACATGATTACTTAAACAAAATTGATAAATGGTGTCTGGTTGGGGCATGAGAAAATTCCCCCAAGGAGGAAAATGCTAGGCACAAATATGTACTCCGGGTTAGCAATTTCAGCCTTTCAACTCTCATTTAATATAAAATATATTCTCAGTTACTTGCAGAAGAATAGATGTAATTTTAACATCTGGTGCCTAAAAATTTATGACCAAAAGCTACCATGAGTTTGGTCATTTATTTGAATTTGTAATTAATTAATTAAATACTGTTTAGGAAAAAGTAATGCATGTATGTTTGAGACTTTCTGTATTATTCTTCCAGTCTACAGATAACATTTGATATGCATATGGCTCCCAGGACCCCTCTTAGAGTAACTCTTCCCTAGATTTTAGGAAGGCAGATTTCATGGTATACTCTCTCTCTCTCTCTCCAGTCTCATTCATATGATTTATTTATTGGGCAGCCATTATGTGCCAGGGTCTCATTTGTCTTCATTTTCCCCTTTGGATTCTACATTCCAGCCACATGAGGGCATTTCCCCAAGTATAAGAGTATTTCTCTAGCTTTTGGACCTTTACTCACATTGCTCTTCAGCCCGGGGGATACTTCCCCTACTTCTCCCAGCCAACTTCTAACTGTCATTCTGGATACTAGTCCAGAATTCCCTAAAACTTCCAGGCTTCCCCACGTAGGCCGGTATCATACTGAATCCAAGAAAAGCATGCAGTTAGAGAGTCACAGGTGTTCAGAATAGAAAGCAAATAGCATGTGTATGTATGATGAGTACCAAGCAGATCAGAGGGGTATGGACTGCATCTACAAAGATGTCTCACCTCTGGGTTACTGTACCCCTTATCACTGTGACTCTGTAAAACTACCTGTTTGCTTTGTTTGTTTTCGCCAGGCAACGATTAGTTACTTGAGGGTGGGAAATTCTGTCTTATCTTATCTACCAATGCTTGCCTGGGAATAAAGTACCTGGAATATTGGTCAATAAATTTTGGTTAAATGGCTGGGTGCGGTGGCACACACCTGTAATCCTAGCACTCAGGGAGGCTGAGGCAAGTGGATCGCTTGAGGTCAGGAGTTTGAGACAAGTCTGGCCAACCTGGTGAAAGCCCGTCTCTACTAAAAATACAAAAAATTAGCCGGGCGTGTTGGTGGGCACCTGTAATCCCAGCTACTCAGGAGGCTGAGGCAGGAGAATTGCTTGAACCCATTGCAGTGAGCCAAGATTGCAACATTGCACTCCAGCCTGGGCAACAGGAGTGAAATTCCATATCAAAAAAAAAAGAATGTTGGTTGAATGAGAAAATACATTAAAAGAATTATATCAAATTATAGAACTTTATGATTGGAAGAGACTTGGTAGCTTTTTTAAGTCTAATTTTTTTCAGTGTTCCGCATTCCTTCCATAACATACCTGCCAAAAAGTCACTGAGCTCATATTTTAAAATCTCCATTGACAGACTCTTCTTTAGACAAGAGTTTTTCATAGAAAGTTCTTCCTTACCTTAACCTAAAATCTCTCTCCTTCTACATTTACTTCCTGGCAGGGTGGAAGGCTGGGGCAAGGCACAATTCAAAACAAAGGTAAAGCCACTGTCACATCACAGTCCTTAAGGTATTTAAGGACCATAATCATGTCCCTTTGTCCTTCTCATGTCTCCCAGAAACATCCTAATTCCTGCAACACTACTTCACACAGTTGGATTCTCCATCCTGACATGATACTGTTCTTTTGCCTTAAATAGTGACCAGTTGACTATACTCCTCTTAAACTGCTGCATCCAGATGGTGTGCAGTGCTCCAGGGATGATCTGAGCTGCTCACCTCCTCCTAAAATGATACTAGGACTAATTTTTGGCAGCAAAAATACTTTCTTTTTTGTATATGTTGTAAAGTACCTCTTCTCCATCCTGTGCCTATGCAAATGTGGTGCTATATAATTAACCGTGTTAAATTTTTGGATGATGCCACCATGGAGGTCTATAAAATGAAAGCTGTATCAAGGGCATGAAGAGAAACAAGTAAAGGAAACAGCGAGAGAGGAAGATAATCAAAATCTCAGTGAGAAAGAAATTGTCATCTAAAGACAATGTGTGAGACTACAGAGCATGAGCTGTGTGACCCCGAGCAAATTAGAAAAAAAAAAACTCTGAATCACAATCACAGTGTTTTCATCTGTAAAATAAGTGTCACACACGTTTCATGAAATTAAAACTCGAATTATACTTCCATTTCCTGTGAGAGAAAGGCATTAGAAAATCCCCTGACATAGTGTGGCTCATGCCTGTAATCCCAGCATTTTAGGAGGCCAAGGCAAGATGATTGCTTGAGGCCGGGAGTTCAAGACCAGCCTGGGAAACACAGTGAGACCCTGTCTCTATAAAAATTTTAAAAATTAGCTGGGCATGGTGGGGCATGCCTGTAGTTCCAGCTACCCAGGAGGCTGAAGCAGGAGGATCCTTGAGCTCAGGAGTTCAAGGGCACAGTGAGCTATGATCTTGCCATTGCACTTAAGCCTAGGCAACAAAGCAAATCCTGTCAATCAATCAATAAGAATAAATAATAGAAGGAGAAGAATTTACCTTTGTATGAGAACACAGATCCAAGCAGCATGAGAGGATTTGGCCAGAATGGCTCTAGTCCCACCTTTCCTCCTCCTCATTGTGCTAGAGTTCTGGTCCTTCAATGCCCAAGTGCCCATAAATGACTTTGCTAGTTTCTGATCCAAACCACGCAGGAACTATCATCAAGCCTTAAGAGCTGACCGACTTTCCTCTCACTCCCACCAGACAGCAAGTGCACAAGCCAACATCCTCTCTCTATGGAAAAAGGTTTTGTATCCTCCAATGACTCTGTAAATAACTTTTGCATGCATTGTTGTGCAGTCTAAGGTATTTAGGTGGAACGTGGCTATTTGGCTTATATTTCAGTTACGTTGTTGGTTAAAGAGTCACTTGTAAGATGGACTGGAGGAACTAACTGCTTGCATAATATGCTTCTATGGTAAAATGGAAGAATGCACTGTGAGTTCCAGACAATGAACCTTAATATTATTTCAGAACTTACTTGACAAACATGCTTTGAGCACCTTCTAGGCTCTGTGATTCAAAAATGAAGAAAGACACACTATCCTTAAGGGGCAATGAATTATGCCTTTTTCTTCTTCATTCTGAAACAATGATGATATGATGTATTATAACTTATACCATATGAGGCACTAGGGGAGTTGAGTAGATAGTGATCAGGCTACTGGGGGTGCTAGGGAAGGTTTCAAAGAGACTAATCTAAGTCTTCAATAGACAGAAAGGACCTAATGAGCATTTTAGGCAGAAAAGCCTTCATGAAAAGGACATAGATGTTTCAATGTACAGGAATATTTGCTGCCAATTCTGGAGACAAATGGCCATCTTGCATAGAGTGGGCCCTAGATGTATGTAAGCTAGGCTTAAACATAACTTCAAACACAGCTTGTTTCTAAGGTAAGAACTGTCTGGGTGTAAATGAATAAAATGTACTACCTTGCAGTGAGTTTATAATCTATAGACAACATAAGAGGAACACTCTGAATGTACCTCTACTGTAGCATTATCACATGATAGTCTAATAATTATTTGTTTTCCTATCTTCCTGCTCCTACTGAGATGAGAATCTGCTTTGGGTAGGGTGTCTGATTCCTCTTTGAGCAATCATGCACAGAGCCAAGCATCAGATACATGGTAGCTATTCAATAATTGCTGAGTTGAAAAATAAATGACAATGCAGAATATAAGCGATTTAGCATTGATCTAATACAGATAAGGGATTAGAGGAGACTTGAGGGAAAAGTAACCATTTGTGTTTTGTCGTATAGGTAATGTTTTGTTAGGAAAAAAATGGAGGGGTTAACTCTGGATACACCTTCCAGGTAAAAAGAATAACAGTAATGAAAATAAGAAAGCAGGTAAAATGTGTTAAGGAACAGTGAGAAATCTAACTGGGCTAGAATTTAATGTGTGCAAACAGGAATGCATTCAAACTTTCATGGGCCCTAGGCACTTTTATATTTGTGGACCCCGTCCTTCATCAAAAATATTAAAAATTATATTTTATAACTGTGTTGATATATAGACAAACATATTCATGCTGGATTCATGATTATTATTCATTACAATTATTAATTTTTTCTTCTGATTTTAAAATTCATTAAAATAAGACACTTTAATGAACCCCGCAAAGTATATTGGGCCCTAGGCACTGTCCATTCAAACCTAGTGGACAATTTGGACCCATGACCAAATGGAACAGGAGGGAATAAATTTGAAAAATAACCAAGTTGAATTTCTAGAGATGAAAAGTATAATTTATATTAATAAGTCAGATTTAAAGAGATTAGACACTATTGAGCATAGGGCTAATGAACTGAAGGAGAGATAAATGTATATTAAACCAAATACAACAAAAGCAGCAAAAAGATGGTAAAGAAAACAAAATGAAAAAAATTCTAACTTACATATTTGTAGTTCTTAAAGGAGATACAGGTTGAGTATCTCATATATGAAATTCTTGGAACCAGAATTGTTTCAGATTTCAGAATTTTTCAGATTTTAGAATAATTGCATTATTCTTAATGATTGATCATTTCAAATTTGAAACTCCCAAATCTGAAATTGACCAAAGATAATTTCCTTTTGAGTATCATGTTCGTCCTCAAAGAATTTCAGATTTTGGAGCATTTAGAATGTTGGGTTTTCAGATTTGGGATGCTCAGCATGTAATACTGATAATGAAGAAGAAGCAGATTTTGAGATATTGGCTGGAAATTGATGAATACACCAATCTTTACATTTAGAAATCTCCCTCCCCAAAATAATGAGGAAGAATAAATTAAAATGAAATCTATACCTAGATACTTCACAGTAAAACTGAAAAGTAATGACAAAAAGAAGACTTGAAAGCAGACAGAAAAGATAGATTATCTATAAAGATACAAAAATTACACTGGCAGCTCTATTTTCAATAGCCACATAAGAGATAAAAATGGTACAGTAATGTCTGGAAAGTAAAAATATAAAATAAATATCAACCTGGAATTGTCTACCAAGGAAAACTACTTTTCAAGAATTAGGGTAAAATAAAGATGTTTTGTAGGCAAGAGTTTTCTATACATAATAAACAAACTTCTAAACTATTCATTTCAAGAAGAAAGAAAATTCTCCCAGGATTTAGGTTTAAAAAGAAAAAAGGAATAGCAAAAAAAAAAAAAAAAAAAAAAAAAAAAAAAGCAAATTGAAACAAATACTGATTGGAATATACAATGTTAATAACTCTAATTTATGGAATCTACAGCGTTAATATCTCTAATTTATGAGATAAAAACGAAATCAAAGTAGGACAAAAATCCTAAACAAAAAGAGTAAGCAAACTGGGAAAAGATGATTGAAGTGAAAGCATTTCGAATGAATTTATTTGTAAGGTGATTAGATGTTTATTAACCTTAGATGCTGTTAATTTAAATATGTATGTCACAATTGCCAAGATCAGTACAAAATGAATAGAAACTAGAAGTTCCAAATTAAATTAATAAAATAAACCAAGCCAAAGGTAACAACAAAAAAGTAACAGATAAAATAGAAATTATGAAATATAAGTGAATCCAAATGACAATAAGAACAATCATACAAATTGACCAGTTTTGAAATTTTAGAAAGTTTATCAGACTGGATTGAGAAAAAAGCAAAAACAAAATTAGCTATATGTTATACACAAACGATACTTCTAAAACATAAAGAAACAAAACACTGAAAGTTAAAGATGGAAAAAATTTAACAGGAAAATACTAATCAGACAAAATCATAGATAGCCATTTTAATATGGAATAAAATAGAATTTAAGGCAAAATTATTACTAGGGATAAAGAGGGTAAAAATGGTTATATAACTTTTAAGACTCGGGAAGATACAAATCTAAACATGAATGTACTTTATAATACAGTCTGAAATATAAAAAACAAACACTAAACTTGAAGAAAATCATTATAAATTTGTCATAATGGTGGGAAATTCTAACATGCCTGAGAAACTGATAAATCAAAAAGACATAAATAAAACAACAAGAATATGGATATGAAAATGCCACCAACCCCGATAAAATAACATAAATCTAAGGGACTTATATAGAACACTGCAGCAACAACTGGATAACAGACACAGTTGACAATGTACAAGGCCAATAACAGAAAGATAAATATGTTTGGAAATTGATAAACATACTTCTAAATAAGAAGAAATTATAATGGAAATTAGAAAATACTTAGAACTAAATTATAACAACAATTACATATCAAAACATGTATAACGTAGCAAAAGAACTGTTAAAGGAAAATTTATAGGCAAACTCTTACATTCAAAAAAAGTAAAATAAGGCTGAAAATAAATCCACAAAGCACACAACTTAGTGCAGTATAGAGAGATAAAAAGAAGGAAAATCAAGCTAAAAGATGTGAAGGATAAATAAGATGTTTCGACACACAACTCAGGCATCCTAGAATAAGAGAACAGAGTGGGGAAAGGGCACTATGTGAACACATAAAGGCTGAGTATTCTTCAGAATTAAAGAAAATTATAAAATCCTCATGTTAAAGAAACATAATGCATTCCCAAAAGACCAACAAAAATAAATTTGCACTTGGTCACACTGTTGTGTATAGCAACAGCAATAATTGTGTCCAATTTACGGGGTTAAAAAACAAAGCAAAACTAAAAAACTAAACAGTGAGGTGATTGAAATTAAACATTCTACAGCCTTTTAGGAGGAAGGCATGATATCTACTAACTTAGATTTTCTTTAACAAGGTATGCACGCTTAAAATTTAGGAGTAACAGGCTGGGCGTGGCGACTCATGCCTGTAATCACTGAACTTTGGGAGGCCAAAGAGGGTGGGTCTCTTAAGCTCATGAGTTTGAGACCAGCCTGGGCAACATGGCAAAACCCTGTCTCTACAAAAAATATGAAAATTAGCTGGGCATGGTGGCAGAGGCTTGTAGTCCCAGCTACTTGGGAGGCTGAGGCAGGAGGATCACTTGAGCCTGGGAAGCCGAGGTTGCAGTGAGCGTAGATCGTGCCACTGCACTCTAGCCTGAGTGACAGAGAGAGACTCTGTTTAAAAAAAAAAAAAAAATAGGAGTAACAATTTAAAAAGTATAAGTAAAATGTATAACTGAAAAACCACTAGCAAGAAAAAGAGGATGAGGAAATCGGGTCACGATGGCAGAAGAGAAAGGAGGAAATGCATGCAAAATAGAGAGTACGAAGTAAGATGGTAAAAATAAATCAAAACATGCCAGTATTCACAACTACTATACAACAAGTTTACCAGTTAAAGAATTAGAGATTCTCATATTTGATTTTAAAACAAGAGTAAAAATCCAATATGGTGTTTAGAAGAGAAACACATACTGACACTAAAGATGAAGGTATTGAAAAATTTTACAAAACAGACAAAATGCCAATAAAAAGTTTGTATAGCTATATTAAAATCAGACAATATGTAGTTTAAGGAAAAATAATTTTCAAGAAAAATGAGGGTCACTACATAATGGTAAAAGGAGAAATTCACCATTTATCTATCATATTTTTATCAAAGAAATTCTGAACCCCTCTGTACTTAAAAACATAAGCTTAAAATGTAAGAGCAAAACAGTCCCATGAAAAGAAATCAACAAATTCACCATCATAATGGAAAACTGAATCATATCTAAACCAAAACTGATCAATGAAGCAGGTGGAAAATTAGTAAAGATACGAATTAGATCTTGGCAAACTGAGTGATATGAAACATTTTAACCTGACAAATGTTCAGAAAACAACTATTTAATGGTAAAAGACTAAAAACACCCCCAATAAAATCATACTCTAGGCCAAGGTAGCTAGTGGTCCTAGCCAATGAAATAAAAAGTAATCAATTATAAAATAAAAAGTTGAAAAAGAAGATACAAAACTGTCCTTATTTTCTGATACGTTTACACAGAAAATCAAAACAAGTATAGAATAAAAACTAATATGAGAGTTCAGCAAGATTTCTAGATACAAGATCAGTACACTTGATATCAGTTGTATCCCTATCATCAGCAAACGATTACAATATTTAAATTTAAAAAGATATTTTTATAATGACACTGTAAGTGACAAAGAACTTAGGCCTCAACCTAACAACGTACTGAGTATCTATGGGAAAAAATTTCAAACTTTATTAAAAGACAAAGTTACTTTAATTAAATGTAAATATAGGCTGGGCACAGTGGCTCATGCCTGTAATCCCAGGCCGAGGTGGGCAGACCATCTGAGGTCAGGAGTTCGAGACCAGCCTGGCCAATGTGGTGAAACCCCGTCTCTACTAAAAATACAAAAATTAGCTGGGCACGGTGGTGCATCCCTGTAATCCCAACTACTCGGGAGGCTAAGGCACAAGAATTGCTTGAACCCGAAAAGCAGACATTGCAGTGGGCCGAGATGGTGCCACTGCACTTCAGCCTGGGCGACAGAGCAATACACTTTCTCAAATACATAAATAAATAAATAAAAATAAAAATAAAATGTAAATATATATTAGATTCATAGGTAAGAGGATAAAATATCATGAAGATAGCAGTTATCCATGTAATCTATAAAGCCCACCATGCTGTACTAATTACAAAAGAGTTTTTTTCTAGAATTTGAAAAGCAAAATCTAATCCAAATTGAAGAGTTAAAAAATTAGACAAGTTTGAAAAGAGTAATAATATGGCGGGACTCATTAAACCCAGGACAATTAAAGAAATGTAATATTGGCACCAGTATAAGTCAACAGAGTAATGAAAATAAGGAGAATGAAATATATGTATATTCATACGTATTTATGAAACTGATATATGACAGATGTAGCACTACAAATCAATGTAAACAGGATGGGAAAATTGGTAATCCATATCAGAAAAGATCAAATTAGATCCTTCTATTAAATCATTTCTTAAATAAATTCCAGATAAATTGGACATCTAACTGTGAAAATTGTAACTTTAGGGTTTTATAATAAAATGTAGAATAACTTTATGAATTCATACAGAGAAGAGGTTTTTACACGAGATTTAAAAGCACAAATCATTATGCAAAGATTGACAAATTCAACCTATTAAAATTACATTTATATAAGAAGAGGCTCCAAAAACAAAAATAAAAAATAAGCCACATCCTGAAAGATAATGTCTCTTATATATATGAATGATTAATGTCTAGAATATTTAAAGAATGCATATAAATCAATAAGATAAAAACAATCACCTAATAGAAAAATGAGCAAAAGATATGAACAGGCAATTAATAAAAAAGAGAGAAATGGTCAATAAGCATAAAGTTCTCCAGCATCCTTTGTAATCAAAGACTTTATCACTTTACTTTTTGTTTCACATCATTTGGTAATGTTTGAACATTTTTTTTTAAGTGTAGGAATGATTAAGCTCAAAAACTAGCAAGCAGTCAATATATTTGTGACAGAAAAAATAATTATGGTGAGAATTAGCAGCCAAATGGCATGGACTTAATATCTAAAATTAAATGAAATGCCTCACTCAATGGTGATTCCAGCTGAATCATGTACATGAGTATTTTAAGAGGTACTGATATGTTGTAGGGCCTCTTGCTTTATTTTCTATACAGTTGGATATGTTAGAAAATTAGAGCAAATATCATTTACAATATTTGGATCTTCAGCTACGATTCCATTTGATTGTAAGATGACTGTAGCTTTAGAGATTTTAAAAGGTATTTGTTTTCCACTTATACTAAGTAAGCACTCTGAAAATGTCAGGAAAAACTCAAAATTAAACTTGCTTATTTTTTCTGTTTCTTCAAAATATATTCCTGCTTCCACATCAATATTAATACATTAATAGCTGGTTTTGATTTAATTTGCTGGTTGCTAAAAAGAACTTCAAATTCCAGCCATTGGCAATTAGACACCCTTACCCCCACCCCCAAGTTGAGTGGGCTACTCACTTCTCAGGACATACATGGCCTTAGGGCACAGAAAAAAAAAACAACTTTCCTGTGCCTAAATCAAAGGGATGCCTTTTCTGTGGTGAACAATTCAGCCATTAGCCGCATTTGTAAGACATCTCCATTTGCCAGTGAATCCAGCATCAGTCTTGGCTAAGATCATAGAGCACAATGACCAATGAGTCAGATGCAAATGGCCTTTGGCATTAATGGAAGAGATAATTAGGCAAGAAGGCAAGAGTTGAATGCAAAGGAACCAAAACTACATTTAGACATAAACTGTCATGTCCATCGTTGTCCACATATCTGCTCAGAGATACATGATGGTAGGAAGTAGGGAGATGGAGATCAACTACAACTTTAGAAAGAAGAAAGCCACAGAATCCTTCACTGATTCCAAAAAGCAGGAAAGAAAAGACAAGATAGCAAGATTTCTAATGTGAGAAACAGGAGGAAAGGGAGGAATAAAGCTGGGGAGGGGTAATGCTACTTCTTTGGAGCCTCAAGAAACATTTGCCTGAAAGCACACAAGATGGGAAGCAACAGTGATGCAGTGAAAAAAAACACACGGGCAAATCATGGCACCTCTCTGGTCCTCAGGCTCCTCATCTAAACTTCATAGGGTTGTTTTGAAGAATAAGCAGCATAATTATAGAACATGTAAAAGCACTTTATTAGCTGTCATTTCTGTGGAACCCAATGCCTAACTTTCTGACTGAAAAAAAAAGGCAACAGAACAAAAATGCCTCTCTAGAGAGGTGAAGTAACTGACCCCTCTCTCTTCCTTTAGAGCCCAGATTAAATGCCCCTTCCCTAGAGGGGCTTCCGTGGTCACTTATTTAAAGTACATGTCCTTTATTCTCTACTTGACCCCTCATTTGTCTTCCTCATAGCCCTATCTCAACTCCCAGCAACCTAATGGAGGGGAGGGTACAAATAGTACTCCCATTTTACTCAGAAAACTGAGTCAAATAAAAGTTTAGGCCACACAGCTGGTAAGGGGTAAAGTCAGGATTTCAGCCCAGTTGGTGTGGCTCCAGTGTTTTTGCTCTCAACTACCATGCAATACTATTAACATGGAATCTGAATAAAAAGTTGAAATTAACAAGAACAAAGGTATTAATGTCTAGAGTCAGCATTCACCAAGAGGACAGGGTAGAAGGGAGGAGAAAAAAAACTAAAGGAAAATCGAAGAGAATTATGAAATGTTTGTCATCTTGAAAGAAAAGGAAAAAAAAATTAATGGGTGCAGCACACCAACATGGCGCATGGATACATATGTAACAAACCTGCACATTGTGCACATGTACCCTAAAACTTAAAGTATAAAAAAAAAAAAAAATCAAATGCTGGGAAAAAAAAAAAAAAAAAAAAGGAGAGCATGAGTGGTATGTCACTGCCATGCCCAAATCTGTCATGTAAGGGCTGGCTTGTGCTGGCTCCACTGCCTTGGCTTTAGGGGCTTACCTGTCAGAGTGAGCTTGATGCTGCTGCCAACCTCCTAAACTGCGTGATGTTTTCTCCCCTCATGCCTATGCTAAATTATTCTCCTGTCAATAATCTTTCATCTGTGTTTCTTTCAGAGGCATCTACTGCAAGTGCAAAAGAATTGTGGTGAAAGCTGCCTAATCAAGAGCTATAACCTGGCAGTTTCTCCTTCTAGCCTTACCTGAAAATTGCTTATTATGAAATACTATATCACAATGCTTCATGTTTAATCCAATCTCAGATTAAAGGCTACTTCTTTGTCCAAAACAGTACACACCCAGGGGTGGGGGTGTATATGAGCAGTTTTGACAATGAACAACAAAAGTTGGACCTAAATTTTTCACTTAGCACAAGCCTAGTAATTTTATTATTGTTATTATTGGATGAAGTTGCATTGAGGATTCTCTATTAGAGACGTATCTGGGTTCAAGGAATCAATGGAATGTGTGGGGGAAACGTATTTAAAAATGAATTCAGAAATTTTTCCAGGAGTGGTGGTTTTTACAAGAGGACTCATCACAGGATTTTTTCACAGAATCTTTCCTAATGTTTATGAAGGTTTGAGGTTCTAACTCAGTTCTCGTAATGGCCTCTCTCTTGGTTGGAAAGAAGACAACCCACAATTCCAACATTTGGTAAGTTGACAAAAGTGACATGTGGTGTCTCTTTCATTCTTGTAGCAGCTGTCTCACATGAAAGGCAGTGAATCAGAGTTCTCCGTGAGGACAGCAGGAGCTGGTCCCCCTGCCTTTAAGGTCACTCCCAGAGTCTTTCCCTACAAGTTAGCCTTAGCATCTGCAAGATCAGCAAAAACAGAACACACAGGGGCCCTCACACCACAAACCTAGTCTAAAAGTTATAAGCCAAGCTAATAAACCGTTAAATAAAATAGTCTACCTTCCCATCCTGACAAATATACCTCCGTGACAACAAAATTGAAAAAAGGAGTGCAGCTATGGGATTTTTTTTATGACTGCTAGTCAGCAAGACATCAAAGATTACTGATATTTATTATTACTGTGTATGTCAGCGGTTCTTTTGATAGGCCAGTAATGTATAGATGAGTCATAAATACATACATAACTCATAAATATGTTTACTTCATAAAATACAATTTTCCTTGCCCTCATTTTTATAAAATAATTATGTTATTATAGTTAAGGTTTTCCCATAAATTTCCTTATATTGACAGTAATGCTAAATTAGATAATCTTTTTTGAATCATCATAGTTCTTAGATTGTTTTCATTATTTTCAATTTTGATAAACTTCTTTATGTTGAGGCAGTAACTACTGGAACTGTCAAAATTCTTACAGTAAAATAAATTCAGAGATGCCTATTTTATGTATTATTTTATGTTCAAATATAATCATAAATGATAAATTATATTGGTTATAAAAAAGGTAACAATATTTTAATTTCACCATTCAAATCACCATCTCATTCAACTTCTGTCCTCTTTCAAAGTAATATGTAGATCCATAAAGAATTTAGTTGTTGTTTTTTCAATTTTTTCAATGCTCAGTTATAAAGAAAACCAAACACAGCAGGATGTTGCTTAATTTGTTAAAATCTTCTTTCAATAAAGACTACTGCCTGATCTATGGTGGGCAGAAGATAATGTCTACAGAAAGTGTATTCAGGATTACATACATATAAATCTTTCCCATTATAGAGTTCCTGACATTTATTGGAAAGCTTTTATTGTGTGGCTTCCTAGTTTCTTTCTAGGTAGTAAAACTGTTTTCTCTAAAATGTTCTGAAATATTTTAAAATCACTTATCAAATGGAGTAACTATACTTTGATACTTCTGGGTTTTTATGAAATAAAACTTTTGTAAACATTATTAATAGCAAACAACAGTTCACATTAAATGACCATGGATACACAAGTTCAAAATTAGCTTCTGCAAAGACAGTTATCAATTCTTTCTTTGTGGAACTGTTGTTATATCACATAATTGTTGTCATATATCTTTTAAAAATTTAATCTAAACATTTTAGTAACATTTAGTTGGCATCACCATCAGATGTCAAAAAGTAGCTCTAAGGTCAATTTCAATGTATTTCCTTGGGATGTTCCATATTTAGACAGATTCAGAAAACAAAGTACATCATCTCTGAATTGTTCCAAAGAATATCATTGCTCTGGGTGAATTGGAGGCTCTACGTCCTAATAACAAACACACTACATAACTTCAAATAAGCTGCTTGAAAATAAACTGTATTTGAATTTCAAAGAGATTTTATGATAACATGTACTATAACTATGCTTATCTAATTTAAAAACTTTAAAAATATACTTTCTAAATGTAATTCTGGGTTTATTGATGGAGAGAAAAGAGGAATACTGCTGTTAGAAAGAGAAGAAAATACAGGTGATAACTTGACCATGAAAAATAAGCCTACAGACCACTAAGAGTTGACTTTGTTCTTACAACAAAAATACACTAAATAAGTAAAATTTTAAAATTACCATTAAATTTCTCTGGGCCAGGGGAGGTGGCTCATGCTTGTAATCCCAGCACTTTGGGAGGCCCATGCGGGTAGATTGCCTGAGGTCAGGAGTTCGAGACCAGCCTGGCCAACATGGTGAAACCCCATCTCTACTAAAACAAATAAATAAATAAGCAAGCAAGCCAGGCGTGGTGGTGTGCGCCTGTAATCCCAGCCACTCAGGAGGCTGAGGCAGGGGAATTGCTTGAACCAGGGAGGTGGATGTTGCAGTGAGCCAAGATCGCACCACTGCACTCCAGCCTGGGTGACAGAGCGAGACTCTGTCTCAAGAACAAAAAAAAAATTATTTGGACTCGGATTATCTCTCAGATCTCTCAGGTGCTACTTCCTCTGTCTCTGAGGTTTCCATAGGTACTATCTTGAAAACCGTCAATTCCCTATAGAGACATACCAAAGAAATAGATTTCTGAAACAGCAGCACAGAACGTCCTCATTTTCTAGTTACAGTTATGAAGTAACAGAAAACAAAAAGACATCTTTATGCTTTAGTGTCACCTCAGTAATACCGAGTCCCAGGCTCAATCACCTTTTCAGCATCATCTCAAAGGCAAAAGTTTTGCTTCTCACTAAATTCTAAGGGAAAACAACACTAGAGGGCGCTGGGAGTTTGCAAGTTACTGTCATCTCAGCCAGGAACACAGTGTTTTGTGCTCTGAAGGAGACCAACACCAATTCAATCCCTGAAAATGTCCGTTATCATCACAGTTCCAATGAATC
Source organism: Hylobates moloch (assembly GCF_009828535.3). NCBI lineage: Eukaryota > Metazoa > Chordata > Mammalia > Primates > Hylobatidae > Hylobates > Hylobates moloch. Next base: position 60,374,347 of record NW_026652294.1, read on the forward strand.
AAGAGCGTGATACTACAAATATGTTTTCCCTGAATACAAAAGGGGAGAGAACAAGAATCTTACTGGCTTTAGCAGTTTTAATAGTGTACCATCCAATCAGGTGAAAAAGATATTAAATAAATTCCAAGGAGGGGAAAGAGGGAAAAGCAGAGCCTGTAGCTTACAGTTTCTTTCTTTCAAGTCATGTGGTAAGTGAATTTTTGGTGTGAGCATTCAGGAGAATTTCTGCCAAAAAATAAAATGGGCAAGTCTTGCATTAAGTCAGGCTGAGGTGATATTCAATACACTAACAGCTAAAGACAGAAGTTCTCATTATAAATCACACCTCAAAATGCTAGTAATTTGCATTTAGAACCATGAACTGCAAATTCTATTCAAAAGGTAAAATTAAAATAAGGATTTCAGATGTTGTTCTCTCCCAAATCTTTACAACATTATGACCAATGTGGGGAAAAAAAAATTTGTGGGGAATGTTGAAGCACATCTTACCTGGTCTCAGTATGACCTAAAGGTTATCGTCCACACCAAAAAGGCAAAAGGCACCCTAGAGCTTGAAGTTGTCTTGCCTTTGAATGGAAGACAACTCAAACTCTAACTACACATCGTGGGAAAGGTATGATGTAGTAGCCTCTCATACTTTTGAAATGTATACATTTTTCCAACGGCCCAACATCAATTTGCATATGGATTTGCAATTGCACATGCAATTGCAAAGATAGGATTTTACTGATGATTACAACAACAACTTTTAAAACTACACTTCAGGCTGGCCAATCCAGTCTTCTCCAAGACCAGCACGATGAATCTGGCTGTTTGACATAGTGACAGGTAAAATATTACTTTTTCTATGAAGTTGTTTTGTTTATGTTTGGTCAAATCAAACTAGTCATAAATACATTTGCTGAACATAATCTATGCTAAGCCTTTTCAGTGTTTAAAATTATGGACACGATTGGAATTTTGTCATGTCACACAAGAAACATTGGCCCAGGAGGTCAAACATGGTCATAAAGTTCATAAACACGTCAATCTTCCTCCTACCACAGAGACTTTGAGTTTGCTATTCCATCAACCCAAAGCAATCAAACTCCTCCCAAGGGGACCAGGAGTAAGTCTTCCTTCTTTTCAGGAACTGGCAGATTAAACGAGGGCCCAAGACTCAAATACATCCGTGTTAATACACACGCCCTGTCCAGATTTGGTTCCAGAATTTTCTCTGGGGCCTAAATCTGGTCTCAGCAGACTTGTTTCTTCTCTTAACTGTTTTTCATACAACCCTAGGAGAGTCCCAGGTTCTGTCCTTGAATGAGACTTTCATTCCTGGCATACTAAGTCAAAATCAAAATGCACTTCCTGCAGAAACGATGTCATGAAAACAGGGGCACTTGAAGACCCACAGTTTGTGGCTTAACTGGGTTGTTGAGGGCTGGCCTAAGAATGTAAAAAACATTTTTCCTTTGGGAATGCATAAGTTTCACTATCTTATTTTCAGTGGAACATTTGAAGCAATACTTGTAAGGTGCAAAGTTTTGTAAAGGAAACAGATAAATATAAAATTATGTGGAAGGTATTTTTAGCTTCAGATGCTGAAGGGATGGAGAAATTCTCTTTTAAAATAAAAGAAGGATTTTTAAGGCATTGCTACATTTTTGCAACTGGAGGCACGTTGGATATTGATTTAGGTACTTCCCCACAGATGTCAATTTGGCTGAGTGGGGACATGTGGTCTGTCAGCAGGAGATTTTCAGTCCCTGAAGTAGAGGACAGAGCTCAGAAGAGAGTCCTAGAGAGGTTTTTTGTTTTGTTTGCTGTTTTTAAACAAGACATCCTATAACAGAGATACAAAGCTAAATAGATACAACTTTTGTTTTAGAACAATGGTTTTCAAATTGTAGGTGCCTGTTCATTTGGTTTATGAAATTAAATGGGTCTTGAAACTCACATCTGTAGAATGAAATGGAATAGGGAAAAAATGGAGGGGGGCCATTGTATTTCTGTTTGGGTGGTCACGATCACAAAATTTTTGAAAAAGCACTGACCTAGAAGTTAACCAAAAGAGCCATGGAGTTAAAAAGTTAAAGACATTCTTATAGTGGAATTGGCAAGTGTGAAAACTGGCGACTGTTTGTTGCTTTTGGGAAAAGGAGATAGAAAATAAATTGGGAGTGTTTAAAAATTTGGGACCATTAAATAGTGCTCCAGGGTTAGAGAGGTAGTCTAGGGACTCTCTTTGTCCAGCCGGCTGTGGCTCATCCTAAATATGGCTTAAACATCACTTCCTCAGACCTACCTTGTCGCTTCTCTCCTGTCACCTTTTTTTTTTTAATAGAACTTATCACAATGTGTAACTATATATTTGTTTGTGTGTTTCTTTAATGTCTCTGTCTCTAAACAACCTTTAAACTCTATGGTGACAAGTTTTACTTCTGTGGTTGATTACTGCATAATACCTGGCCAGGCACTCAATCACTATTTAAAGAAAAGAGCATCAGGAGATATTGTGAAAGACTTTAAGATAGGAAAAAAAAAAAAAAAAATTCCTGGGTGTCCTGCTTAGTATACCCTTCTAAACTGCCTGAGCTGTTCATTGCCGTTGAGCTGTTTTACCACCCTGTAAGTTATAGAAAACTGACAGTAATGCCAGTGATTCTTATCCACAGAAATGCAAGTGAATCTTGGTGAATATGCAATGATTAATGTCACAGGAATATTAACATTTTTTTTGCATCTACTAACAATTCAATCTTAGCATTCCTGGTAAATTAATTAATATATATGTTTATTTATATATTATATATAATATATAACGCTAATGTATATGTGTGTGTTCTTTGACTTCTATTTAAAACTAGTTGTAATATGTTAAAAGTTGTTCTTATTAATGAATTAATTAAAATTTCAATGAATGAATGTCTGCCATGTTTTATATTTTATATTTACATTTTATATTTGGAGGGAAAGAGAAAGGAAAGAAAGAAAATGGAGTATTAGCTGGAAAGTCTATGTATGTGCTCATTCTCTTGGGGACTGGCATGACCTGGTTGTGATTATGTTAAGAGAAAGAGGCTGGTGAAGGAAAGAAAAGGAAGGCATCAGAAAGAAAGGCCATTTTATAAGGTAAACATGAGATAGTAATGTAGCCCGCTTATAAAGCAGACTTTGTTTTAAACAGAGACATAAACATACATATAACATGTGGGAAACAATGTGCTTATTCCATGCATTCTGTACTGGCAAAGCACATCTATTGTTGAGATCCTCAGCCTAGATAATCTGACACAGGTAGATCCAGAGAACAGTTAGGATTTTTCACTGTCTACAGGCAAGCTGGCATAGGTACTACTCAATTCCCACCAAAGTCACCAATTAACAAAATGAATTATCCACTGTGACGTCACTCAAACAGAACAAAGAGGAAATAATCAGGAGAGAAGTAAGTGTTATCCAGCAAAAATTAGTTGGAGGTGTGTTTACATGAATAAGGGTATCTTTCAATAAGAAAAAGTAAATCAGCAAGGCTGAAACTTGCATTTCTTAAAGATCATCAACCTGTTAATTAGAAAAGCTATGATAATTAAACTGAATTCAGGTGGTTTACTTAGAGTCAAGAATTAAGCTTATCAGGACCTCCCTTTAGCTTTATAAAATTAAGTTCCATTTACTAAATCTAGGCACAGAGTTTAGGCAGGGTTTGCGTTTTGGTTCCATGGTCTAAATATTTATAATAGATCTCCAATGAGTGTTCACATAGCTCTGGGTAATAGGTACTGATTCGATAACAAAAAGGCATTATACTACACGTCCCAGAGTTAAGTAAAACGCATGAATGTGCCATATTCACCAGAACAATAGTGAAGGTTCTAATGATGACATAATGCATAATAATAAACCCAGATGGGTTCTTTCAGTCATCACAAACAAGTCTGTCTGGCATAATTTTTATGTGCATTTTTGTCTCAAACATTTTTTTCAACTGTAAGCAAAACATATAACAAACATTTCAGAAAGACAAAAAAAAAACTGGTATAATGTTCTTGCCAATTTATACAATGCGGATTTGAATTTGCAACACACAGACACACACACAGACACATATCTTGGCATATTCTAAACCTAAATTATAAGTAGTAAATAACATTTTCCTTTATATCGCATGTCACAATTCACAAGCATCTTTGAGCATATTCATAAACCCCCTGTGAAGTCATTCATTGTTTTCCCCATTTTATAGATGAGAAAATCAAGGTTCAATGATCTCTATTTCATAGATGAGGCAATCAAGTTTAGAAGTCTAGTTTGTGGCCACAGAACCAGAAAGAGGTATAGGTAAAGTTAAACATTAATCAAGGTCTTTCCAGTTTTCCTGTATTATCCTCTAACATAACTCATTCAAGTCAAACAAATATTATTATGATATTTTCTTCATTATTGCAATAAAAAAAGTCCACACTGCCTGGGATAGAGTCCAAACTCCACACTTGTTGGCTATGTAGTCTCAGTCAGATCACTTATCCCCTCTATGCTTGGTTCACTATCCTCAAATTGGGGATAATAATATCCCCTAACTGATAGCATTGTCATAAGGACTAAAATATTTATGAAGCGCTTAAAACTGTGCCTGGTATCTTCCAAGTAAAATCAATTTCTTCTAATCTCAGCTTAGCAAAGTAAGACATTTGCCCTGAGGACCCAGATGACTGCTTGGACACTCATTGGTTGCCATGTATCTGATGATCCATGGACTGCAGGTGCAACTCACAAACCTCAGTAAGAATTTCCCAGCATCAATGCCCAGACTCGCCTCAATCCTGCCACCAGGGGTCAGAGAGTTCCCTTGTGTTTATTTTGTTGAGCAATTTCACAGCTGCCTATCCAAAGACACAGAGAAACTGCCACTTGGGACTCATAGCCTCTTTCTAACCTGGGATAATAAGTACATGTTATATTGCAAGGAGTTACATTCCTATTTTTATTTATTGTAAATAATAGCAGCTGCCACTTAGTGAGCACCTACTAGATGTAAGATACTGGACTAAGCGTTTTCAACTATTTTTGTACCCCTAACAAAATGTACATCATTATCTCCATTTCATAGGCAAGAAAACCTGAGACTCTGAGTAGTTCATCAGTTTATCCAAAGACACACAGCAAGTGGTAAAACTGACATTCACTTGATTCCTAGGTGCTCTCTGTGAACCTCCAAAACCTATGCTCCTGACATACAAGACAGTGCTTCTCTCTACAGCCAAGTCATGCAATATTTACTTACTCTATCTTGGTTTTTTTTAGTACTCTATATTTATATCCTCCTAGGACTAAATGGTACAATAATTATTTATCCTATCTTGCTTTGTTTTTTAACACTCTGTATTGTTTCAAAAGGACCTGAGACCCACTTACACAAATACATAAACCAAATAAAAATTTTCCAAGAGGTTGAAAAACAGAAAATAGAAAGTAGAGATGAGGCCAGGTCAAACGTTAACATATGAACCACATGCTACAAGGGCGCATAAAATGACTAGCATTGGACCATAGATTCATTTTTTCATCTGCATTAAGGAGTTTAACTTCTTATCTTCTATTGTAGGAGAATCATGCAACGTTAAAATTATGCAGGACTTCAGTCTGAGGCATATTTAAACATATTAGTCATTGTTAAAATGAGTTGTACCTAACTATTTGACCAAGCACCATTAATTAGCCAAGTAGACTTGAGTTATAATCCCAGTTTGGTCACTACCTGGATGGGTGATTTTAGGCAAGTTACTGAACCTAAGGCTTAGGGTTTTTTGAGAGCATGAAATGAGATACTATATTATAAGATGTACTGTGTGACAAATCACACAAGTGCCCAATAATTGTTAGCTATTGCCATTATAATATTCTTGTAATCTTTTATTCTTTTCTTCTTTCCTCTCCTCCTTTTTCCTCTCTCATTCCTACCTTCTTCCTCTGTCTCATTCCTACCTTCTTCCTTTCCCTTCCATTTACTCCACTTTCTTTTTTCCTTTTTTTCTTTGAGATGGAGTTTCACTCTTATCACCCAGGCTGGAGTATAATGGCGGGATCTCAGCTCACTGCAATCTCTGCCTCCTGGGTTCCAGCGATTCTCCTACCTGAGCCTCCTGAGTAGCTGGGATTACAGGCATGCACCACCATGCCCAGCTAATTTTTGTATTTTTAGTAGAGATGGGATTTCACCATGTTGGCCAGGCTGATCTCGAACTCCTGACCTCAGGTGATTCACCCACCTCGGCATCCCAAAGTGCTGGGATTAACAGATGTGAGCCACCACGCCCAGTCTACTCCACTTTCTTTCCTTGCTTGCTGGTCACCTAGGAGATAGATTTCAATTCTGTCCAGGTCAAGAGATTTCTAGATACTTTAGGGATCAACTCTACTGCCAAGTACTAGCTAAGAAAAAGTCAGGAAGGCAAAATAAGTAATTATGACTTCTGTTTATAAGGAATTCATATTCTCAAAGAAGCATCAACAAATATGTTTTTTAAGTCCTAAAAGATAAAGAAAGGATAAAACAGCTTACAGAGAGCTTAAAATTATGTGGTAACATAATTTCGACATGATCTGGTTAACGTAGGGCTAGAAGTCTGCACAGAGTGTTTCAGGAGTGTGAAGACAAGAGGGACAGCATAAAATAATTAGAAACTATAATAGTAACACACAGTAGGGGTCATGAGAACTCAATGAAGTCAATAGGGAACAAAAAAGAAGGTTTTTGCTGATAGCTTCATTAAAGAGAAAGGAGTGAAGGAAATTTGAGATAGGGAGAGGGCAACACAGGACCTGGGACCAGCAGACATGCTGCTCTAGTACACCCGGCTCCCTGGGCTCCATGTCAATCACACGTACTGCTCTAAGAATATAAATCAAATAGTGTACCTGGCAAATTCCTCAAATCAAAGAAGGCAAGGAACAAGGACACACACAAAGAAAATACATCAGCTTCTAAGGAACACCTTCCTAGCTGGAAGTTCCAACTTTGGGCTTCTGCAATGAAAGGATGATCCATATTGAAAAATAAGATAACATAAAACTCATGATGGGAATTTTCCATGTCAAAATTTAGGTTCTTGGCTGCTTTTTTTTTTTTTTTTTTTTGAGATGGAGTCTCACTTTGTTGCCCAGGGTGAAGTGCAATGGCATGATCTCGGCTCACTGCAAACTCTGCCTCCCAGTTTCAAGTGATTCCCCTGCCTCAGCCTCCCAAGTAGCTGGGATTATAGGTTCATGCCACCATGCCTGGCTAATTTTTGTATTTTTAGTAGAGATGGGGTTTCACCATGTTGCCCAGGCTGGTCTCAAACTCCTGACCTCAGGTGATCCACCCACCTCAGCCTCACAAAGTGCTGGGATTACAGGCATGAGCCACCGTGCCTGGCCATACGTGGCTTTTATGAAGAAGCCTCTTTAACCTAAATCTCATGAGACTATGAGTTTGGCAGAGAATACTAGTATCTTCTTGCTCCAGGAAATATGAATGAATTCACAGGAGAGAACATCGTGAAGTACAGGAAGAGCATAGGTTTTTGGAACCAGAGAGACCTAGCTTGCTTTTCCCCTATGGAACCTTGATCATGTTCCCTGACCCTCTGTGTGTCAGTTTTCTCAAGGTTAACAGTATAATTAAGCTCAGTAGAGATAATAAGAAACATTAAAACTTTTTGGGTTTTTTTTCCAGATTTACTCAAAACACAAAGGGAGAACATAAATCCATTACTGTATTTATTTTAAAGTAATGATAACCATAAAAGATAAGTTTGTCTTGGAAATACAAATTCTGGGAATTATAAAATCATATCCTAAGATGTTATTGTATATTTTCATTTTCACTTCTCTTAGATCTTCTCTTCTCTTAGAATTCAATTAAATTGGTAAACTGTATTTCTAAGAGCATTATAGTGTATATAATTATAAGTCATGCTAAAAGTCTTTTGATGGCTTTTTAATCGTTTTAACATAGTAAAATCAATGTGTATATGCCACCCTAGGCAATAATTCTATCAGATCTCATTAATAAAACAGGGTTGAGCTTGGTTTCTGCTTGGAAGAGAGCCTTGATAGGAGACACAAGGCATGTCCAGAACTTATCCTGGTGGCTCCACCACTGTGGATTTGGTTCCACTCTTCCTCAGACTGTGAGAACCTTGAGAAAGATTATTTTGGTATGATAGCGCTGGTGGCATTTTGTCTGTTGTAATGCCCAACTCTAAAATCAACTCAATCAAATGTATTACTCCCTACGAATGTCATAATACAGTGGATATAAATAAAGATGTTCTCAAAAGTTTATTCTTGAACAAACAGGTCTGAGTAGATGCACCTTCTCAAATCTGACATTACAGTTATTGTCGAGGGCAACCAGATTGCTGCCTTTGGATAGCCTCTAATTCCTAAAGCCAATAGATTCTCCTCCCTTGTAAATTTCTGATTAAACTCACACACATCATTCTGAACACTATAAGGCTGCTGGCAGCCAGTCTTTAGATGACTGAAGGAACTTTTTTGTTTGGTATTATAGTGAGCAGGGTGGTTTAGGGGTCTTGCCAACCTGTGTGAATAAACCTGCTGGGCATGGAAGTCACTGGACTTCTCAATTTTCTCAAGTGCATACCATATGTATCACTGTATTAGTATGTTTTCGTACTACTATAAAGAACTGCCCAAGACTGGGTAATTTATAAGGGAAAGAGCTTCAATAGACTCACAGTTCAGGATGGCTGGAGAGGCCTCAAGAAACTTACAATCATGGTGGAAGGCAAAGTGGAAGTAAGGCACCTTCTTCACAAGGTGGCAGGAAGGAGAAGTGCCAAGTGAAGGGGAAAGAGCCCCCTATGTAACCACCACATTTCATGAGAAATTCACTCACTATCAAGAGAACAGCATGAGGGAAACCACCCCCATGATCCAATTACCTCCACCTGGTCTTTCCCTTAACATGTGGGGATTATGGGGATTACAATTCAAGATGAGATTTGGGTGGGGACACAAAGCCTAACCATATCAATCACATAGGGTTAAGTAATAAATGAAAAATGTCCAAAGAGCAGCTAGCCCACAGTAGATGCTAAATAGTATCATTAGTTTTATGATATGTTCTTAAGAAGAGAATCAGAGGTGATACTTAGTGCCCTGCTCAAGATGACAGACTTCTGACTCAGTAAGTTTCACTACTTCTTTCTTCTCCCCCCTCCCCAGTCAATTACCTGTGTTTCTTTTGCTAACGTGACAATCATGGAGAACACAGAGGTCCTCTTTCCTTCTCAACTCCATTTCAACACAGAAATGTAGGGCAAAATCTCCTTTTTGGCCAGATTCTTCCACTGATGGTGTCTGTGTGCGAAGTTTAGGCCAAATCTGAGCCACACTTGCACTGACAGCTAATCCTGTGGCTTACATACCTTTTTTCTCACTCCCTCCAGTCTTACCTTTCCAGAGAGTCTGTATTTTCCCTGTCCTTGATTTTCTATTATTTCACATTTTCTGTCTTATTATATATGAACTTATGAGCTGCCTCAAATCTTTTGTGAATACATACGTATGCACATAAACTATATAATCAACTACGTTTTATTATCTTGACAGCTTAACTCTAGGACCTTGTATTTCAGGACACACAGTGCTCAACTTTCTGTTCTGATCTAGTATCTATCCTGAGCCTAAGCTTTTTGGTAGAGTTATCCGCCTGCCTTTCTATGTTAGTCAATCTCCTCTATTACATAGACCCTGTATTCTTTAATTACCACTTAATAGATTTAATATGGACTTAATATGACTTTGTCAAATCAACTTGTCCATTTTTACTTAAAGGGACTTGGAGGAAGCACCAACACTATCACATGGTGCAGCCTGGAACTCATGTCTGGGCAGAAGTGCCAGCAGGCGAATAGAGTCCCTGGTTCTCTCAGCATCCTATTAGAGGCATCCTAGGGCTAGAGTGCAGCTGGATGCAATATGGTGCTAGACTTCAGCAGGGAGCCTCCAGCAGAGCTTACTGTCCTCTTTGTATAAACAGAGCATGAGCATGGCCTTTGTGCAATTCATGGACAGCTTTGGGATCAAAGTCTGAACTTGGGTATAACCTGGTCAGGAAAGAGCTGGGAAAGGTGGCTACCTGACACTTGGGGACCTCGGGAGTTCCAGAGCTTTGTGCCCCATGAGAATTGAGTTTGTGGCTAACCTCTCCTGCTAAGAGGCAGCATCCCTGGTTACAGCTAACTACTTTCTAGGCACTCTGGAAAGAGCTCTTGAGGTCATCTGACAATCTGTTTATTTCTCTTATCCATCTCTCCATCCACTCAACCAAAGGTTGTGTCTATTCTGAAGACAGAAACTGGAGATGAAAAAAACAAAGAAGACAGTATCCTGGCCTCCAAGGAGTGCATTTAGCCTTGAAGAGAGAAGCATATATGCAGATAAATGAGGGGACAGAAGTGTTACAGGTGCTAGGATGGAGGTGTGTTCAGGGTGCAATGGATGCATAGTCTTCATTTTGCCGGGAGTCAGAAAAGTCTTCACGTGGCTCTTGAAAGATGAGGGAGTAACTACAGGTTGGGCCGGAAGAGAGGTGTGGGAGACAGAATAACATGCCAGTGGGCAGAGAGTCTTTAAGTAATAAAGTCCAAGAATGTGGCCAACTTGAAAGAGAATTAAAATGTTTCTGGGATCATCATGTGTAGGACTATGTACCAGCTCCACTGAAGATGGAGCAGACATATTGAAAGAACGTTAACTACTGTCTGAATGAAGTCTCAAATAATACTTTTAGGTTTTTTTCATAAATTATCTTTAAAACAATTATTTGAATTTTACATAGCTTGTTTTGTTGTTATCATTTCAAATTGAAGAAAACAAAAAATCTGTTGAAATTTCTCTATGTCACACAGCTTTAATATGTTAGAAGCAAAATTTTACTCCAGTTCTTTCTGACTTTACACTAACAATTTTTCCCCTATGACTTTGTGTTTGTCTGGGAAATGCACTGATTTTTAACACTTCTTTACAACCCACTTTATTTCAGTTACCATAATAAGTACATTATCACTGCATATTACCCAACAATCACAATCTGTGTATCTTGAATATGGTAACAGCAAATCATATTGAATTATTTTCTTATAAAATAGTGTATTTAGAAAGTATGTCAATTTAATGCATGATATTCAAAAAGAAGGCCAAATTCAGTGGTGATAAATTAATACACAGGTATTTCTAAGTGTTTTATACATATCATCCACAATGAATGATCAAAGCAAAACAATGATATAGGCATTATCATTCCTACGTTGCAGATGGAGAAACTAAGGGTTAATAGGTTTGATAACATATTCAAAGACATACAAACAATAAGTTGCAGAGGCAGGATTCAAATTGAGGTTCTTTTATATCCTAAACCCCATGCTCTTACATATTACACTATAAGAATGAGAGCAGAGTAAAATGGTTTTATTCCTGTTCTTTTATTAGTTTTATATATACAAAGCCCTGAGGTCTTCTCCTAAATTCCTGCTCTTATCGCAATAAAACAAGATGAAAAGTTTTTTAGCCCATTGTTCCGTCTAAGGCCGTAATATTGTATAGTAGGGAAGGTGGGGCACAGAAAAAGTAAAATAAAAAATGTTCTTAGGAACTTTCCAAGAATATTTGGCAAAATCCAAGTTAACTCTTATTATTAGTGAGAAAATATCAGAAAAACTATATGAAAGTAACTAAATAAGTGAATAATGATAAAAAAGAAATTTAGCATAACAAAGCATGCTCTTCTTAATCAGAGATAACTCGACATCATCCAATACAGTAGACATACTGGAAGGTACATGGCTAGAATCATCAAATTTATTGCTCAAAGAGATTCCCAAATGGATACAGGCAAGCATTTCCTTAACAAAGGTCAATGTGCTGTATTCATTTCTGGACCAATTTTCACTCTGTGGGAAATCAGTTTCTTTCCTCGAACTCCAAAACACTGTTTGATAAACTGTCTATGCTTTCAGTAAAAAACTGACATCTTAAGTTTTAATACACCAAGCAAAATAGATGAATTTTCAAAGGGACCCAATCAGGAATTTTTCCAGATTGAATATTTCAGAACTTGATACCATTCCTCACTGTTGAGAAAGATTAGCAGAGGTGAAGACTAGAACTCAAGCATTAAAGATATTATTTTGTCCTGAATCCATGCAAACTACATGAGTCTGAGGGACACTATGCTCATCTCTGCAGAAAAGTATACTGAAAGAGGTCATCATGACTTTTTCTTTGTAATTAGTTATCCTATTTTGTTTATCCTTCTATTCTGTTGCTTGGATCACATGAAGAAGAAAAAGAGGTATGTTTTTTTATTTTTGCCTGTATTTTATTTTATATACATTAAACTTATTAATTTTCAGCTTAAACATAACTCATTTGGAAAGTACTCTGAATCAGTACTCTATTAATTTACATTACTTTATATGTCACAAGGTTTCCCTAAAGAGAAAAGCAGCAGAGGTAAGGTATATTACCTCAGTAAACAATTATGGCAGCCATTCAAAGTCAAAGGATGCATATAATAACCCATGTTTGCAACTTTAAGTTAAATGATAGTATAGACTAAGAAAAATATATGAGTTTATTTTCTGTGTATAGCTGTGTTTGGGTATGTAATGATGCTTGAAGGTTTTAAACACCATGTGTAATCATCTCTTCAAAATGAAGCATAATAATCCCTTTGGTATTTCAAATGGAAAAAAATTTATACAGTTCCAAAAGAGAATCAAATGAGTACAGAATAAGAGTATAATAATCAAAGCAAAACATTAAAAAACAAAATTACATTATCTGACTTGTGTGCACGTTTTTTTTTTAAGTAGATATAGTGTCTCGCTATTTTGCCTAGGCTGATCTCAAACTCTTGATCTCAAGTGATCTTCCAGCTTCAGCCTCCCAAAGTGCTGGGATTACAGGTCTGAACCACTGTGCCTAGCCAAATTCATTTTTTTAAGTATTCACTTGGTGTATTACATAGTCCTGAAGTTTACTTGGGTTGTTTTATTTTGGGTTCCTCTTCTCTCTCAACAGGAGTAATGCCTTTGGGGAAGTTTAGCTAAGAGCCATCATTATTATGAGCCATCAGATCATTTCATTATAATCAGACAAGCTATAACCAGCTTGGAGACAATATTCATATATTTATATAAGACTAATGACCACACTGCAGATAACAAATTTAACAAGAAAAAAATTTAGCAAGTTTATGAACCATTTGTATTGTGAAATTTATTTTCAAAGAATTTATAACTACAGTTTGATCCTTACTTAGTACATACATTTTACCAATAATGAAGAATTTTATAAATCTTGCATCCTGTACCAAACTACCTTGGAGGATCAGCATATATCTCTATGTGCTAAAACTCAATTAAATAAAAAACTCAAATATATCCACCAGCATCAGCTTATTTAATGCTACATTTTCTCCAGAAAAAAAGACGTTACCCAGCTTTGGCTTTTAGCCACAGGATGTGTAACTTCTACGTATTAAGACCTATTGAAAGCTTCATTTAAGTTGAAAATGATAAAACTGTCAAAATACAAATAACTTTATAATCTTTTTTTCTAAATGAGCTTTATACATATTTTATTTTTTATTTTTTTATTATTATACTTTAGGTTTTAGGGTACATGTGCACAATGTGCAGGTTTGTTACATATGTATCCATGTGCTATGTTGTTTTGCTGCACCCATTAACTCGTCATTCAGCATTAGGTATATCTCCTAATGCTGTCCCTCCCCCCTCCCCCAACCCCACAACAGTCCCCGGAGTGTGATGTTCCCCTTCCTGTGTCCATGAGTTCTCACTGTTCAATTCCCACCTATGAGTGAGAACATGCGGTGTTTGGTTTTTTGTCCTTGAGATAGATTACTGAGAATGATGGTTTCCAGTTTCATCTTAGGTCACTTCAAAAAGATTGTTTTTTCTTTCATTGCCCTATATTACTTGTGAAAATGCTAACACTTCTGAATAAATATGGAATGAAAATGCATTGCTCCATTTAGTGATCAATTGTCTTACATTTGATGGGTTCATTATTTCAATAATATATTCGCTTTATTTTTATTTTGAAAATACACACTGACCTGCATATTTCAACTCTTAGGGAAAGTGAGACTATCCTAACAGAGAAGCCGTACTTTTAAGGGCATTTTCTTCCTTCACTCATTCATTTGCTTACTCAGTCATTACTCTGAATAAGACAGTCACGATCTCTACTTTCCTATCTTTCATTGGTAGAAGAAAAAGAGGAAAACAAAAGTATACAATCAGATAAATGCAGTTGCCAGATGTGTTAAAAGCACTTTGAAGGAAACAAACATGAGACAAAGACAAAAAATTAGCGTGTGTGTGAGGGAGTGAAGGTATAGGGGCCTACTCTACGTAGTACAGTTCTGGAAGGCTTCTTTGAGGAGGGGACACTTGTGCTTAAGCCTGAGGGCATGAAGAAGCTGGTCAGGTTGAGGACAGGAATAGAGAGCATTTCAGACAGAGGGAACAGCCTGGGCAAAGTCCCTAAGGTGAAAGGAGCTTCGTGTGAGGAACTGAAGGACTAGGGTTAGTAAGCAAGGAGTGAGAGGTGTGAGATGAGAATGGAGAGATGCACGGAATCAGATTCATGGAGACTGGAGGCTGTGATCAGGATTTGGAAGAAAAGAAGAAGAAGAACTTGAAAAGTTGAGTATAGATGATCAGGTTTGAAGAACACCCCCAAATAAAGCCATCCTCGCCTACTGAGACTACCAAAACCTGAAAAGGCAAGCAGGGATTAGGCCAAGCTCAGGCTTTCTGCATCCCTGCCAAACCAGGCAGTTTTTCCCAAAATTTCATCAAGGAATCCCGGAGGAGGCCCATCTACTCCGTTTGGTTGGCTGCAACAGCCACATTTTTACAATTAAGCCTGAATATACTTATTCCATTAAGATCTCTGAGCTAAGTTTTCCAGAACTACAACTTTCATGGACTCTTCTTTTATGATGAGGTAAGGAATAAACACACATACACACACACACACACACACACACACACACACACACGTGTATGCCTTAAAATGCAAATAAACTCATGTTATTTTATAAATTATTCACATCAGTAGCTCATCTAATTCCCAGCCAAATGGATTTATCTTAGCAGTGGGTAGGAAGAAAGGGGAATGCAAACCTGGAGACCTCTCTAACTTCATATAAGGTATCACAAACTGAAGCTCTATGTAGTAAATGAATGGCAAAGTCCCTGGAATGAAGCTATGTTACAAAACGTCCACCCGTGGAATGGCACAATGTTCTAAACTATACAAACTTATTTGACCGATCCTAACAGAAAATGGGAAGTGATGTATGAATTGTTTTTTTCTTTTAAGTTTCAAAAATACAGTTTTTAACTTTTCACAAGACGTGAATCAGCTAAAATAATTTCCAAAAAAAGAGAAAAATGTGTGGACAAAATCACTCTCTATGGACATCTAATTAAAAATATGCTAAACATCTTACCAAATGAACATATGACTTCAATTTTAGCAAAGAAAATAGAAGTCATTTAAAAGGGCCATGAGATAAACAAGTTTTCAAGTGTGACACTAATGTCTTATGTCCATTACCAATAGGGCTTATGGCTGATGGCATTTGCTTGTACACAAATTGCTTTACAGTGATGGATTTAACTATCAAAGGTCAACCAGTACCAGCTCTTTTCAGATTATAGGACCAAAGAAAACACCACTAAAAGAAATATCTCCTTGCAAATGTATCATTACTTCTTCAAAGAGAACAATTTTAAAAAACTTTTGACTATGTCCCTGGCAATAGCATGAGACTTGGAATCAGACAACTTGTGTTTGTTCCCAGTCCTGCTGCTTACAAGCGTGGAACTTAGCCTTGACCCTAGCTCCTCATAGGAAATATGAGACTACAATAATCTGTCTTTTAGGATGTTAGGAGGATAAAATAGAATCATAAAAGTGCCTAACATGTAGCCTCGCACACAGATGGCCTTCCCGGAGGCAGTTTTGATCCTTGCTACCAAAAGCATTGGAGGATACACCACTAGAGCAATTGGATAGTCCGTTCCCAGAGAAAGGACTACACACAGGCTGCACAAGTGTAGAACCACTTCCATTGAAGAACTAGTGAACTGACTACAAATTTTACTGTTTGATGGACACTGGTGGCTGTGACCCCTCATTCCTCAAAACAAACAATATAAATAATAACAGCCAACATTTATTGAGTGCTTACTGTATGCCAGATACCATATTAAGGGCTCCCATGTATCATTTAATTTAACCCTTTCATCTTATAGGAACTATTATGAAACAAGGACTGATTACTTGTCTTTCATGCATTCTTAAACTGGGCATTATGAAGAGGTAGCAATGCTATTTTTTGGAGAAGCTAATAACTTCTGAAAAGATGTATCTTGTGTGTCACCCACTCCTTGGTGTCAAGTACCTTAATCAAAGGATAGTCACAGCAAATGCAGACTTGGCCAGCAGTAAAGGCGGGGCAACTTGGAGAATGTGGGTGTACAGAAAGTCTAGGCAGGCTTGAGGGTGGAGGAGGAAAAAGAAGAGAAGCAGGACAGGGGAGCACTGCTTCTCCTCTGCCATTTTGGTTCCAGCACTGGGGTTCTACAAATATCAATTTGTACAGTCTTAGACCCTGGGCCGTGAGGCATGTACACTGCTGGGACTGTCGAAAAAGCAAGAAGAAAAAGATGGGGGAGGGTGACCTCTGCAGCAAGAAAGCAAGATTCTTGCTCTTAGGAATCTCAACTCATTCTCCCTGAAGAGAATGCTTTCTACGACTTCATCAAGCTGGAATGGGAAAGCAAGACAGGTTAACATTGTTACTGGCACAACTAGGAGGACCAGCGCAGGGGACCATGAGATACAGGGGTCAGAGAGAGACAGCATTGCCCTTGGAGGGTGCATGTTACTTTTGTTAAATTTCTGTCCTCTTCATTTTCTGCTATAATAATCATGTGTTCCCCTGTCAACTTTCTCAATCTCTTCTCTAACGGTGTCTTCCTTTCTGCCTGTAAATATGTTCAAATCTCTTATTTAAAAAAATAACTTGACTTAGCCACTTTTTTATTCTCAGGGTTTAATATGTTTTTTTCTCCCCCCATGGTCAAAGGGTCAAAGGAGGAGTCTAAGGTCATCACTTTAGCACTGAGTTCAAACAAACGCTCTTCTTTTTTTCTTCCTACACATCCTACTTCTCAGAACCCTATTTTTTTTTCCAGTTACAGTTTCACTATCGCTCCAACTGTCCTCTTCAGTAGGTTTATCAGTCACATTTCTCCCCACCAAATTCAATAGCTCTTTTCTGCTATCATCATGGTTGTTATTATTACCTACAACAAAAAGAAGCCACTAAATAGCACTAAATTAGTATATATATACAGTGGAGAATTGTAATGCATTTTGCCCATCCTTACAGGAAATCTGATAAAACATGAGTGTGTGTAAACAATTTTAATACAGGGATTCAAATAATAAGGGACTGGGAGGATAAAGAAAAGGGCAGTCAGTCTTTGCCCTAGAAAACCTTAGGTTTATGGCATATAGAGATCTGCTTCTCAAAGTCCATACAGGGACCCAGTGAAAGGAAAATTATGTGGCTATGGGAGTAGGCTGTCCAAACAGACAGACCTGTCCTTTCCCTTTTGATGAGTGTGACAAATTGTAGTTCTATTTTTCCTTCCATTTCCCCATTATCTCTTTTATTCTATTTTCCTCTCTTCCTTTCATGTCCTCACATCTGGATTTGGACATCAAAGCATTCTCTGAAATTTAACAGATAAAGGAAAAAGAGTGGGGAGGGAGAAAACCAGAGGAAGAGAGAGAGAGCCGGAAGAGGAGAGAGAGGCTTCTTCCAAGGCAAAGGAGCTTTTCTGAACAGCTCCATGGCTAGCAGAGGCACCACGGATCCTACTGTAACTGTTCCCAATTCCTCCTCTTCCATCTGCATATTCCATGTTATCATGTCCTCCCACTGTGGCTGCCATAAACATCGTTTCTATATGATTCTTCCCCATTCCTCGTCAACTTGCAGTCTATGTTGGTCTCACCGCTGCCAGGGTCATCTTTTCAAAACTGTTTGAATCTTATAGTGACTTGACAAACCTGTAGTGATTCTTGAGTTTGAATAAAATCTTGAAAGTTATTTGAATCTGCTGGGGATGAGTTCTGAGAGGAATGGGAAACCCAAAAAACAGCAGCTTTATTTGTTTATTTAGCCCAACCAAAAAAACCTGGAAAAGGAAATCTAGATCTAATACGTTGACTCCGTGGTCACTCATCACACTCTTAATGTCTTCAGCACATTTTTTCTAAGTATTCCTTATATCGTTTATTTCTCTGGTTAGATAGTTCCTGTATATATTATATATAAAGTTAAAATAGGAATTGCAGCAAGCAGAAATGATCTACTTTTAAAGTATATATTTCATACAGCGCTTACAATAAGCAGCTCAATAAATGCATATTGCATAAATAAAACCTACTAGGAATAGGGATATGAAAATACTCTAAGTTGGCCAGTCTTTCATTCTCTAAAACCATGCATTGTATATTTTTGGTTTTGCACTTTTTTCTATATTAGTTCTTCTTATAAACAGTACTGTAAACGTTCTTCTAGTCTAGTAAAAGTGTAGTACTGAATATTTGCTAGGTGATCCAAAAATTATCCAGTAAAAGAAATTTAGAAATGTCTTCTCCAAAAATCATGGTTCACTATCACTTACCATGGAAAAACACTAGAGAATATCGTAGCTTCCAAAATATTATTCATTTTTTCCAAAGCCATTTTGACAATTAAATCATGGAAAGGTTCAACAAGCTTAATACTCCACTGAACGCTAGACACATATGGTAGGACGACTTTCTGAACAGCCCCATGATATGCTCAAGTTGTGTTACATTTGATCTGTTTATAATCATAATCTAGAGAGTCAACTTGATATGACTTCTTTAGGGGATTTGAAGAAACTGAAATATAAGGAGATTTTGCGCTGGACAGAGAGCAACTTAATTTAGAATTTAGCCTTCCTGACATGCTCCAAGTGGTGATGTTTTCAATATCAAAGTCTGAGGAAATCTTTCACAGAAACACCATTATTGATTTATTGAAGCATAGAAGGATGAAATATAATAAGTCATTGCAAGAGTAGAATGCCAACAAAGAATCCAAATATTCCTAATAGAAAAGTTAAATGGACTTAATTAATTTTAAG
Organism: Hylobates moloch; assembly: GCF_009828535.3. Classification (NCBI taxonomy): domain Eukaryota; kingdom Metazoa; phylum Chordata; class Mammalia; order Primates; family Hylobatidae; genus Hylobates; species Hylobates moloch. Next base: position 60,393,636 of record NW_026652294.1, read on the forward strand.
CATGAAGATAGCAACATGAGAAAATGACCATTAAATGTACCACTTTTAGGAAAGAATACCATCAATGTCAAACACCATAACTATCATACCCAGTGTATTTCATCACAAGAACTTATCAGAGGGCCAGTTACACAATTATAATTAAAGTAACTATAAGGTTTTCATTGCAAGATTCTAAGAATCCCTTTTATTACTCTCTTTTTCAAAGTCTCCCTTCAAGTGTTGTATTATAACTTCATGAAATGGAGAGAGAATATGGGCATAACAAAATATTTCAAGAGATAAAGCAAGACAAGTCACTGGAATAATAAGCTTCACAAAGCCCTCTAAGAATTGATGCCAGTTACCACAATTATTTGCAGTCTTAAGTGATGTACTAATAATCAGACCTGGAAATTTGTGGAAGTTAGGCATCCATGCTGGCAACTGTGAACTTTAAGCTGGTAATTAGATTCAGGGAAGAAGTCTTCTTGCCAAGGCCAGAGCCTTTAAGGAACCTTCTTGGGTTCAGGGATCTGGGGCTCAGCTAAGGGCTCAGGTCCTGTCCAAGGTAACAGGCCACTTTCATTAGGCTGTAGGCTGAACTTGTGAGGTTCCTTCTCTGACGTTTACGCATCCATGGATTGAAGAAGAAAGTGGCTTAGTGTGGTTGGTCTCTGTTGCCTGAGATCCCATCAGTCTCCCAGTTTCCTCTCTGGGCCTCCCAGTCAATGCAGTGCCTGTCCTCCTCAGCCTCAAGGGTTGAGGGTGGCTGGACAAGACGGGAACTCTGGAATGCTGAAGCACATCAACAGAAGCTCCTACTAGCAATTTTTCAGAGGGTGCATAGGAACAGGGGAAGCACAAGCAGCCAGTTTCTTCTTTCCCTGACCCCTATCCCTGGGACCAGATGACTCCATGGCAAGCAGCCACCCATACAAACTATCTAGGCCTGCTCATAAGCATTCCAGTCTGAACCCAGTCCTCAACTGGCACCTGCCAGCAGAAATATATGACCTAAATATTTCTTTTGGAGTCCTCTGCTGCTCCCTTTACCACTGTAAAAACAATTATGAGAGGATAATTTTCATCTGCTTACTTGTAACATCATTCTAGATTTCTTGTGGAAATTTGGATTATTTTGACACCTGTAGGCAGGTTAACAAGAAAACAAGTAGGTTCATGTGCCCTAGGGGTCCGATGGAGCAAAACCCACTTCTCTGGAATGGCAAAGACATAGTGCCACTTATGGGTGGGTGGTCAGAACTGGTCTTTCCAGTCTTGTCATGGAATTTATGAACACTGATGGGAAGAACCAGCAGTTTGTTAAGCCAAAGAGAATGGTTATCAAATGGACAGGAGCAAACAATAAGCTTAATGCTTAAAAATCAATATGAAATAATTATTTTAGTCAAATTCTTTTAGTCAAATTTCAAACAACAATTACAATTCTTCAGCAGGATTTTTTTAATTGGTTCAAATTTGGAGAAAGCTGCTGTTAGACTCAGTGCCAGAAATCAATGCTTATCTTGTAAATAGCTGAATTATCTCCCAGTTTGGGAACAATCAATAAAAGCCTGGCTTGAAATCGGGTTGAAATAGGCACTCTGATTAACAAAATAAAGGACATAATTCAGACAAGCATAATAAGAGTCCTCTGTTTAAAGTACAAGAGTGTGCTGGTCACAATGACAGTTCCTAATCTCTCCCACTGAAAAGTGACTTCCATGGAATAAAGTCATCTTAGATGGATTTTCCATTTAAATGGTCAAGGATTAAAAAGAGTTGGTTGGACAAGCGTAACTCATTCATATAACATTCCACTTAAAATACACACACACATCATGATATCCTTATGAAAATAAGCTGTCTTCTTAGTTGCTGGAATTTGAAAGCAAAAGCTGACACTAAACCATTTTGATTAATCTATGACATAGTTGGAGGACTATGCTACACTTCATTCCCCTGAATTTCTGAGCTTCTGTGACTATTGTATCACATTATGCAATTTGCAGTGCTGGATCCCCTTAGAGGTTACTTCTACAAAAACATACATTTCATTTGAAACCTGACCAGGCTCATTCTTGTTCTGGATAGATTCATTATGACAACCTTTAATTGGGCAAACTGCCAAAATGCAGCCAGTTTAACAGGCTCTTTTAAAATGCAGCACACAGACTAATATGCTTATTTGACTTACTTGTTGAGAATGATTTATCGAATAATACATGCTAGAGATAGAGTACAAAAACCTTTCAAAAGGTAGTTCTCAGAGAGTTTAAAAGTCCACAGAACTGGCCAGCACAAAAGAAAGAAACTTGAGGAGTTTTTTTAAAAAAACATATCTTGACAAACACAGTTCTATAATAGAGTGGAAGCCATGTATAATTGTGGGAGCTGAAGGAGTTAATTTCCTAATAAAAATTAGTTGCTAGCAGGCTTTTACTCTATACAGTTGCAGGGAGCTGCATGGATGAGGAATAAGAAGGGCATACGTATTTTAAACTATGACATATCTGTAAGTTTTAAGTTTTATTTTATTTATTTATTTAAAAATTTTACTAAATTGGGCGTGGAAAAGGGCGTTAAATCTTGCCCTCTGGAATAATATAAAAAGGCTTCTTAGGTTTGTAGGAACTGGCCTGATATAAGAACTTGTATTTGCTTGCTAGTTGTCTTGAGAAAAACCTTATACAGACACCACATAGCCTTCTATAGAACCAGCTTAGATCAACCGGGAAGTCTGCTGCTTTGTGAATGACAACGGTAAAATTTATCTAATACTTAAGGTTTTTTAATTAATGAAATTAAATCAAATAAATTTGCAGTGTGACTATCCACAGCCATTTTGAGAGCAAATTTTCTCTACTATCTCAATTAGAACAATGTTCTCCAATGAGAACTCATGGACACAGGAAGGGGAACATCACATTCCGGGGACTGTTGTGGGCGGGGACAGCATTAGGAGATACACCTAATGCTAAATGACGAGCTAATGGGTGCAGGGAAATCAACATGGCACATGGATACATATGTAACAAACCTGCACTGGGAAATATAAATGATTTACTTAGGATACAGCTTTTCCCATTTACTCAAGCCTATTGCCATTCTCATCCAAGCATTGCTCAGCCACTAATTGTCTTGGGAACCTGTGCAGCCATAAAGAGCACAAAGTTTCTAACAGTGTGACCTAAGCAAGCTATTTAACCTTCCCAAGCCTCAGTTTCCTCACTTGTTGAATGGAGATCCTTTCTGCTTCACACTCTTGCAGCAAATGAAAAACGATGCCAACAGCCCTTAATGCTGCCTGGCCCATAACAATGTTCAGCAAATTAATCATCATCATCGAATACACAGGAAAATAGATAAGCAGATAATTACAAAACAATAAAATAAAGAAACCATAAAGAATATGTACAAAATATAGTGAAAGCACCAAGGAGGGTTGACCCATGAATCCCTCTCTAATATCCTCGGCAGTTTGCTGCTGCCACAATCCATTCAAGTAGCTTTGTCAATAAAGAACTCACTACCTAATGGCGCAGCTCTCACTATTTAACTATTTTCCCTTAAAAATATATCTTAAAATCCTCTAAGAGTTGTCTTCCAGTGATTTTCACCTATTTGCATCCTTTCTCATCTAGTAAATGTAAATTCATCTTCTAGAGTACACCTATTTGAAGACAATTATATTCCCAGATAGCGTCTCATCGAAGGTCACTTGTATAGTTTATGTTTTCATTTGCCAATGAGGAAGCACAAGGGATAAGCCAGACAGGAAAGACCCCATAGAATTCAAAATCCCAGGAACTTCTCAGTTCTGCTACTGACTGAACGCCAATGCCAACTAATTCCTAAAGACTGCCGGTGTGTAGGGTGGTGTGGGACTCTCAAGGATGATCTGGAACCATATGAAAAAGAAACACAATCGACTCCAGATTTTACATGAATGTACGTGTTGGGGGGAACAGGAGTTATGCTGGTGGTGGGTGTACCAACTACTTATCATCCGTGTTAAACAGCCTCTCAGCTTTCCTAGGGCTTCTCTTTTTTAGTGCCTCAAGGAGCAGGCATGATATTTTGTTTATCTTCCGTCCCTCTGCACCTAGCTCTAAGGATGAATGAATAAATGGCTTTATCACACATTTTTCACACTCTACAGTACCCATCAAAACCTCATGTTCTTAATTTCAGTAGCATAAGCAATAGATATCACAAAAATGTATAAATGGCATTTAAATAAATTTTTTGAAACACGGGATATATACATTGCATAATTATACACAGTATATTCTTATTTCCTTCATAGTGACAAGATAAAAGATATCTCTGAATTAGCAAATGAGGTCCAAGTGAACTGTGAGAATAACTTTCATTTTCCTTCCTTCCTTCCCTACTTGCTTTTTTTCTGCCATCCTTCCTTCTTGTTACATATTTATTGTATAATTTTAAATTTCAAACTTACTATTTTAACCTTGTTACAGTGAAGAAAGTCCAGATATATATTAAAAAGCCAATAAATTCCAACTTTTCTTGTGTACCCAAATAAATAATCTGGCTTCCTTTTTTATGCTTCTCTACGATCATATAAATGTATACACATATTTAAATTTTCTTTTTTATTCCAAAACAGGGACCACATTATACACATTACTGTGCAATCTTATCAAGATTTTGAACTATATTTGGGTATTTAAGCCCTTTAGATCTTTAAATAAATCATTTAAAGACTGAATAGTCCCAATGTGAACCTATGGACAGGTCAGGTTTACATCTTTGAAATTCATTTAAAATCTGATGCAGTTTTTCAGAGTAACAATACTTTAAATAGGAGTTATTTAGCTTCAGAGGTCCAGGAACGATGATAAACATCGTGTTTTCATCATCGTCTATAAGGACTGTACTCCATGGAGAGTAGTTACTAGAAAGAAGATAATGACAAGGGCTTCCCTGTATGCCTAGAACTCTGCATCATCAGAGAGAAGTTAGTTAGGCCCATGACTGAGAGGCTGCATCACTCCACATGTGAGTTACTCACATTCCCAAGTGAGTAACTTGGGGACAGCACTTGACTGTTGCTGATGAAAATGCAGCATGGTGACCCAGAAACAATTTTGCTCTCAAGAGATGACCACTTCCACTAGTGCTATCTTTCCACTGAAGTATTCCAGAGTTAGACATGGGATTTAGAGTTGAAAGTCTTGGGTCTGGATCCTGGTTCCACCATTTACCAGTGATGGGGTACTAGACAATCCCATCCTTATTGTCAATAATATATATGTTCGTGTTTGTGTGTGTGTGTGTGTGTGTGTGTCTGTGTGTGTGTGTGTGTTGTACAGTGATAAGTAGGCACTGCTGGCATAATATAATAATAATTTCCCAGCATGACCAATGACCAAGAAGATCAAGTGATTGGATGCAAGGAAAAGTGTTTTATAAAATGTGAAATGCAATTCCAAATTACAGAAAGAGATCCCGCTCAAACTTTCCATCCTACAGGTCTCATTAAACATGTTAGACAACTTTTATTTTAAATCAGAGCCAATCACAAAATATATTGCAATAATTTTTTTAAGCAGTTCTGTCAAAGGGACTGAAATGCAAATTCTACTTTTATGGTGGGGCATTACATACCCATTCTACAGTTGGCAAAATGAAGTCTCAGGCAGGTGACATGACTAGGATGTATTTGGGTAGGGATTAGGCAACAAAGCTTCAAATTCCTGATCAAGGACATTGCCAGCATTTGCTCACATGACATCATCCTACTTCAAGTGTCAAGAGATGCAGAGGAGACCAAGAAAAGCAAACCTCAAGCAAGTTTATAGGAAGGTTATAGAAACATGCTTCAAGTTTTGTGCTTTTTTTAAAATAAGAACTCAATAGTAGTTGTTTCCTTACTAGCTGTTTCACAGACCAAGAAGAGCTCTTCCTCTCATACCTTACAATCTAAGGAAAAACCAGCCTATGGTCCACAACCATCATTAGCCATTCTGTATTGTTTACAATTCCAGGAATATTTTCTCCTTGGAAGCAGAGGCCAAGTTGTCCAGGCTGCACAGAAAGAAGTGGTACTTGAATTCTCAGCTCAAGCTTTTATCATAACTTAAAATATTTACTTCCTATTCTATAAGGATTTTGACATATCACACTGTGAGAAAGGGATATGTAATTCTTTGACCATAAATACTTATTTTATGATGCCTTCATTTAATCCTAGAATAAGTTTTAAATTCTCAAACTATTCCATGTTCCATGATCAAACACATCCAATGCCACATCAATAATTGTGAAACTTTTTTTCCCAATTGTTTTACGTAGATCTCTACCTTTTTGTACAGCATGTATTTTACATGATATAACCAATGCTTGTAAACTTGGAGTCATAATTACGCACACATTTGTTACTCAATTATGCTTTCAAAGATTATACTGATGTATAAGGCTACTCATTTCTATACCAAATTGATTTAGACAGCTAGTGCTTTTTTAATAATTTCTCGATATTTTTTTCTCCTTGTCAGTTGTCTCTTCTCTCATTGCTATCAATACCTACCTGATTCAAGTAGCAACGTCTTTGTTTCATAGTTTAAGAAACCAATTGTGTTAGTTTTCTATGCTGCATAACAAATTACCACAAACTTAGTGGCTAATAATAATACACATTTATAAATTCACAGTTTCTGTGGGTCAGGAGTGTGTGCATAGCTTGGCCAGGTGCTTTGCAAGGCTGAAATAAAAGTGTCAGACAGGGGTGGGTTCTTCTCTGGTGACTCATCAGGGGAAGTGTTTACTTCTTAGTTTACAGGTTGTTGGAAGAAAAAATTCATGGCCTGTGTCTGTAGAACTCATGGTAGCTGGCTTCTTCAAAGCCAGTAGGAAGGAGAGCAAGACTCTCAAGCAAGTCTTCTAGTATGAGGGTGTCTTACACAACATCATCAGAGGAATAATATCCTGTCATCTTTGCCATATTCTATTGGTTAGAAGCAATCACAGATCCTGCCCACACTCAAGGGAAAGGATTACGAACATGAGGCTATAAAGACCAGGAGGTGAGGATCATAGGGGCTACTTTAAAATCTTTGAGCCATAGAAATTAAATATCCCGAATCTGAAAATCTGACATCCAAAATGCCCTAAAATACAAAAGACTTCTGGTGCCAATCATTTCAGAGAAGGGAGATTCAACCTGTGTCAATTAATCAATCTGCTCAGTATCAAATGCAAAGTTAGAACAATAGACCCAAAACAGGAGACCAAAGGGCCTTCCGTGAGTTAGTTACAGTGATTTTTATGATTGCCATTTTAATTACTTTCTGAGTTTGGCCATGTTCTGAATAGTCCAGATATTTAATATGTGATTTTTAGATATATGGATGAGTTCTCAAGCCAGAGGTCACTACTTTCAAGATATAATATTGCTGCCTCCTATTTTTTTCTTCTATAGATGCGTTGTGAAAATACTGATCAACTCTCTGTCATTTCTACATGAGACGAGTTTGTTATTCAGTGGATTGAGTGAATCTCTGGCTAATGTTCAGTTACTAAAGAATGCCTACGCATGGCAGTAGGCCAGGACAAGGCACTTGGCTATGGTGAAATTCCAATGACAACAGGCAAAATAAAAGTGGAAGTTTCCCTTCTTTACTCACTGCAAAAAGTAAAAATCCTATCCTCTTATCATATCCTCTTAGGTGTTTAACTGCCTATGGAAAATTTTGATACTGGTGATTAAAAAAAATTCTTGTAAAAGTTATGTGTAGGAAATACTTGAATAATCCGAGACAAACTTGAGAAAAATTGATATTTCCTTCACTGTAGCCACCAAGTCTGGAACTTGTTTAAGTTAGTTTCCTCTTCCAGGCACGAGAAGGTCAGCTTCTTATCCCTCCTTTGGTACATGAGGCAGAGGTCATAGGTAAAGTATTTATTGTGCATAACAACTTTACACCACAATTGCTATCAGACTTTACACTCTTTGGAGCAGTTATCTGGCGAACAACAAATGTATGCAGCAAGTGGAATGAACTTTGGAATCCATTCAAAGAAAATGAAATGCTTGTCACTTCTGTCAGCATTTGTTATATTTCGGAATTATCTGTTGGATGATGAAATAATCTCTCCCTCTTTTAGACAGCACTGGGAAACAAGACAACAGGGTGAGTTTATTCAATGACCAAACCCTATCTGAAAAACAATGTCTCAGATTTAAATTACACTTGAAACTTGCTTCCCTAGTCATGGTATTTAATTAGTTTGTGCTTGTTTCAACTATGTAAAATTTAATTTCTCAGTGCAAATTCAAAATAATAGAAAAGTTATCAGTACAAGAATCTTCAAGCTGTAATTAGAATAGTAAAGTTACATCCAATGTCATCCAACCTGTAAATAAAGACTGGTTTATTCTTTTTTACATAAATTACTGAATGTTGCACATAAGTTAGAGTGGCAGAATAATTATTTGAGATATTAACTAACTTTTTTCCATTTGATCCAAAAGATATGAGGGTCACCATTAACCCCAAGTGAGAGATTAGCAGACCAGGCCAGGGCACAAAAATGTTGAATTACTGAATTCTGAATTCAAATGCTGAAATTCAGGTAAAAGATAAAACATTGAACAGTAGATGAGATCTAGCATACTTTTTTTTTCCCACATGTACTCTTCTCCCGACTACTTCCACATGATAAGAATCTTCTATAGAAGCTAGGTAAGTAGAATGCGGAGAAAATTCAAGATAGATAGACATGTCTGGAAACTATATGCCCTTCCCATCCACCAGAAAGTCTTACATAGGTGAAATGGGCAGCATGTACCCTTACTTTAAGTTTTATGTTTGGGAATCTCAGAAAAGAAAATAGATCATCTACTTTGTCTTAGAGGAAGGGGATATCAGGCTTCACAGAAAAGTCCTCCAAGCCACCCAGTGGCACTGTGAAAATGGTGGCATTACATACATATTAGGCACGAATGAGCAAGAGACTTCAAACACACATCCACACCCTCAACTCTGGTTTCCTATGGCTGGAGAGAAGCATCTAAAATATCCTATGGGTTACTGATATGCTCAGATGATCAGAGAAAGAGAAAATGGTGGCCTGTCTACCAGAAGGCTCTTTGCTCACACTCATAAAACCTGGACAGTTCCCACCAGGAACCTGCTGGATATGGCTGCTCCTTGGCAGTGATAGTGACAAGAGGCAGAGAAATTCTAGGTAGACAGGGGCAGGTCCCTGGTGAAGCCCCACCTTCCAAGCCAAAAAGCCTGAGGCCACAGCCCAAAATGAGAACTTATATCCCTGTTTTCCTACTTGAATGTCGCCTTTTCCTAAACCACCCATGGTCCTGCCCCACCCCACATCCTGTGCCTATAAAGACCCCAGACTCAGCTGATGGAGAGAAGCAGCTGGACATCTGGACTGTGGCTGGATGTTGTAGAGAAGCGGATTGACTTCAGAGGGACAGCTTGATGACACAACTTTGGAGAACAATCTGGCTGGAGATGGCTGGACTTCAGGGGAAGATTTCCTACTTTCCATCCCCTTTTCAGCTCCCCTCCCCGCTGAGAGCCACTTTCGTCGACCATAAAATCTCCTGCATTTACCATCCTTCAATTCATTCATGAGACCTCATTTTTCCTGGATGCTGGACAAGAGCTCAGGAGCCAAGAGGACAGATACAAAAGGCTGCCACACTGGCCCTCTGCCCTCGCTGGCAGAGGGCAGCCACCCCACACAACAAGGCAAACAGCTGTTAATACTTAAGCCATTCACAGACAGCAGTGCTAAAAGAGCACTGTACATACCCTATGAGATTTTGTGGGTTGCAGGCACCCCAATCTGGATGCTGCTGCAGGGCCCACACAGAGTTTACTCCTGTCGGCACTGAAGTCGCCAAGTGGTTCCAGTGCTTGTGTACTCCGGTTCCCACCTCGTTCACTTGTGTGTTCCCTCCCACAAGGAGTTGAGAGTGGCAGGCTAAGTAAACAGGCACCCTTGTTGTGAGTCCCAGAAAGGGGTCAGGGAAATATCCTACTTCAGCAGGCAGGTAGTAGCAAGAGTCTAGAGGCCTGGCAGCAGGTCCAAGATGATGCTTCTCTCTCTACCCCAAGTTGCCATGTGAGCGCTGAAGACAAGTGGGATGAGTTAACACCGTGACTGGGAGGCCAGGTTAGATCCAAGCACCTTTTCCTTGCTCTCTGCAGTGGCATCCACACAAGCTCCCCCAGAGAATGAGGGTACATAAACAACAAAGAAACAATCCTGGACCCAAGTCATTAATCTAGATTCAGCTCACCTGGAATGAACTAAAGTAACTTCCAGCATTAGGACTAATGGGGCGAAAGTGAGGAGTGGGGTATAAACAGAAAATAACTTGAATACCAACAGGAAACAAAGTCACCGTTTTGCACACCTCAGAGGGTGACTGTGATATTTACACTTGCCACATAGGTATTTAGATAAAATTCTAAATTCTAAAATATAAATTGTTAACAAATTCTTTAAAGTATTCAACAAAATTATGTTTCTTCAGGGATGATGAAATTTAACAAGCCAGGTAAAGAGTCTTAATGTTTTCCCATTAAAACCATCCTTCTATTTTTGTTGAGATCATGTGTCCCTGTGTCTATTTTTTGTTTTATAATTGTTATATTTGAACAATTTTTGTCCTATGTTTGCTCTAACATATTCACAGAATGAATAAAGTACTAGTACAGAATCAGATATGTCACATGCACCTCCAAACATCCTACTCCTTCAAGTTTTAGTGTGTGTTGCATATATCACATACACCAAAAACGGGCCGAATAACTCCACGTACACACAATTTGAAAGGGAATATTTCTCCCGCTCTGAGGTAGGATTGCCTGAGCTTTAAACTGCCTTGAATAAACTGTTCAGATTCCTGTGTTTTGTTCAATCATAGCAATAAGAGTGCAATAAACATCTGTACCCTAAATGGTCAGAAAACTGCAATCAACTTCAGTCCAATATTTTAAAAAGATGCTATGCCTGTCAAAAGTAATACTTAGCAGGACCACATGGGATCTTCTGGAGGAAAAAAATAAAATAAAAGAAACTTGTCTTACTGCATCACATTAGGTTTGTCAAAGGAAAGATGTGCTTTGAATATCTAATTAAAAGCAAGCCTTCTGTGGCAGGTCATCTTCCTCAGCCACGCCTACGTGTGTTTGTGTGTCTGTGTGTGTGGCTTTTAAATTAATATCATGTCAATTAGCCCAGGAGAGCATTTTAGTGTAAAAATGAACAAGGAACTCCTAAAATGAAATATGTCCAGTCTTACTTCACAGAAGCCCTTTAATAACTATAACCAAATGTATCTTTTTTTTTTTTAATCTTCTTTCTCTTTTTTTTTTTTTTTTTTTTGAGACTGGGTCTCACTATATATTGCCCAGGCTGGTCTCAAACTCCTAGTCCCAAGTAATCCCACCTTGGCCTCCCAAAGAACTGGTATTACAGATGTGAGCCTCTGTACCTGGCCTAATTTTAAGTATATATTATAAAAATCCCCAAATCCTGAAAAGATTATTTTTTCCTCCAAATCAGAGGACACTGTTGTTAGTGGTGGTTGTGGCACTTTATTTTTGCTATTAAAAACAAATCTGTGAGACAAATGTGTCTACTAATAGATTAGCACCTCATGACAAACCTTTTCAATGTAAAAAAATTTAAGACTATTTATTAAAAGTAGTTTCAGTTTCACAGCAAAATTAAGAGAAATGTACTTTCCCATATACTTTCTAACACAACACATGCATAGCCTTCCCAGTATCACCCCCACCAGAATGGTACATCTGTTAAAACTGATTAACCTACATTGACACATCATAATTACCCAAACTCCGTAGTTTACACTAGTGTTCACTCTTGGTGTGTGCATTCTACGGGTTTGGACAAATGTATAATGAATCCACCATTATGGTATAATTTAGAGTATTTTCACTGCCCTAAAAATCTGTGCTCCACCAATTCATGCCTCCCTTTCTGCTAATCCCTAACAACCTCTGATCTTTTCACTGTCTCCACTGTTTTGCCCTTTCACAACCTCATACAGTTGGAATCATACAGTAGTAGCCTTTTCCAAATTTGTTTCTTTCACTTGGTAATATACAGTTAAGTTTCTTCCACGTTTTTGACAGCTCATTCCTTTTCAGCGCAAAATACTATTTCATTGGATATATTCATTTATTTATCCATTCACGCACTGAAAGACATCTTGGTTGCTTCCAAGTTTTGGCAATTATGAATAAAGCTACTATAAACATCTGTATGTAGGTTTTTGTGTAGGCATAAGTTTTCAAATCCTTTGGATACACACCAAGGAACGTGATTACTGGGAAGGATGGTAAGAATGTTTACTTTTGTAAGAAACTGCCAAACTGTCTTCCAAAGTAGGTCTGGCTGTACAGACCCACTTTCACATTCCCAGCAATGGATGAGAGTTCCTGTTCTTCCGCATCCTCATCAGCATTTCATGATGTCAGTGTTTGGATTTTGACCATTCTAATAGATGTGTAGTGGTATCTCATTGCTGTTTTAATTTGCATCCCCCTGGTGACATATGACGTGTAGCATATTTTTATATGCTTATTTGCCAACTGTATATTTTCTTTGGTGAGGTATCTGTTAAGGTCTCTGACCCATTTTTGAACTGGATTGTTTGTTTGTCGTTGAGTTTTAAGTTCTGTATATTTTAGACAATAATCCTTTTTCAGAGGTCTTCTGCAAATATTTTCTCCCAGTCTGTGGTTTGCCTTTTCGTTATCTTGACATTATCTTTTACAAAGCAGAAGTTTTTAGTTATAATGAAGTCTTGATTATCAATTATTTATTTCATGAATCATGCCTTTGGTGTTCTATATAAAACATCATCACTATACCCAATGCCATCTAGGTTTTCTCCCATGTTATCTTCTAAGGGTTTTTTAGTTTTGTGTTTCTGTTTAGGTCCATAATCCATTCTGAATTAATTTTTGTGAAGGGTGTAAGGTCTATGCCCAGATTTAATTTTTTGCATGTGGACATCCAGTTGTTCCAGCACCATCTGTTGAAAGACTGTGTTTACTTCATTGTGTTGCCTTTGCCCCTTTATCAAAGATCAGTTGAGGAGGACACTTTTGGCAGCAAGAGAAAGTGTGACTACCTGGCAGGCAGTAACATATAGGAATCAATGGCTTTAGAATCATCTAGGTCTAGTTTTGAACCCAGTAACACCTTCTTACTAGCTATATGATCATTAGAGCCAGATATTTAAGCTTGTTCACCTTCAGTTTCCTTACTTGTAAATGAGAGTCCATGGCTCCTGCTTCAGTGTTTAGAGGCAGTGTATAGTGCAGTATAGCAATCAGGAGTATGGACTGTGGAATCAGGCTGCCCGAATTGTAACCCGCATTCTACTACTTACAAAGCATGTAATCTTGATAAGGTGGTTAATCAGTCCGTGCCTTAGTTTTCTCATAAGATTATTTTTGATATGATCTGAAATGTCTGCCATTATGTCACATTCATAACTTAGTGTCCAATAAATAACAAATGTGTGCTGCTGCTGTGTTCATCACTATTATTATCATCACCTGCCACTCTGCAGTTCAACCATTTATCTCTCATTTTGCCTTACACGCCAGCATCAGGCATAAGTATTACTGTGGGAGCATTTCTCATTAGATAAACAGAGCCACAAGACATGTTGTGAGAGCCTCCACTCTTTTTTAAGCTATTGTCTTTATATTCTGGAGAATAAAATTTTCGAGTCTGTTTTTCCTTCTTAAACTGTATAGACCACAGGATTCTTTTTAAAAATCAATATGTAATTCATAGAAGTCATCCTTCAAAGTGTATACAATTAAGTAGTTTTTAGTATGTTGTGTAATCATGACCACTAATTCTAAAACATTTTCATCACTCACCAAAAATCTTAAAGCCACTGGCAAGTGAATTTTGTATTCATCGTGCAAACTTGGGGGATTTGATTCAATTATTCTTTCACCTACTATATCACTGTGGCAGAGACTGTTAGCTGCTCACTCCAGTACTCATTCTCCCTTCTTCCTTAAGCTAGCTGTATGGCTGCCCAGATTCCCCTGCGCCTAGGCATGGGTATGTAACCAAATCCTTGCCAATGAGATATAAAAAGAAAGTGAGTGACAGCAACTGAAAGATCTCTTACGAGCCAGCTAATATGCACTTTTTCTCCATTTGTCCTTTCCTCTTTCTCATTGGCTGGAATATAGGTGTAATGACTGGAGCTCTGGTGCCATTTTGGATCACCAAGCATCCTTGCAAATGGGAGGCGTGGATGACTTAGAAGGAAAGTAGAATAAGCTGCGTCCCTAGCACCTTTGATCATACTGGTCCTGACATTTCTATCTCTGGAAATTTTCTTTTACTTAAGGAAAAAACAAATGTCTATTTTTATGCTACTGTATGGGGAAGTTTCAGGCACACACAATGGACTTAATATTAAATGACACAACGTTTTAGCCATATTCCCATCAGGGTCATGCATAATTAATTGCCAGGAATTTAAGGTACATAAAAAACTGAGGCCAATTTCTTCTACTATTAATAACAATTACACCAGATTGGTGTCCAGCACAGAACACCATAGTTTTCAACAACTTACTTAGCTTCCTATACATATTCTCCACACATGCATTCATTTGTTCTTTGGGGCATATGTAATACATAAAGATCAACAGTCCCTATAGAAACTTGGTACACTAGCCAGCACTGGTAACTGGTCCTACATTCAAACCAATTTACTAAATTGTACTTTCTAAATGGAGTCAGGAAACCATCTAAACATACATATGTCAATGTTCAAATCCATTAAAAGGCAATTGAGGGTGCAAAGCAATATCCCTATGTGGGAATATAATTGCCAACTATAATAATGTCTACCTGAAATTTTCTGTGCTCATCAGCTCCTTTGAACCTGCTTCATATGTAACTGAGTTTAAGACTTCTTTAAAAAAATCAAGTGCTGTTTCTGAAGATTTTCCTATTAAGAGGATGAGATATCCTGAATTAATGATACTGTAATCAAAGTACTTTGCCATTATCCCAGTGAACTGACCTAAAAACAAAATATCCCAACAGTTAGAATTAAAATGTTAACATTCTGAACTCCTAGAGAGTATAGACTACTTAACCCATTTTTATATCCCCTGTTAGTACCTATACTATAGTGTTGAGTACAGTTGATGCTCAGTAAATGGTTGTTAAGTTGAATTCCTGTATTCTTTAAATTGCATCATTTCAACAATTTAAGTAACAGATCTTTGTGACCCTGGAAAAACTGCTTTTCATTTCTTCTTCCATTACGAGAGGGAAATGTCACCCTCTCTCTAAGATTCATGAAGATATCTATGCAAAGTGCTTAGGCAGCACGTGATACAGAAGAGGGTAATAAATGATAGTTACTATCATGATAGTCAATAACTATATTATTATTGTTACCAATATTGTTATTAATATAGTTATTATCACCATGGCATCAATAAATGATATATACTCTCATTACTATTGTTCACATTTTAATTATTATTACTATTGTTGTTACTGTTATTATTTTTACCCTGCTTAAGATTCTGTTCCATGTGCTGGAAAAACAAAGTATTGTCATATTCCTTGCTTAAAAATATGCTAGGGCAAATGATCTATATGTATAAAAAGATAAGTAAAATTGGAAAATAGGAGGCTTTCAGTCTCCAGCAGCATACTACAACAAATTGACGACATTCTGGAAACAAGACCACAGACTTATTTCCTAGTCTGAATTTTTTAATTGCCTTGTGTCCAACAGTACCTCTAGCCAAACCTTTGTTTGCCTTTTCTTTTTTTTTTTTTTTGCATTCTCTCTTCTTAGCCCCTTCCCTAAATCCTACCCTCTGAAATCTCAATATACCTTCTTCTTTTCCCAGACTTGGACTAAAATTCCCTCCTTGGTCTTCCATCTCTGAAGATTAAGAGCCTGGTACTAGACTGCCCCTCAGCCTGAGTCAAGGATTCTCCATATCTGTGTAGGATCTTCCAGGCAGCCTGAGGAGCCATGCCAAGGGCTGCTTCCATGAGCAAAGATAGTGAGACCCATTGGACTTTGGAGAGACAAGCCCACCCTGAGGACCAGAATGAGAGCTGGCTTCCTGGAGCAGGTAGGATTTGGATTGAGTTAAGAAAGGAAAGTCTAGAGAGGAGGGAAGGAAGACATTCCAGGCAGAAGAGGTCCTGTGAGCAAAGCACTGAACTGATAATATGACATGAAACAAATGTGGTCTCAGCAAGTTGAAGCTAAGAAGTTCTAAACGGATACTGTCAGAAGCAAGGTTAGAGTTAAGTAGGAATCAGACTAAGGTGGTTTGATGTTAAATTGTGTTTCAGGAATATGACATTCCAAAAACACATAATTAGCTTTGACATACAAGTATCCACTGTGTAAACAGCAATGTGCATATTAATTGTTACCAATATTATGTTGATAAATGCACAGTGTATGTAGAATGGATGGGAAGCCAGTTGGTGTTTGTGGGGAACTGGGAAGGAAGGTGAGTCTACTAGGAAGAACTCTAAGAATTTAAAGTTTCCATTAAATATCAAATTTGAAACACAATATCTTAGGGTTCAAGATCATCCGGAACATGTTTATTTTAAAGGTCAAGAAGACAAGGTTTAGAGAGTTCTATGATTTGCCTAAAGTCTCACAGCCAGTTGGAAATGAAGCTTCAACCCAACAACACAATGCCCCCTCAGGTTTTAAGCTCTATAAGTGACACCTTGATATCAAATCCCACATTTTCAATGCTGGTGTTAAAATTTAATTATAGATACAGGTATTTTCTCTTAGCAAAAGAAAGATTTATGTGTTTAAACAATATAGATCTTTAATTCTTTTAGTATTCATTTTCTTCCTTGTCAACATCAAGTTGAAATTGAACTTAACACACAAAAAAAACTAAATTGTTCCCCTTTCTCAAACTTTCCGTTGGGTAATAACGCTACCATTTTTAAAATTTAACAAAATCATGACATTGTTCTCTTACTTAAAAATTACCATTAACAACCAGGGAAAACAGGATACAAATTTTAAAATGAACATTTAGAAATTGCATCACTTAATAATATTATTCTTTAAATAATGTCTTGTTAGTGTTTTACTTCAGTTGGTCAGCCCGATTACAATCTTAGTTTAAAGATGCAAATTTCTACCTACTCTGAACCCTAAAAACTAAAAAAAAGTCATGTCTATCCATATTAGAAAATTTTAAAATTCTAGGAGAGGGTGTGCTGCATCAAAAGGACATTTTATCACTGCTCACAGCCTGAAGTATCCTCTCATATTTTCTTAAATTTAGGTATGACATATCTGACTTTTGATCATGTGATTCCAGAAGGCTGTCTGACCACTCCAGTTCTACTCAGCACCCCTCTGTGCAGACCTCTGATGCCAAATGACCTTGTTCAACCACTACAAGAATCCCCAACCACTCCTTTTCAGCTGTCAACTACTGATGGATGGTGCCTCCACACATGACTGAGTCATAAATGGTCTATTTAGGATAGGCATTTAAACTCAACGCACAGGTTGATAGCTTCAGCATTACCTTACAAACAACTAAGGGACTCCTTGGGAAGACAGTTGCCTTCCCATAAGGTGAATTTGCTCTTTATATTACGGACGTTTAGTACAGGGAAGCAATAAATTATTCTTTGGTGCCTCGAGTGGTTTTCTGAAGTATAATTTAAGTCTTATGCTTATGCTTATTAAGACAGTTCCGAAGTTAAGCAGCAAATATCCATCTCCTTACATTTATAACTATACTGAAGATATGTGATATTCATCATTCATTTCAGAGTGTTCTAGTTTGTTTAACATTAACTCTAAGTGGTGACTATCTCAGAAATTTGAATACTAACCTAAAGAAAAAAAGTTGGAGTTCACGCCTAGCAAGAATTTCTGTAACACCGAAATTTCCATTATTGACAAAGTGCTCTTTCGGAAGGGCCTCACAATATGAAACGTGAAAACGCCCCCCAAAAGAGTAATAAAATTCACACATGTTATTTATGTATTTCTAACTAAATGTTAACATTTTTTAAACCGAATTTTACTCTATATTTAAGAGGTTGTTTGATCCTAAAAATCTGTCTGCATTAGTGTTGGGGCTTTTAATGCTTCACATTTTATTACTTCCAATGTCTTTTAGATAATTAATCTTGGTATCTATTTGTTGTTTGGAATAAATGGCAGAATCCTAGCAAATGGAGGACATCTCATAAATAAAAGATAGGGGCTGTGTAAGCTGTAAGGAAAGTAGAACTTGATAAAGAAAAAAGAATTATTTTTCCCTTAAAGGATAATGGTTTTCATTAATTCCAAAGGTCAAGTGTAAAAAAATAGTCCCTTTCCTTCAGTACCGAGATTCATCATCCTGACATTATTTACTAGAGGCACAGTTCATGAACTCATAGGAGGCCCCATGATGTTGGGTTCTGCTCTCATACTTTAGACCATTGCTTAATTATATCATGAGGCAAAAATATATTAAATCTTGGGCACCGAGCTTTGTCACTTTATGTTTCAGTGATTTTCCAGTTCGACCACTGCTAATAAAAACAGTTAACCATTTATTTTGTTCTATTTGCCAGATATTATCCCAAGTTTTTATTATACATGCATTGTAAAATATCCCAGTCATTAAAACACACTGAAATAATGAAGCAAATGTGTGTGCAACCACTAGCCATTTAAACAATTAGAAACATCTTATATTACCTGTTTTAAAAAATCAGTAACATGTTATAGATAGGACTAAAGTGTACTATGCATAGCATCCCAACCCAATTATCTGTCCTCCTCCGCCTACAGAGGTTAGCAAACCTCCCAAAGTTGAAGCATATTTTTCGCATGTCTGTCTTTATATATATTTTCTCTAAATGAAATCTAATAAAGATTTATGTAATGTTAAAATGGCAACAAATGATACCGTGTTGTAAAATGGTATCCCTTCCCCCTGAATATTTTATTTTTGAAATCTATCTATTTTAATACATGTGGATCTATTATTTATTTATATAGTGTTTATTGTATAAATAAGCCATACGTTATTCTCCCATTTACCTTCTGATGGATATTCACGATTTTCTTTCATTTTTAGGCTATAACATGCAATATTTAATTGAATTTAAGTGTAAGGGCTTCTATAAGGTAGATTTTTAAAGTGAAATTGCTGGGATTTAGGACATGAATATATTCAACTTTATAGACATTGCCAAGTTGCTCTTTAAAGTGGTTATACCAATTTATGCTCCCACCAGCAGTATAGGAGTGCTTCTCATAACCTTACTTTCTCACTGACAACTGCCTTTGTTGGTTCTTTCAATTTGTTGCCCATCTGATGGGTATGAAATGCTATTTCTGTTATTTTAATTTGTAAATCCCTTATGATGAGTAAGGCTGAGAACCTCTTTCATGTATATTAGCCATCCATGTCTCCTTCTAATGATTCATTTTTTTCTGTTAGTCTGTTTATTTTTTTAAGAATGATCTCTAGGAGTTCTTTTTTTATGTATACTTTAAGTTCCGGGGTACATGTGTAGAACGTGCAGGTTTGTTACATTGGTATACACGTGCCATGGTTGTTTGATGCACCCATCAACCCATCATCTACATTAAGTATTTCTCCTAATGCTATCCCTCCCCAGCCCCCCACCTCCCGACAAGCCCCCGTATGTGATGTTCCCCTCCCTGTGTCCAGGTGTTCTCATTGTTCAGCTCCCACTTATGAGTGAGAACATGCGGTCTTTGGTTTTCTGTTCTTGTGTTAGTTCGGTGGGAATGATGGTTTCCACATCTACAACCATCTGATCTTTGGCAAACCTGACAAAAATAAGCAATGGGGAAAGGATTCCCTATTTAATAAATGGTGTTGGGAAAATTGGCTAGCCATATGCGGAAAGCTGAAACTGGATCCCTTCCTTACACCTTATACAAAAATTTAACTCAAGATGGATTAAAGACTTAAACATAAGACCTAAAACCATAAAATCCCTAGAAGAAAACATGGGCAATACCATTCAGGACATTGGCATGGGCAAAGACTTCATGACTATAACACCAAAAGTAATGGCAACAAAAGCCAAAACAGACAAATGGGATCTGATTAAACTGAAGAGCTTCTGCACAGCAAAAGAAACTATCATCATTGTGAACAGGCAACCTATAGAATGGGAGAAAATTTTTGCAAATTTGTCCATCTGACAAAGGGCTAATATCCAAAATCTAGGAGTTCTTCATATATTACATATTTTTTGCCAGTTATGTACATTGCAAAGAATATCTTCCAGCTTGTGTCTTGTCCTTTTACCTTGTTTATGGAATTTTTAAGCATATTAAATTTCCATGCCATTAAAATGTTAATATAATTTAAAGTATCAATATTTTCTTTTACAGGTTGCACTTTTTATGTCCTAGTTAAGTAAATTCTTACACAAGTTCATTTTTAAGTTTTAAGGTCATGCTTTTCACATTTAGACTTTTAATCTGTCTGAAATTTGTTTTTATGTAACCATTTATTACATCCTTTACCAATTATTTCTAACAGCACATCTGTGATATACCAAGTTCTTTTTTATGTGTGTCTATTTATAGATTCTTTAATTATCTATGTTGTTCTATTTGTCTATCTACATTCTAATATCACACTGTTTTAATTCTTATAGCTTTGTAACAAATACAGCAACACTCATCCTTTTCTTCTTCAAAATCATTCTGGTTATACTAGATATGTGGATCAATTTGTGGGGAAATTGGCATCTTCATGACATTAAGACTTCCCATTCATGAACATTTTAAATCTCTCCATTTATTAGATCCTGTAATCCTTCAGTAAGGATTTATAATTCTATCCTGAGGAATTTTGATAAGGTTGATGATGTATTCCTGGTATAATGAAATAGAAACACTAACACAGAAACCTGATGATCAGAGTAGAGAGAAACCCTGTCACGTATCCAGCACAGTTAGATACCCAGCTCTCCTAGAGAATCCGTATGTGACCCATCCATTCTCTCCAGGGCAGAGCATGGGCTGACCTTTCTGAGAGCTGCCTGCTAACCAGTAGTTTACTATCTCAAACAATAAAAAAGTGGAAACTGTTTGCTATTTAAAACAATCCAGGGTTTTTCCTTTCTCTTTCCTTTTTTCTCTTTCTCTTATTTAAATCTGTTTTGCCTTTCTGAGATGAAATTAATTACTGGTTTCATAGGCTGCATGTGTACAGAAGTAAATAATGTGGTCTTAATTAACTTTATATCTTTGAGTTATTCATTAATACTCCATTTTGTATCTCTTTCAGACTTCAGTTTTTATAGTTTTGTTACTACTGTAAGTGGTATCTTTCTAAAATTATATTTCTCCAAGATATTTATTCCATTTTTCATTAAATAGCTCTATATTGCAAAATGGAGATATTTATTGTCTACCTCAGGTTGTTCTGAGAAATTCATATGCATCCCTTAGTAAAGTGTTTGGTGCATATCCAGCCTTCCCAAGCTTCCTTTTTCCTTTCCATAAAAACGTAGAAATGATTTAGAGTATTAGTTTGGAATGCAAAGTAAAATCAGAAAATGTGAAGTTATATGAAATATTTATGTGCGAAACTTAAAGGGATTTTATGTATATAGTTCATTACTGGTAGAGACATAATACACTAGGTAAGTCTTGTAAAATACAGGCAAATAATAACACTTAAAAACCCCATAGGGTAACAGATTTTACAAACTATGTAGGATGTTCTGATTTTTTCTTTGCAATATCATATAACTCAAAGTAACAAATGTGCTATAAACCAAATCTATGCTTCTTGTCTCCCTATATTTGCCCAAGGTAGTATTTTGGTAGCCAACTCAAGTTATAGTTGTGAGCATTCCAAAAAATCAAAGATTAAATTGGAATGACTTACCTTTTTAAAACATCTGACCCCTCCCAAATCACTGCAATATTCTCCTTTGCATAAAACTAGTTAAGAAAAAATATAATGGTCACTGATCAATAAAGCTTTATGAAGTTACAGGCAATTTAGAGCATGTGTACGTTTGCAATTAAATGTTAGTTCATTCTTCTCTTTATTCCACAAACAGTTATGGAGGAAGCAATTAGATCACATTTGTTCCTAAACATTCTGTCAGGAATGTGCTGAATGAATTCAGGTGGGAAGATGCTAACGAAAGAGTGAGTCATTCTTCAGTAACCCAAATGCTCCTGACACATTGCTACTTTCCTTGTATTTATGTCCACGAAATATTCTAAAATAGTAGCCAGTTTAGAAAGATAATTAAGCAAATTAAATTATGTTCAGTTACTAGCGCTTACATTCTAATATTTCGTTTCTATTGATAGGAGTGGGGAGGAGGTTGGTGAGCCCCTCAAGAATACATGGAAATAGTTATATTCCATTTTACTTGAGGATGTATGTATTGGTTGAGTGAATTTTTCAGTTCGTAGAAATAATACTGTCCCACACCAGTAACCGGCCTTGCAGCCAACCAACAGAGAAAATATAATTTACTTTAAAGCAGAATCATTTTTAGTAAATTGCATTTTTTATTTCAGTTGAGTTTCAGCAAATTAATGACTTGCCCTAAAAAACAAACTCTTTACACACTGTGATTAAAGGTAGGCATTTCTGAAGATCTCCCCCGGAAAGCTCACCTCCATTCCACAAAAGACACCTCTATTTTACCAGTCATTCAAAGGAACACTCAATTGGTATAAATATTTAAATAACTGGTATAAATATTTAAATAACTTCTCTTTGATACCAAGGTACAATAGTGGCTTCGATGACCACTGTGTTTACCACAAAGCTACAGGCAAATGAAGTGTGCACTAATTACATACCGAAGAAAACCTCATTCTTTAATGAATTTTGTTAATTATCATCCTGCTTTTGTATCCAGCTCACAATCAAAATCAACATGATCTGTTTCTTGACTATTTCAATAACGAATAAAAGCCTTTGACAAACATCTTATTTCTTCTCTGCAAACAATGCAAATCATGTACATGCAGAATTTCAGGCAATGATTGGAAGTTTAATTGCCTGCTGTGGCTTCTAGGCAAATGGCTCACTTAAATAGCTTCTCCAAGTGCAGAGAATGAAATTAGCCCTCTGAGAGGAAGCTAGCTAGAAAGTTTTTCTAACGCAATGCAAAAGTTAATTCATGCCAATAGGTCCTCGTTGAGAAGGGATTGAGAAAGTGTCACTGAAAGGTCAAAATGACCACTTATTTTTGTCAAAATAAATTATGTTTTTAGGTGAAAGAGTGCCACAAATAAGGCAGGCTGTTCTGGTTTTCAAACATTATTTACATTTTTGAAAGAAACTTTTTCTGGAAGAATTTCTAGTAAAGAAAGGGTGTGAGAGAAGAAAAGTTAAAGCCCTTAGAATAGCAATACTTTCACCTGGAGTGAGACATGGTGTTTCCCAGTTAATGCTACTTCTGTCCAAAATGCTCTATGTGCTGGGGATACATTTGTTACTTCCACAATAATCAATTTCCAGTTGGCAAACCTCCCTGAATTTGCATTACTTATGATAAACCTATATACTGGCTTGAAGAGACGTCATGACAGATAATCCCAAATATTTTTTTATCACCTCATTAAAAACTGAAGTCATTGATATCATTTTAACAAGAATGCTTTGCATTTAGAAGGATGTTCACATTTATAAGGCCATTTTCATGCATATTCTGTGATGGAATTCTCACAGTGTTTTCAATATAAAATGTTAACAACAAGGCAATAGAGGATAGGCATGGGGGGTTTTCTCACCACGACTATTCTCTATTCATTTGTGATTAAACCCTCAACACAAATGAGCATTTATCACAAGCAAGTGCTGGGCTAAATCCTAGGGACCTGAGAATCAACAGAGGTCCTGTCTTCAAGGAGCAGAGCTGCTAACCTGGTAGGGGAGGGGAGGTGAAACGCGTGCATAAATGTCTTTGGGATACTAGGGAAGACATACTTAAAATCAGATAGGTTTGTACAAACAGAGTATGCTGCTCCACCATTTTTCATCTCTCACCCACTTGCTTTTGTCAAGTGATTCTTGTGACCTATACCAGGAAGGTTTCTTGTTGATTCTCCCATTCTGCTGAAGAACCTCCTCCCAATAAGACAGAAACTCATAAATAAGGGCCAAGAAAGGGAATTCCACCTTTCTGGTTACTAATAGGAGTATCAACTCATGTTTGAACTCTTCCCCTAGACAAACAGAGATTATGGCGATTCATCTTCTAATGTTGATTTAGGAAATAAAGTTACACTTTCAAAGTTTTCTATCTGTGGGCCAAATGAAGCTCTCACGTATGGAGACACACCTTCCACAGAAATTGTTAGAATTTCACACACTTATTGGGAGACTGAAGTAGCTTCTGGTAGTTGAGAAGCTTTGAACTTTTTTTTCCCCTCTTTTTCTTGTAAAACTCCAGCTTTGTGGAGTGACTACTTGTGTTGGTAGGTAATTCCTCTTTCAGGTAAAACAGGTAAAATGCCTCCACCCACTCAATTACTATGAGTAAGCTAATTATAATTATTAAAAGGTAATTATAAATTACCTGAGGAAATTCAACAGCATGTACAGTTTTCATTTTGATGGAAATCAATGTAATACTAGGTAGTAATAATAATGTTTATGACACCCTTTGATGCTTACCAAGTGACAAAAATTGGTTTCAGTGGAACTACCGTGACAATTCCATTATGTCCATAATTAGTTCATATTATTCAATTTCCTTTATGGCATAAACGATGTAATAATTAGACTTGTTTATGAAGTTTTCATGTAGTATCTACACAGCAGCACTTGCCAGGACTTTGCATAAACCAAATTCAATATGAGCTAAAATAGTTCAGATTTCACGTAACAGCAAATGGGACAAAATTAAGATATAATTGCAAGATATTTTTCGTAAGAAGGAAAAATAAAACTTAGTTGACAAGGTGTAGGTCCACAGAAGATCACAAAGAAAGCTGTAAACAAACATGGAAAATTTAAAAGGTAGGCTCTACATATTCAGGCTTACTGAGAAAAAAAAAAAACAATATACGAACCATACGAAAATGTATTATTGTACCATTGGGAGCCTCCGCCACCATTCCTGCTCACACTGGGCCATATGCTTTGAGAAAGATGTGAATGCTCACCACGAAAAAGATGTAAATGACAAAAACAATAAGTGGCTTGTGAATGTCAGTGAAGAGAGCCAATTTACTCAGTGTCTGAAAGAAACGCATGTGACACAATATGCAAAACATACGCTCTTGAGAGAGGGCAGTCAAGAGGTAGGGTACAGAAGGTAGAAATAAAGTCACTTGTATGTTTATTTTGGGGGTATTCTAAGACGTTATTTTCTGTGATCCCACCCTTTTATGTTGGATAAGAAACCCACTAGCTTGTATACACGGCATCCTCTAATTCCAGTATGAATACTTCTGAGCCTAAGGTCATCACTATACAGAACCACATTTAGAACTTTCACAAGTTGTCTGTCTGGTTCTTGCGAAGAAGTCCAAATTACAAATCACAGTTTGATTTGCAAGCAGAGAAAGGCCTGTATCTTGACATCTCCAGTCAACTGTACTATTGTTTTCATTTGAGAGCTCATTTTCTACACTTTTTTTCCCCTAAAACCACCACCAGAGAAACAAACTTTCATAAAACAAATATCACTAACACTTTGAAGTAAGAATATCTACAAAGAAGTCAGGATTGGAAGACAGTAGAATTTCCACTGACCCGTAAAACAATCTGGGCTTTACATATAAATCTCCTTTTTCCTTCACTCATTTAAATTATTACCATTTCATGTTCAGACTCGCTGGCAAAATATCAGTGCCTTAATGTGAATCCTCCACATGCTGCCCCAAACAAACTTTAATGCTTGAGTAAAATGTTTAAATCTTGCCAGACCCAGGAAAAGTCAGAAAGTTGCCCTATACAGTCTGTCCACTGCCCTACACTTTGCCTCTCCCTCCTCTCACAGATATGAGAAAATACCATCGAAACCTCTTCAGATTTGCTAAAAAGCACCACCACAAGTCAGAATCAGCCATCGAACCTCAGTGTTTTCTATGAATAAGTAGAAGAAGCGACACTGTACCGAGTCTTCACTTTTGTGACTATTCAAGAGGTCAGACAGGAAATCTTCATGGAGGCTCTCTCTTCGAATCAGTGTAAATTCCCGCAGGAAAACAGCCCCTTGGCTTTGGTCTCCACATACCTAGAGAGATAAGGTAGCTGAATTAAACCTTCAGACAGAGCCTGGAGGGATTGGGCACTGTGCGATTAGTTGCAGAAAGCTCTTGGATTCATTTCAAGGCTGATTAGAGCAATCAAAAACAATGCACGCAAATACATATTAATGCGAGAACCACTAGAACGTTCTGGCATGTGGCTCCTCCAATGGATGCCAGGAACATCCCCTGCTACGTTGGTGCCTCTTAACTGACAGGTGTACAATCTCAAAATCCAGTGATTATAGGTTATCTCTGTGGCCAGGTCCAATATGTTTAGGCTCCTAGACTCATCCCATTGGGCTATCCATGAATCTGATCTCATATGTGTCTTGGACCCACAGGGATCTATCCTTAGTCCAATAGGTCCCAGCACCTAGATGGGTCCCCATGTCCCCTTAAATATTTACCACATAAGAAAAGCCTGGCCTGAGCCCAGAACTGACTTCCTGGGCTATTCAAGTGCTTTAGAACCAGATGTACTTTATCTGCTCCGGAAGGAGGTATTGGAGAACTTTCATCTAGAGCTTATCACATTCCAGGTTCTTTACACAGGTTATCTTGTGATAGCCCCAAGAGGTGTCTGTTATCAGCCATACTTTACAAATTAGGAACTAAAGGCACAAAGGGTTTCAGGAATTTGTCAAGTCAGTAAGTGTTGAAATCAGCATTCAAATACAGGTCTAACTCTAAAACCCTCATCTTTTCATTTTATCATTTGGCTACTGAGCTACTCAAGCCACCTCTGGTGAGAGGCAAATTGTTAAGTAACTCCTACACATTCAAGGTATAATCAATTCACCCAGGCCTCCTTCTACCTCTCTATGCCTCAGTTTACTCACCGTACAACAGGAATGATAACAATGTTCCATTGTTGAGAAAATGGGAAATAACATGTAAAATGCTTAGTGTGATGCCTTTCATATAGTAAGCTTTCAGTAAATAACAGCCATCATTATTATCAAAAGCACGTTCTGCCCAAGGAACAAGTAAAAATCTAAGGTTCTAGCACATGAAATTCTTTAATCATATTTATAATATTTATAATGAACATAGTATGTCACGTTGTCTTTTTAACTCTCCTACATTTTGTATTTTACGCCTTTTTACGGTATTGCTAATATCAGTAATGAATATGTGGATGTTTATATTAATTTATACCTTCTTGAAAATAATGCATAATAAATTATTCATTTTAAACCCTGTGTCTTCTGGAAAGGGGGTATACTCTTCTATAACATATATAATGGCATCTCATCAAGATGCTCAATCCATCAAATACTTTTATATGACACCAAGACAAAAAGTCTTAATTAAAGTTAAAATTCTGTTGTTATACAGCATAGTCAATATGACTGATGGTGGTAAAAAGAATCTTGGCCCCCAGCACCTATACACTCTGCTGTCACACACACTTGCTTTACCTGGCCAAAAAGACTTTGCAGATGTAATTAAGACTACTAATTAGGGTTAGTAACCTGGATTATCCAGGTAGGCCCAATGTAATCACATGAGAACGTAAAAACAAAGCTTTCTCCAGGCTGAGGGAGAAGAGGAAGTCAGCGACGTGGCAGAGGGGGAAATCAAAGAGATTTAAAGTGTAACAAGGACTTGACTTTCCACTGCTGGCTTGAAGATGAGAGGGGCAGAGGCATGTAGGAAGCATGAGAAGGAAGCTTGAAAGAGGACCCCAGTCCTCGATGAGAACTGTTATCTTCAGCCAGTATCTTGATTTTAACCCAGTAATACACTGACCAGGGAATCCAACCATACCTTGCCAGACTTCTGACCTACAGAAATTGTAAGATAAAATTTTGTGCTGTTTTAAGCCTTTAAATTTGTGGTAATTTGTTATGGCAGCAATAGAAAACTAATACAATCACCGAAAGGCAGGGCACAATGAGATTATCTTGTTTCTTCTTCTACATTGAGTTTCATGAGAACTAACAAATACTAAACAAGTAGAGGTATAACTTGCAAAAACTGATTCATGGAAATGTAGCCTTCTAGCTAACCTAAATTACTCCTGCTACGTTTAAAATTAATTTTCTCTTAGTTCTTCCCCTATTAAGGACAATCATTCCTTCAGTCCGCAGTTAAAATATTCCAAAGCCTGTCTTGACCATGTGTAATTCTCCTGTTCAGAAGCCTTCCCCACTTCTTGCTGGCTGCATTCAAAATTCATGGACTTGTTATTCAGGGCCATTCACAGCTCTTCAAGCTCTAGGCAAGGAATGGCTGCGCTTATGCAATTCTCTTTTTGAGAAAGATCAAGAACTGAGTTTACAGTAATCCAGAATTGACGTGTTCTAATTTTGGTGTTTTTTGAAAGGACTAATGTAAGTTGATCCCTGTTGAATCCCATATTTTATGAATCATGTCTTCAAAAATCCAAGGCTATTTTGAATTCTAATTCTGTTATCCAAAATGGTGATCACCTTTAGTCATTCGATGCCAATTCTTAAAAGCTAAAATTTGAAAATAAGACTAATGAACTTAGATGCATTTTCTTTGTGAAAACTTCTGTGGCCTACAAAAAAAAAGTTTCTTTTGTTAAACCAATTAAATAGACAAAAATGACTCAAATATCCTCCAAAAGAGGTAGTAAGACATCAAATACAGACTGAACACTCACTAATGCTAACAATGAAGAATAAACAGCCAACATTTCATCCATTTATACTTTAATTTTTGATTATAACTGTGTATTTGTTTAAGAAAGAATGTCTGCCTGCTTGTATTTCCCAATAAATACTCACATTTTATAAGTCTCATAATACATATCAAGATGTTCAATTTATCCAATACTTTTATGTAATATCAAGGCAAAAATTCTGAACTAAACTTAAAATTCTATTTAATCCTGGCCAGACATGGTGTCTTATGCCTATAATCCCAACACTTTGAGAGGCTGAGGCAGGAGGAATGATTGAGCTTAGAAATTCCAGACCAGCCTGGGCAAATAGTAAGACCTTGTCTCAAAAAAAAAAAAAAAATTTAACCAGATATAGTGGTATGCGCAGGTAGTCCCAGCTACTCGGGAGGATGAGGTGGGAGAATTGCTTGAGCCTGGCAGACAGAGGCTATAGTGAGCCATGACTGTGCCACTACTCTCTGGCCTGGGCAACAGAGCTAGAACTTTCTCAAAAAAAATTAATTAATTAAAAAAATAAAGAAAATTGTATTTCCCATGCTCAGACCAGGATTCCCAATTTGGAAAATATGGTTACTTTACATTTGATATGTAAAAAAACACCTTGCAGTTTTAAGGTACTTAGCATACAATAAAAATGCATTAAAACTGGCACCCCATTGCATCTTATGGTTGAGTGGTGTTAGTTTTGCAGAGGGAAAACAGAAGCATGAGAAGTAGAGAAATTGTATGTACGGCTAATGGCTATGTTAGGATTAGGGGCCAGGGAGTATCTCTTAAAAACTTAAATCTCTTCTGGATTCAACCCCCATTATTCACCCACAGGAATAGGGTAAGGAACACCTTCTCGTCCCATGGGATTGCCAGACTCCTAAGGATAGTTCTCCAGGACATATGAAGACTGCCTAGAATTTTTGTCCTGTGATGAAGATTGCTTCTCCTTCTTGCAGTCTGATTTCCCACTTCAAACAGTGACCCCTCTTTCTGATTCATGGCACACCAAAGCATTCCTTAGAGAACCAACCCGGGAATACAGAAACACCAGCTTCCAGAATAGAATTGTATTCGATCCAGGAAGTCATGGAAGCAATCTGTTGTTGTAGAACAAATTCTCTTGAATGGGACTGATTGATTAATCATCTAGAGATGTTTCAGAGGGACATAGGTAAATATAGGAAATTAGGGAGTCATCAAATAACTTTCTATTATTTACTTCATTAAGGGGAAAATGAGGTAAAGGTAGTTTAAAAATAAAAACAAAAGTCATTGAATAACAAGAATCTTTTGCATATGGCTTTGGGATGCAGTCAGAAACTCAAACTATGTCTGCAATATACATTTTATTTTCTACTTCACACTCACTTCGTTCATAACCTGGCACCGACCATTCTCTTGACTGACCTGAGTTTCAGTGGCTCTAGAGAATACTGATTAGTATTCTGACTCATCAGCTCACAATTAACATGTTTGGTGTAAAAGATAAAAATTTCCCCTCAAATTTTCCTACTCCTAACAAGTTTACTCTATGAGCTGTGACTGAAATTTGGAAAGTTAAAATACAGAGCAACTGGTTTGTCTTTTGGAACCTCTGCCATCATTAAAGAAGAGCCATAATTGCTATAAAAATTGTAATGTTTATGATGGGAGCTGATTATGAATAGAAATTCCATGTAGCTATAAGGTTCTTATAGCTCTGGAAGAGGCAGCCATTTACTTCTAGACTAGGAGGAAGAGCTGTGAAGTTTAAACACACAAACATGCCCTCAGATGATCAGTTTATTGTTCTTCTTTCTTCATTTAGTTTTTCTGTGAAAACTGAATCATAGCCAAGCTCATGTCTCATGGGTAGGACTCAGGTTTCAACATTACTTAGGAAGTGTAGTGCTGAAAACCACACTGTTAAATTTTTTTTTCCTACCAAAAGGACTCTGTAAAATATGTTATGCCTGTATTTTGAGTCATAGTTTACTGAGAATTAAGATAGTAAAGCTATACATTCTCAGTAGATCAGAATAATAATGCAAACAATGTAAGTAATCGGCCACTGTGTTATTTGAATGTACACCTATATTTGAATACCAGTGGATACTGAAATGTTTGATGTCAAGGTTTTGAGTTCTTGCTTGGCACAAGTAGAAAATGCAAATGTTTATTGGATAAATAGCGGAATAGAAACATTTATTGGAGCCAAAACAATCTAGCTCCAGTTTTGAGGATCACTGCTAAGTATTAGGAGGAAATGATAACTTACATGATCTGAAGAGCCCAAATCTAGTCCCGCCACCCATATCGTTACTACCTAATCATGAAAACTAAAGTGTCACAGAGATCAACAGAAGGAAGGAAAATCTGGTCCCAGTGTGAAAGTATAATTAACTTCTGGTTGGAAGGACATCCACACAAAGGACTGAAATATTGATATCCTAAGTCAGAAATGGGCATACTCCCAAATGAAATTGTATCTACATTTTATGAATAGATTCTAAATAAAAATGAAAATAGATCTATTCAACTTTATTAAAGATGCCAAATGGTCTGCCATTTGGTAACAAATTGAGTTTACCAGATTTCAGTAAATTTCACTTGTGATAAACAAGGGTCCCTGTTTTTGAAAGGGAATTAATACTTTGACAGCTTGCTCCTGGTAGGACTATTCTGATGAGCTTAAATGTCAAGGTGGGGATGGGATTCAAGTCCACCGTCAATGGGCCTCTTTCCATTAATCCAAAAAATCTTCATTCCTGGTTGGAATATTCAAATGTAGCAAGATAGGGAAATGATTGAACAGTAATTCGATTGTAAAGGATTAGAAAAAAATCATGAGCATATACCTCTACTAAAGAAATTTCCTCATTACAGTGTAGGAGGGGAAATACTCTGGAGGTTTAAAAGAATATGTACCAAAATAATGATATTTATAATATCTCTAAACTCATATTTGCCAATCAGAAGAGGCGCAATCAGCTTATCATACATGAGTATCAACAACCCCTGTCTGCATGCACTCAAACTCACCCAAACCTCTGGCCAGCTCTGCAATGAACTGGCCATTTATACAGAGAGCAGGAGGGCGTTGTCACTGAATAAACTGCTTTCAATGTTGAAAGGGTCCACTTAGAAAACCTTCTGTTTATCTCTGTAAGTATTTTTGGTTGTTGTGTTGGTGGGTGACTAAATGTATTTAGACAGACACTCTGCAGTGACAATATACCTATCCATACATACTGCTCTATCAGGCTTGTCTAGGGGAAGAAAAGGATTCTTGAAATGGCTTCAGGTGTTCACAGCTAATGGCTGCCAACTCTGCAAGCTGATTAGCAGTGTTACACTCCCTGAAGGAAAGGCTAAATATGATCCCCAAGAAGATCGTGGGGGTGGCTAATAAAAGCATTCTTATAACCATATTTAACCCATTGACATTTATATACCTGGTGTTTGGAGCTTAAAAACATTTCAGTATTCTGTTTGTTCTTCTACCAACTTTAATTACCATTTCTAAGGATTGTAAAGATAATTGCTAAAAGGTTAGAGCTGAAAGAAGTGAGATAGAACATGCTGGTCCAGAATGTTCAGCTGGGCCTCATAATTCTTGGTACAGATGTTCCTGCTTAGTTCAGGTCTGATTTAGGGAAACAGCTATAATATGGTTTGAGGCAAGGTGACCAGATGTAGCTGAATTTAAAGATCTGTCCCAGAATGTCAATGAAAAGAAACTCCATTACCCTAGCAAAATAGCCTTTATGGGGGGAACAAACTTATGTTTAAAGACATATCTACACTATCATTAAAGTAGGTAGATATCTACACCTTGACAAGACAGGATTCTAAAAAGAAAACAAAATTTAAAAACTATTAATAAAACTATTAAACATAAATCCCACAAACAATTTTGTAAAGAAGCTTATTCTCACAGAGCAGTGTATGAAGAAAAACTAGCAAAAGGAATTTTATCAGCAGGCATGCACTGCGTATAATGTGGGATTGATCTATAGACAACCTATGGCATTTCTCTAACTTGTTATGAACACAGACACTGAAATGAAAATGCTAAGAAGATATTCAGCAACCATCTTCATCAAGCTGACTTTTTAGATGAGCGGGTCATCACCTTCCTAGATGTAGGGTAGAGAAAACATGGGTTTTGAGACGTCTTCCTTGACATATGTAAGATGATAAAACAGCCAAATAAGAAAGGCAGCACCTTTCCCAAAACATAAAGCCAATCATCTTCTTCCTTATTGTCCCCAAACATTTAAAAACATATTATACCCCATTTCTTTCACGAAGGGAACAGGATTCTGTTTCCAAAGAGTTCTAAATACACTCTGCTTCAGAAAGCATTGCTGATAACAGCTATGATTCATATCTACACTTAGACAATGAAAGAACACATGAAACATAAAAGTTAGATTCATCTGCACTCCACTCCTAGGTGGATGGGCACATTTTTATCACATCTTCTAATAACAAGGCAAAATGGACTTAGTCTTCAAAGTATGTGTGTGTGTGTGTGTGTGTGTGTGTATGTGTGTTTGCGCGTGTTTATGTCTGTGCTTTAAATCTGACATGTAAAATACTCATTTGATGCCAAGAATTAAAAGAGAGAGTTGAACAGTTAACTGGAGGAGAATGTTAGGATGAAAAATAGGAAGAAGAACATAAAAATGTCTACATACACATGCAGGGGTAGAAATCAACCTTTTCGGATTGTACACTTGGCAAATGTTTATATTGGTCAACATCATTATCTAGGCTTATCTAAAGTGAGTTGCTTAGGAGTTGGAAGTCAGGATACCACCCATACTTTAAATCAAGTTGAAGATAAATTGGCAAAGGAGCTTCTTTCTTCACCCCTGCTTAGTTTACATTGGCTCCTTTCGTGGCCATAAAGATGAACCATCCAGATCTCCTGCCACAGAGGAGTCTGTTATCTTAACCAACAGATGGCCCTAGATGTTGTATTCTGAACCCACCTCATCGTTTGCACTGAGGCTATGATTTCCGAGGGCTGTTCCAAGGACTGAGCATAGCAGAGACGCTACAGCAGGTTCATCCTTGAGAAAGGCAGAGCTCTCTGAGGATCGATTCCGCTCAAAGACTCCCCAGTCTGGCAGAAACTTTCTTAGCACTAGGCTGCAGCCTGAGACTCTTCCCCCCCAACCCTCTGTCTTCCCTCTCTCCACAAAAGATAGGCATGCATTCTGTCTGATGCATTGCAATCTGATAGCTCTTCCAGCATCCTCTGACCCCTCACCTTTTTTCCCAATAAATCTCTTGTATTCCTAATCCTATCTTGGAAGGACAAAATTCTAAGAGGATCTAAACTCATAGCATCTCTTCTTTTGACCCAAGTACTATTGCACTAGACCTAATGTTTGCAATTTGCCATCCCTATCTGTATCAAAACAGGCCACCCAGTCTCCATGATGCCAAGGAAATGGTGGTAACTCTGTTAGGGCTCCTCTCTTCTCTTTCTGCGCTGACATCTCAGTTCATGCTCTACCGAAGGGGAGTCCAATCTTTTGGCTTCTCTAGGCCACATGGAAGAATTGTCTTGAGGCATATGTAAAATACATTAACACTAATGATAACTGATGATATAAAAAAAGACACAATATCTCATAGTTTTAAGAAAGTTTACAAATTTGTGTTGGGCCACATTCAAAGCTGTCCTGGACCACATAAGGCCTGTGGGCCGCAGGTTGGACAAGCTTGCTCTACGGTGTTTTGAAATAATGGTCAGAACTAGTGGGTGACAGACAGCTCTGACTTTATCTCCATCATCCTCACCCAGACTGGCTCCAAGTTTACTACGATTCTAGCATTCCTCTTCATCCTAGCACTAAAATGCAGATGTATTTCAGATCCTCACTATATCCAGTTAGTGCAATGACTTTAATCTCATACAAAGTCAGAGTAGTAAATTAAATCATTTCGTGGGCAAGCTAACTCATATTGTTTCATAAACCCTAAAGTTTCTCTTATTACTGGCTAGAAGTCTCATCAATATGTGTGAGTATGTCAAAGGAAAAAAATAGAAGAAAATAATTTGGACCCACACAGATTTATTTCCCCTTCAAAAACAAAATGTTCAAGGCACAACTCTACAGATAGTGCTTTGACATTATAAGTAGTGTAATTCTGATATCTGTGACTCACCACCTCCATCACCACCCCCCAGTACCCCCCGCCATACACTCCATGGCCTCGTCTCTGAAAAATGTAAATACACAAAATCAGGAGAAATGTATATCAGTATTTAAATTGCATATATAACTTAAAGAATTTCAAATATTTACTCACTATCTCAAGAAAATGCCTAAGAAAGGGGGAGGTTTCCACTTAATGCATAGCAAGCATTCTTCAATGTCCACTCTTTTCTTCCCACCCATTTCTGTCATTCTTGATGTACTTCACATAAATGGCAGCTAGTTCTTCAAAAAAATTTTTTTGTTTCTCAACTCCTAAGTTATTTTTGAAATTCAGTCCATGTATTCCTTGGGGGAAGAGAATCAGAATGCTGAATATATTTATGTATTACTATTTTGTCATTTGTTTATATTAATAATACATTATTCCTGTTAAGGAAGCATAATCTTTGTATGGACAGGAAAGCACTGCACAGGCACATATGTGTACACATGAAGCAGCCAAGTGGAGAGGCTGGGTGGAATAGGAAATGCCCTAAAACTGTTCAGAGAGACTCAGATGTTCCAGTGTCCTAGCTGAACCCAGCCTCTAGCTGTGCCTATGGAACCACCAGATATGTGACTGAACCATCCTTAACATTCTATTCTAACTAAGCTCTCCAAAGAGTGCAGCCCCAGTGGATGCACAAGGAGCAGAAGAATCATTCAGTTGAACTCAGTCAACCCATAAATTATGGGACATAATGATAATATTGTTTTAAACCACTAAGTTTGGGTTGGTTTATTACATAACAATAGGTCAATGGAACACCATGGTAGCATATATTGAAGGAGGAAAGGAAAAATTCATCTTCATAGCCCACGTTTGCTTTCAAAAGCACAAAAAAGGGGGTGCTTTTCTTTCTGGGTTATCCATATTTGTTGAAAAATAGGATTTTAAGATCATGATAGTCACTGATCTTCAGCTGACACCAAGGAAGAATAACCGTCTTTTAGCTGGCCCCTGTGATTTTGTGTCTGATGCTATAAATCTCAAAATTGCCTGCTGCCAGAATTTCCCTGTATGCCTCACTACTTTTGCCTTTAGGGTAGAAAACATTAAAGCCGTGTAATGACATTTCCATCTTAATGGATAGTGTCATTCTTCACATCTCCTTCCTCAATGTAAGTGCCTATGGCTTTTTGTAAGTACTAGGTGGCTGGAAAAATTTTAGTATCATACTTTACTATTCTCTTGCTTACCGTGTTATTCTATACATGTTTTGGTAGCTGTGAAATGACATAAAGTGATTACTTCTTTATGTAATTCTAAGCGTAATGACTTTATTCCTCATTCTGCATTTTAAAAGTCATCAAAGTCACTGCCTTTCACACATCCTTCGGAAGAAATGAGTTCAGGGCACTGTCACGGCTTCAGTCCTCACCCATTCTTCCCTGCATTAAACCAAGTACCTTTCAGCCTCAAAATGTGACCATGAGGCTTTAAGATCCACGGATTAGGACTACTGCTATGCTCACCACTCTATTTTGAAAGCCTAGCAGTGCCTGGTACAGAATTGAGTTCTATAAACATATGAGTGGTAAATTAATGAAGGCTTTTTTAAAAAAATTAGTTATTAATTTTATAAATTTTAGAATTAGAGGCTTAGAAATAATCTAATCTAGCTCCTTCTGGAGCCCAGACAGAAGTAGATCAACTTTCCCAAGAGCATTTATCTAATAAGTTTCAGAGTACAGACTAAAATGTAGATTTCTTGATGCCAGTCATGTCCTTTCCACTCCATGGCTCCCGTGTCCCTATCCCCTGTTTGGGTTGTCTCTTCAAAGAGTTGGCAAGTATAGGACGTGGATGATGTGGATCATAGCTG
This sequence comes from Hylobates moloch, assembly GCF_009828535.3. NCBI lineage: Eukaryota > Metazoa > Chordata > Mammalia > Primates > Hylobatidae > Hylobates > Hylobates moloch. The sequence goes on from NW_026652294.1 coordinate 60,430,608, forward strand.
ACTGCAAGCTCAATGAATCAACAGTGAAATGTGGCTAATATAAATGTGAGCTGCTATTAAAAGTACAGCGTAGGAAACAAAATATATGACAGCTTTTTTTCTACTTCATGCTGAAGAGATCAAAAACACTGGTAGGGAGTTAATTTCTAGATACCAAACTTTAAGAAGGAAAGTGGCCAAAGCAACAATTTATAAAGAAAGAAAAATGATCGTTGCTATCTGGAAAGCATTTGACAATCCGTGGGATTAATCAAGGGCATTTTGCCTAAGAAGGGGAGAAGTGAGAATATGTGAAAGCTGTCTTCAAGTACTTCTAAGACAGTGTCGATTTACTGGCCTCTGTCCTGCCCACTATCTTGATTTCTTTTTTTGCATTCTTGCTCTTTACATTCTGACTTCTGTCATCACTACTCCACTCTCTCCAAGCTCACCAAGGCTTGTCTTCCACCCACTGGCTCTCCGTCATCACCCTCTTATGATCATATCCTCCTTCTTGAAAATTTCTCCACCTTGTTTTCTATAGTAACTGAGAATGATCCTAACTCACTGGCCATTCCTTTGGTTTCTCATGTGGGGGCTCCTCCTGGGCCTCCAACCCAACAAACAAACCATAGATGATCTCAGGACTCTGTCAACGGGCATCTTTTCTTCTATTGTTTCTTGCCCTGCAATTCTTTTAAGCTCTCAGTGAGTCAGCTATCTCTTTTAGGCAGATGATTCCCAAACCCACGCATGGAACCACGCTTCTTATGTGGCATGTTCTGTACTTCCTGCATTCATATATTGAACTCTTCAGTGCCCTGTGCCTGGAATGCCCTCCCTCCTATCTCCTTCTACTAAAATCTCATCAGTCCTTAAAGGCTGCTGCTTCTACGCATCCTCCAAGCACCTATAATCTCCCCTCCACAGAATCCACAGAGGTCCTGCTCTTGTAGCGAGATCTGGAGTCACAGGACCTGGGTGGAAGTTCTCCCTCACCACCTCTCTGCTGTGTGCTTTGAGTAAATTACTGAAACTGAATCTTAGGTCCTTCATGTGTAAATGAGGAAGAACAATAATACTTATCTTACAGAATAATCATGATAATTATGAAAAGTGATTTGTAAACTATAAAATGCTACACAGAGTTTGGTAGTATATACCAGGGATTTTTTTTTTTACAGTATGAGCTAGCAGAGCAGGTCCACTCAAATTAATTAGTATTTCCACCTTGACTGACTCACTTGGCTGGCAAAGCATGTGGACATTCCAGTGTAAACAAGACTGGCAAGCAGATATGGGACATTTATGTCATAATTTATTGAGATATGACTCCTGGCACCTCATTTTTAAACAAAAAGCACAGTATATTATTATTTATCTGATGGCATGTGTTTTGGGCCATTTGTGTTTTGGGCCACATGTGTTTTGGGCCATGTGTCTTGTGGCCATTTGGGAACTTGTCTTACCTTTCTTACTATGTTATAAAGATACCAAGGCCAGGAGCCCTAACCTACTGATCATGCTTCAGGGCCAAGAACAACTGTCTTAATCTTAGCATGTCTACTGTCTTTGTTGAATACAATGAAAATAAATTTGGCACATCTAGTTCATCAAAGTGGAATTCAGCCCCTTATCTTGATTAAAAAAAACATTTCAAATAATCAAATACAGTATTTTGAACATTGGCTACTTAGTAGGTAATGAAAAATTTGGCACCAGAGGCATTCACACAGGAGCTGAAGAAAAAATTTAGAGGAATTCTGAGAGTCTTTCCAACTCTGAGAAACTGTGAATTAGCTAAAATTATTGCTAGTATTTCCACTGTTACTTCCCACATCCTCTATAATAGTAGATATAGAATAGATGTTCAGCAATTGGTGGTGACATTTACTCCCCTCACATTACAGTTGTGTAAAGGTTTTTTGTTTGCTGTTAGCATCTTTGGAGGACTGTGTAGTTTTTAGGCATCTAAATAACAGCCTCTTTGACCATGCATTAAGGTCACAGATGATGGATAATTCAAACACATTTCGATCTGTTTATTCATTAAATAGATGGACTAGGTAACACAGAAGCTACCATAACACATTTTCCAGAATCAAGAATCTGAGTTGAATGGTTTTAAATGTTGACCATGTCCACTGCACTTCCTGGTTAGCTTCTTTCTTCATTCTCCACTGGGGATCCCATTTCTACTAGCCCCCTCCTTTCCTTCTATGCATATGTCATTGTCTCCTATTTCACAGAAAAAAAAAAATTAAGTCCTTTAGATTTGAATACCCTAAAATCACTGCCTCCCCAAACTTCCATGCCCCTGCACCATGCTTCCTTCAGTCTCTCATGGGTTGACTTGTCTTTCCTGCTGATTAAGGCAAATCTCTTCCATATCTGCACTCTGAATTCCATCCACTGCTGTCCCCAAAGGGATCTCATTCCATTATTTATTACTCTCCCCCCTCCTCTATATTGTCACTCCTTCCCTCCCGTTGATTCTTTTCTCTATGCTCATCTCTTCATATCTTCATATTTAAGACAGAGAGAGAGAGCGAGAGCAAGCCTCTTCTCCACATTGTGTTCCTGTTCCTAGTAGCCAAAGGTTTTCCTTCCTTTCACAGCCACGTTTCTAGAAAGAAGTCTTCACTATACTTCATGACTCCACAAACTCAGCAAATAGAAACTCTGATTTTTGATGTCATCATCCAACTAAAATTTCCCTGGCTAAAATTATCAATATGTTCCTAGATATCAAATCTAATAGGCATTTTCCAGTCCTCATTTCACCTGCATGAATTGTGACCTAGTAGGTCATCCCTTGTGCTTGAAACTGTCTTCTTTCCTTTCCATGACACCATACCCTTCAGACTGTCTTCCATCTTCCCCACAGTTTGGTATTCCCCTGCCCATCCTTTAAAGGCTGGTGTTCTCTGGTGCTCCATCATTATACCACTAGTATCTTATTCTACCAATTATTCCTGGAAATCTTTTTCATAACCATGGAAATAGACAGCACTGATACAATGGCAACTTTCAAATATATGTACCTTTATTTCTTTTTCCTTTTTTTTTTGAGACGGAGTCTTTCTCTGTCCCCCAGGCTGGAGTGCAGTGGCGCGATCTCGGCTCACCGCAACCTCCACCTCCTGGGTTCACGCCATTCTCCTGCCTCAGCCTCCCGAGTAGCTGGGAATACAGGCGCCCACCAACACGCCCGGCTAATTTTTTGTGTTTTTAGTAGAGACGGGGTTTCACCGTGTTAGCCAGGATGGTCTCGATCTCCTGACCTCGTGATCCGCCCGCCTCAGCCTCCCAAAGTGCTGGGATTACAGGCTTGAGCCACCGCGCCTGGCTATGTACCTTTATTTCAAATTCCAGACACCTACACCCCCAATTGCCTATTAAGCATTATTAAACAAATGTCTCCCAGGCACCTCTAACTGAATAATTCAAATTGAATTTATTTCTTGTCCAGCTTTTCCAAATGTGTTCTTGCTTCTACAAACTCTGTCCATACTGGTACCACATCCTCCCAGGTAATCCAAGCCAGAAACTGTAAGTCTGCCTATAATCTGTCTTTTCTTTTCCCTCTACATTAAATTAATTGCTATATCCTAGCCGTGCTGCCTCCTGAATATCTTTTCTACTTGACTGCTCCATCTGCAGGTTTGGTCAGCCCTATCCTGGACTGCCATAGCATTCTTCTTGATAGTCTCTCTGTTTCTAATCTTATCCTTTCTTCAACCCAACACATTGTTGCTTGAGTGAGCTTTCTAAAAAACAATGCAAATCATGTCTGTCTGGCATGACATGTGTCAACTCTTCACTTCTACATGCAGTGTTTCTCAGATTTTGATGTACATATGTCAATGGGGAATCTCATTGTATTATCAATTCTCACTCAGGAGGTCTGGGTTAGGGCCTGAGATGATGCTTTTCTAGCACACTCCCTGGTGATGTGATGTTGTGCTCCAGAAACCACTTTAGTAGCAAGTGGTACTAAATTGTACCACTTTTGTATAATTATCTAGATTGTAACCTTAACCTCCTTTTAAAGGCCTCCAAAGCCTTTTCTGTTGGGTCTCTATCCCTATAGACTCTTCTCCAACCATTTTTCCTTCTCTGCTCTTAATGCTCTAGCAACATTGGATGGCTTGTGGCCTTCTGAACCCACCATGATCATCTGCTCCTCTATGGCTTTACATTTTCAACTGACTTACATGCCCACTTATAAAATTCTATCGGTTTATATTTACTCAACATTATCTCGGCAAGTCTGACTCCTTGCCAGATGATGAGCTCATTAAGAAGGGTCTGGTTCATCTCCCAGTTTCTAGCCCTAGCAGAGTATCCTGGCCCAGAGAAGCTACTCTCCAAAGTTTAGGGAATCGATACTCTATTCCTCTACAGCATAAGCCACTTAAAAATTCCCAGTGCTCCATAAACACTTTCTATTGGAGAACCTGCTGGCAAATAATCATAAAACAAAATTTTAATGAGATAAGTCTAGAAGATTTTTCCTTTTAGAGGTTAAAACACTAAAGTGGGAATAGATAACGAAAGGGTCTAAAATGTAAACATGTATTACATATAGAGTTAGAGCCTATCTTATATTTAATCAACCCTGGAATTTAGGCAAATTTAACACTAATAAAAATATTTACATGTTTTTCAAATTGCTTCACCAAACTCTTTTTGTTTAAATGTGCCCCTGAGTATATTACCAAATGTGTTAAATGTGTCACCCATTACAAAATGGATAATGAAGGATCAGCTAATGAGTCATTTGAAGGTCCTGCTTATTAATTTTTATAGCTTCATTGCCTGGAACCTAATCATCAACTGTTATCAATATCCTGGGAGAAGTGGAAAAATAAAATAAAAAATTCTTTATTTATTATAGGTAAGATTCTGTAGAACTTTGTAATTTGCTCATTCTTGTCCTTTCTAGAATTCATGGATGCTTCTAACATTTTACTCACTCTTCATGGAGGTTGCAAATTTTAATTGTATTTTTGCCGATTCCCATTTGACTTGACTTCAGTATCTGATCTTGACTTTTTAAGAGACATTTCTGTTTTATAGTTACCAAATAAATTCCTCTACCCTGTTAATCATCCACTTTTTTTTTTTTTTTTTTTTTTTGGCTTTCACTGAAGTGTAGGTGACCGAATGTTAAACAAACATTCTTTTTCAAACTCAAACTGAAAATAGGATGTTCCATTTGTTTATACTATGTAGACATGAAAAAATGTGAGCTTTTTTCCCTTCAGTTCCAAAAAGCCCACTCCCTTCTCTTCCAAAACTCTATTTTTTAAAATCTAAAAGTTTTTCAGGTTTTTGTTGTAGAAACATTGCTATGTTTCTAGGGTTTTAAAATATTCTTTACACCGATGAAGCAGATTTGGTCATTTCAACACATATTTATGTAGCTTCTATTACATTATAAGAGTTGTGTCAGGTGCTGGAGGTGTTGAACACAAAAATAAATATGGTCTCTTTTTTCCATGGTCTTACAGTCTAGTAGAAGAGATAATGGCAGGTAAAAACTTCCTAAAATGCTGAAGAGAAGCTGGTATCTTCGATATGGAGATAAAAGCTTCATGCTGTGCAACTGTAGAGAATGGTGGAATACAATGCTCTTGCAAAATATAATGACATGTGCTCTGAGAACTGTAAACCACCTATGTTCATTTTCATGCCTACTTATATGGATCCCTGAAGCTCAACTGATGGAATGGAACAGCCTCTAGATAACAGTTTCTACAGTTGCCTTGGTCTTTCAGAACAAAAGAATAGGTCAGCCAACAAATAACAATTGAGCCTCCATTATGTGTGCAAGGCTCTATGGAAAGTCCTATTCTGCTTAGTTGATGGCAGTGAAAATGAGACTTACAAGAGGTCAAGCACATCTGCTTCTTGGGTAGCCTTACCAGTGTAAAGAGCAGATAGGAAGAGGGAATACCCCCAAATTATACCCATTCTGCGATAATGCAAATAGATGCTACAAGTTGGTTCCAAGCAATGAATGAGCTGATGGAAACCAAGACCGTGTCCAATAGGTGCTAAGGGGTGAGCCATTCCCATCTTGTCCTCATACCACCTACCAACATCTTTCTTACTCTGGTTGCTAAGCCACCTTTTTTCCTGATTAACTAAAATACTATACCATTTCTATCCATCTACAGCCATCACTTTCTTTTAAAGCCATTTATTACATTCCTAACTTATATCAAAAATTAGTCTAGGTTTTCTATAGCTAGAATCAAATCCTCACAAATCAGCAAAATGAATTCAGTATTATTATTTATATTTTATACTTGGTCAAACTAAGTTTCAGAGGTTACGTACCCTGACCAATGGTAGAACTGGAATTTGAATACGGGACTGTGTTTTCTTAGAAATTAAGGAATACTATTATATTAAATATTCTCGAGCACCTAAATATATTTAAACAACTATGCTAAAACCTGTAAGTAATTCAATGGTAAGATCCATGCCTTCAGAGAGATAGAATCTAAAAGGAGAAAGAGAAATAGAAAGGTGTCAGCCACTTAGAAATGTGGGACAGAATGAATTTGCTTTGCAATGCACTAAATCACCATAAAATTCTACACAATAAATTTCATGCTTTAATGTGTATAATATTTAAATGCATTCTTGTAATATTTTTCAATAATACAGATGCATATAGAGACTATAAATGAAAATCTCCTAAACCCTTGAATCCTGTGTGTTCTTTATAAGGGCACACTACCACATTCACTGAAGACCACATGTTCACCAAATATTGTTTGAGCACATGCCTTGCAGATAGCCTGTGCTAACAAAAAAGTGTTGCTTAGTGTAATGTATCTGCCATTACCATATTATACATAATAATTTCACCACTCTAAAAAGTCCCCTGTGTTTTACCTATTCAACCCTGTTTCCTCCCTCAAAACCTCTAGCAACCATTGATCTATCTAGTTTTGACTTTTCCAAAATGTCATAAAATCAGAATCATATACTATGTAGCTTTTTCAGGTTAGCTTCTTTTTCTAGGCAATATGTGTTTAAGATTCATCAATATCTTTGCCTGGCTTGATAGCTCATACCTCTTTATTGCTGAATAGTATTTCATTCACCTATTGAAGGATATTTTGGTTTCTTGCAATTTTTGATCACTATAAATAAAGCTGCCATAAATATCTGACTGCAGGTTTTTGTGTGAACATAAATTTTCAAATTGGTTGAGTAAATACCTAAAAATGTGATTGCTGGATCATATGGTAACTATGGTATGTAAATATGGTAAGACTATGTTGAGCTTTCTATGAAACTGCCAAACACTCTTTCAAACTTGGTGTATTTTCTATTCCCACTAGCAATGAATGAGAATGTGTGTTGCTTTGTATCCTTCTCAACAATTAATATTGACTAGTTTATGGATTTTAGTCATTCTAATAGGTGTGTAGTATCTCCTTGGTTTTAATTCGCATTTTCCTAGTGATAGATTATGTTGAACATCTATTCATATGGTTATTTTTCCATCTGTGTATTCTCTTTGATGCAGTGTCTATTCAAGTTTTTGCCTGTTTGTTTTCTTATTGTTGAGTTTTAAGAGCTCTTTGTATATCTTAAACACAAGTCATTTATGAGCTATTTAGTTTGCAAACATTTTCTCCCATTCTATGGGCTTGTCTTTTTATTCTTGTAACTGTCTTTCACAGAGTAAAATATTTTAATTAGATAATGTCCAGCTTATAAATTTTTCTTTCACGGATTATGCTTTTGGTATTATATTAACATCTAAAACTCATCACCAAACTCAAGGTTTTCTCAAATATTATAGTCAAGGAATTTCATAGTTTTGCATTTTACACTTAGGTCTATAATCCACTTTTGAGCTAATGTTTATGAAAGATATGAGGTCTGTGTCTGGGTTCATTTTGTTGCATGTTTCGAATATCCAATTTTTCCAGCACCGTAATCATACAATTTTAAAATGGGTAGAGTGAAAGGATCATTGTAGGTTATACGCAGTTATTAATGGATTAAGAAAACTAACATGATGATTAACATTCCCTCAAGTTTGTAAAGCACTAGGAGTTATTAATGTGAGTCACTTAGAACGCAAGAAACTGAGGATCAGCAGATGTAGAACCTGCCAAATAGTTACCAAATAAGCTCCTGCATGGTCCTCAAAGAACTGAAAACAAATGGTCACAGAAATTGTGCGTAACATTTAATACCTATGGGGTATTGTTCAAGAACGCTCAACTCCTTTGTTACTAATATACCTTTATGGTCTCTTTCTTTGAGCTTTTAAAGTTTTCTGTCTTCAGCCGTCTACTTTTAACATATAAATGCCACTAAGAGTTGTTTCACCTCTTTAGCTGTCAGAATGATCAGGTTATACCTAAATAACACTGATATCATTATTGTAGACCCTTAACTAGAATGAGGCCGTCTCCTCACTCCAGCTCTCACAGCAGCTCCCACAATCTCTGTTCGGACACTTCTATTATCTATGCATTTGCATCTTTATGAGGCAGCCTGCTGACCTGACAGCTCCAAAGATCTGAAGGAAAATATCTTTATCATGCTGAGACAGAGTTCATTTTGCTGTAACTCCGTCATAGTCCCACTGTTTAGAAACAGAGTGTCATCCTCGGCCAGGTATCTTGGCAGGAGTACTCACCTGAATGAAAGCTACTGGAGTACATGGACCCCTCTGAGCTGGGTGACTTTGGGCCACTCTGTCATTCCTACAAGTCTTAATTATCTCATTTAAGATAAAGTTTTAAAATTCTCTGCTTCTAAAAAGCTAGTATCTTTGCAAAAATTTGTTTTAATCCAACCAAAATAGAAAGTAAATAATGGGGAAGTCCTGGGGAACAGGAAAACGGTAGGAAGAATGTAAGTGGCACTGAAATAGGAGGAAAATTTAAATAGCCAATTTTACATATGTGTAAGTTTAGCCATAAAGAGATACACACTATTAGGGCCAGGCGTGGTGGCTCATGCCTGTAATCCCAGCACTTTGGAAGGGCGAGGAGGAAAGATCACCTGAGGTCAGGAGCTCGAAACCAGTCTGCCCAACATGGTGAAACCCTGTCTCTGCTAAAAATACAAAAATTAGCCAGGTGTGATGGTGGGCACCTGTAATCCAAGCTACCCAGGAGGCTGAGGCAGAGTAATCGCTTGAACCAGGAGGCAGAGATTGCAGTAAGCCAAAATTGCGCCACTGCACTCCAGCCTGAGCAAGAGGGACACTTGGTCTCAAAAAAAAAAAAAAAAAAAAAAGATATATATACTATTATGACGTGCAAAGCGTATCCCATAGCCTTAATAGAAACATCACTTTCAAAATTACTTGTCTTTGTAGTAAGTTTTAACTCTCAAAATCAGGAGAGAGTTCCATTCTTCATCTGTTCTGAAGATAGTAAGAAACTACCACAAAAACACAACTCCAAATAGCACTATCTTTCCCGAGGCAACGTTTTACTCAGTTGCTAAATGTTCCCACCAGAAAACTTTTCGAAAGTCTTAAAACATATTTCATCTGTCCCCTCCCCATTTTCCTACAGAAACAAAATTAATTGTTCCCTCAATGGCAGTTCCCTCACTTCTTTTAAAACTTTGTGAAGGAAATGTGGCTTTGTGCAAATTATTTTCATTCCTCTAACATCTATAATGAAAGAGTCTGTTTAATGTATTCATTGAAAGAATTATTTAAGCTCCAGTTCAGCCCTTCATTATTGCCAGGGATAAAAGAAACAAAAGGTGATTTGCACTTGAGAATTTGCAGCATGAAGTGTCTGTTAAACAAAACCAGCAGCAACCATCATCTTGAGCAGGCACCAGGCAGGAACGGGGACCCATCTATAAAGCATGCACACGCCTACACTTGACCCATGGGGTTCTGACAAGGGAGGATGCCAATATGATTCCATCAGACAGAGTGACAAAAAACCCGGCTTTAAAAAAAACACAAAAGCACACGGCAGCTCTGATATTGGCTGCTAAGCAACATTGTCCTGCTCCACAGCCCTTACCCCCAACTGCCATAAAAAATAGATTGAAGTGGAAGTTACTGACTGTGGGAAAGGAAGATGTACTTGGGATGGAGAGAAGCTGCAAACCCACTTTTTAAAATCCTTCAATTAGAACCAATTGACCAGAGCTCATGTGTAATTGCTAAATGAAGGAGAAGGGAACTTGGTCCAGAGGCTCCATGGGGTTCCTCTGAGCATAACCCCTTAAGGGGAACATGCCAATCCAGAGTCTTAAAATGAGTGTGTCCTCTGGCTCTGGCTCCACTTTCCTAGATGGCAGCAGAGAGTAGATGGTGGTTAAGCCTTCTGATTACAAGCTTGTTTAACTCCAACAAATTCCACTTTGTCCAGGCTCAATGCTGCCCTGTTAGCATTGGAGTGAAACTGCCATCAACAGACCTGCATCATCCTCATCGCACCCAGTATTTACTGAGTCCCTACTGGATTTCAAAACCCAGACTAGTGTTTCATGTACACTAGTTCATCTTCAAAACCGTACCAAAAGTAAGCATTACTCCCCCTGTGTGATAGACTAGAAAACAAATGCTCAGAAAGATTAGGGTAACAACTAGCTGAACCAGGATTTGAATTCTATCCCTGTCTCATTCTAAAGTTTGGAAGTTTTTACCACTCTTTGGCACTATGGCACATACATATGGCCTGAGTCACTTGTTAAGACGATGGCTTTGTGATGCAACCCTGTTGTCATCTCTTGTCAAAGGCCACTCTCCTTTTTAGAGAGCCAGCATGCTGTGATAGAGAAATGCATAGATTCTCCGACTTCCGTGCTAAAAATCTTCCTCTTGCTAGATGTGGAACTGTGGCAAGAGATATATTTATCTCTGCCTCAGTTTTCTCAGCTGCACCTGCTTCATAAGTTGTTCCAAGTCTCCAAATACTTTTCCAAGTCCCCACTGTAAAATCTGAGGGATAGAATTAGGTGAGAGGGCGCCCTCCATGGAGATCAAAGGAGAGAGAACAGGAGTTAGATGCAAAAGAGATTTCTAAGATTTTAAAGAATACATATGAAAAGAAGAGCCGGTCTTAATTTCATTGTTCCCCAGTCCACTGACTTTTTCTTTGTCCTTTGTTAGCACAGACAAAGACAGCAAGAACCTTGAAGAAATAGCAAGTGGGGGAAAGGAATATGGATGCAGCTTGACCTCAGATGTTCTAATGTATCTGGTGAGCCCTGTGTGTGGAGCATGGAACAACAGAAGCAGCTGTTCTCTCCAGATTCATTCTGTAACTTGACGGGAGAAGATACTGCAGGCAGGAGAAAAAGAAAGGGAAGAGGTCAGGGGACTGCTAGAGCTCTTGTTTCTAAAGCTATTGGAACATTCCTCAGTGTTCTCTAACATCCAAGGCAAACTCCTGCAGGGAAAAAGGACAAGAACTCTCACTTACTGAGTTTGCCTACTACATGTTGGGCCATCCCAGGTGATACAGATGCAAAGTTTCACTGAACCTGGCCACAGCCCTGGGAAGTACTGCTATCCTTGTGTCTCAGTGAGAAGATGTAGACTTAGAAAAGTGAAGTCACTTGACCACAGCTGCACAGTGGTTTGTAAGGAGGTAGAATCTGGTCAATTTCCTGAGTTTGAAATACCATAGTACCTCCTTTCTCAGTAACGCCTGTTGGTGAAAGAGTCAGTGACAAGATCTACAGGAGTATGTGATGTGCAGGAGATGCTGTCAAATGCTCACAGGAGATGCTGTGAGGAATATACCATTAATCCCAATAATCGAATGGTCAAGAAGTACTTCTCTAGTCCAGTGAGAGAGGGGCTGCCACAAAGAGCAGGCCACCAACCTTGTGATGGAACGCTGCTTGGAAGAAGCGCTGGCCCCCACCAGGCTGTGCAGGTAGGGTGCTAGACACCTCTGTGCTGTCTCTAGCTGGTTACCTGAACTGGAGTGAGGGGGCTCTCATTTCTCCAGCTATGGGCCTGGTGTTTGTTTCAACTGCTTTAACCTCAGGATCTTGAATCCAGGCCCTGTGACTCTGTGTCCTAGAAAAGCTGGTCTGGTGTTCTGGGGACAGCACAGCATGTTGCTGGTGTCCAGAGCTCTTTTCTTAGAGCCTCTTTTCCAGCATAGAGTTCCCTGGGCTGTTAAGGCACTGCTGCCTTAACACGTTCTTCTGTCCATGATGAGGAACCCAAACCTCCTTCATCTACTCTTCCACTCTCCTCCCCTTCTCACTGAGCTCAGCATTATTGAGCATGGGGTGGGGGTTGGTTGAGAAGGTAAACCGTGTCCACCTGTGAGCCCCGTGAGGGCAGGAATCTGCTCTGACCTGTTCACACTGCTAGCCTCGAGCCCAGGGCTTGGCACCAGTCACTCTATAAAAATGTGCGAATTTCCAAGTGGACTATCATTCTGATTCCAGGGTGTTGGGTCACATGATAGATTCATATAAATAAGAAACCATTCTGGTGCTCACTCTTTTTTCAGAGCTCACCAAATACTTGGTGGACACAAAAATGAACAGATGGATGAAATGGCTACATGAAATTTTGCCTCTCTCTGATTGTTTTCCAAGTAGCCTAATTTTGGACAGCTCTGTCACATTAACTATTCTGGGATCTTTATTTCCATTACTGCTTTCCATGATAATTTTTTGATGGTGTGCAGAAAACAGTTAACATACCAGGCCAGAGACTGCTATCCTTTGAAAGGCCTGCTCACTAGGTTGGTCCTTGGTTGGCATCTGGAAACTTGGATTTCAGGCGTGCTCCCACCATTCTCAGAACCGATGATGAATGGCTCACTGCCTCAATTGTTGCACCAACAATGTGATTTATGTGGAACATCTGCTTTCCTTCTGGGAGTCTAGAATTTTGGTATGTGCTAGGGAGAGGACATCTATATGACTAGCCCCCAGTAAAAATCTTCTAGTATTGAGTCTCTGATAGACTTCCCTGGTAGGCAACATTTCACACATGTGTGTCCAACTTGTTGCTGCAGAAAGCCAGCTCATTCAGTACTAACTCCATTGGGAGACAGGACTCTTGGAAGCTTGCTCCTGGTTTCTGCTGGACTTTGCCCCATGCACCTTTTCCCTTTGCTAATCTTACTTTGTATCATAGCTATGAGTATGACTACATGCTGAGTCCCGAGTCTCGACAAATCACTGAAACTGAGGGTGGTCTTGGGGACCATCAACAAAGAGGATAAAGAAAAAGAGCCTTTTCTAACATCTTAGAAACTTTTTCGCACTTCAGTGGCTTCTTTTACTTTGTATTTAGGTAATTTTTCTCAAGCCTAACTTCCCTATTATGGCTTAAATTCTTTAAGAGTAGGCTAGGGTTTGCTTAGCTTTGCATCCCCAGTGCAGTGACTTACACACAGAATACACCTAGCAAACAGTTGGTACATAAACGAATACATGCCACTTAGGTATTTCTCTCAATTACAATGCATGGCTCAAAATATTGCATATTTTTATTTGACTTATTTGAATTTGAGATCATTAGCATCCTCTAAATTTCCAGAACCTAAAAATTTCATCAGTCTCTGGAGACAGAGGAGGATATGAGCTTTGGTGACTGGCTGAAAATCACAAGAAACCAATAAAGAGGAATCACATTTTAATTTAGGGGATGAACCACGAGATATATATTTGAAATTTCCTAATGTAAAATTCAAAATTCAAGCTTAAGTGGCCCAATATGAGTGGGAAAAAATTGTGATCTCATGTCTATATCTTGTCTTACTTCTGCAGTTTGTAAGGTTAAAATATAACCTAATAGCAGTCACACAGGATAGCTATATGGGTTATTTTGTACATGTAGCATGGCATGTATTCAGCAGCTATTAATTCATGATTTCTTGGATACCTAAAAGTTGTATGGAACTCACTTCCTTGGAAGGATTCTCATCGAGAGGGATTAAAACTCTTCTATGGATTTTCTCAGGGGTTATCAGAATAGGATGGTTAACAGAAGGTGGAATGCAAAAGAAGGAAGTTGGCACCCCTTCCTTTGACTCTGTTCTCTCTCACCCACTTTGGGAAGCTTTCATCCATCACAAATGAAGACACTCTTGTTGCTGTTAAATATGCCGACAAGTAATGTCATTGGTTCTACTTCAAGGTGTAGGAGACCTTGTAGAATCAGGTAGATATGCTGCCACGTGCCCTCCTCTGCCTTGGGAGGGAAAGGAGGAAATCTAACACTGACTTAGGGAACAACATATGCCTCATGAATACAGAACACAGAAACTACATTGACAAAAGATTGCCATTTCAATGCTGCATTTAGAATCACAATTCCATAAGGTTCAAGGTTTGCTGAATCCATCAGTCAGTCAGTCAAAAAACCATAAGATGTTACAGGAAGACATCTTAAGAGAGCATCTCATTCTACCCTTTATCATCTAGGCGAGAGAAATGAAATTAAAACAGGTGAGGTAATCTCCTGCAAGGTTCCTTAGTGGCAGATATGACTAAAATCCATGTCTCCAGATTATCAGTCTTCCTCATACACGCACATATTCACACTCATACACATAGTCAACTATGCACTCTTTAAACTCATGAGGGCATGCAAGAGGCTTATGGCTATAGTGCAATCCACTTGAGGTAGAGCGTTAGATCTTGGTCTTGAAATTTCAACCACCCGAGACAAGATCTACTTGAAGCTAAATAATCTCACTGGAATGCTGGTGCTCCAGCAGGAGTTCGTGAGGATGCTGCAGAAAGCACAACCTCACCCTCCTTTTTTTCCTTTTGATCTCTGGGACTCCTAGAACTGTCTTACTGTGTCTCTATAGTGTTTCCTTTACCATCAAGGTAAATTTAGAACAGTCACAGTACGAAAACGTGTTTTCAAAGTCAGCGTGCCACAGGAGGAACATCACAGCAGAAACAATACCCAGCACTAGTAGCCATGGCCGCATACCAGCCGCTTTGTGTACTATGAAGCTGGAGTATAAATTCAAATGCAAATGAATTTGCAAAAATTCAGCGAATTTGTAGGTTTGCAAACCCACAGCCTCCTCAAGTTCACTACTCCCTAAAAGTAGCATACTCTGCCTTAAAATCCTTAGCTGCTGGATACATGGGTATAAAAGAGATAATTGGGGAGATATCTATCTAGAAAAAACACTTGCGGCCGGGCGCGGTGGCTCACGCTTGTAATCCCAGCACTTTGGGAAGCTGAGGCGTGCGGATCACAAGGTCAGGAGATCAAGACCACAGTGAAACCCCGTCTCTACTAAAAAATACAAAAAATTAGCCAGGCGTGGTGGCGGGCGCCTGTAGTCCCAGCTACTCGGAGAGGCTGAGGCAGGAGAATGGTGTGAACCCGGGAGGCGGAGCTTGCAGTGAGCCGAGATTGTGCCACTGTACTCCAGCCTGGGCGACAGAGCAAGACTCCGTCTCAAAAAAAAAGAAAGAAAAAACACTTGCAAGATATGTATGTAAATCTGGTTTAAAAACCTGAAACACAGTTTGGTTTTATTTTAAGAAAATTCTTAAAGTATAATAATTATAATACATATTCCTTTCTATTTACAGAGCAATTTGAATACATATTGCCTCATTTAATACTTACTTTTTGCCATACTCCCGTGAGGTGAGTTCCATCACCCCTACCTTACAGAGGAGGAAACGAGTCTCAGTAGGTTTAAGTTACTTGCTGAGGAACATGTGGCCAGCAAGTGGCATAGCAGGGAACCAAACCCTGCTCTATAGTATTTCAAAACACAGTGCCAAAGGTTGTGCATCTCAGGGCTTCTGGAGAGTTGGTCCAGCTGTCCACTAGCTGGTCCCTAGCTTGAGATCCTTCGCCTAACAATAAGAATAACTCTCCCTAGCAAGATTTACTTGAGTAAGCTTTAGGTCAAAGATGCCTCTCTGTTGAATGTTTCTCTTGCCACATTTGGAAAAAGTTATTGTTCTGCACCAAATTCTTAGCACCCTAAAATACAGTGTTTTAAAGTGGAACTTCTGGCTACTAAAAGGGCCTTTAATTATTAAATAGATAGTGAAACAAAATACAGAATTCTACAACTGTAGGCATTCCATCATTTCAGGTGGGAATTCTTTATAATTATTTTTTCTTCCACAGGGTTTTATTTTATATATTGTTTTAGTTTTCTCCAAAGTCATTATATAAATCCCAGTGGAAAAATTCATCTATTGCAGAGCCATAAAGTGTTTTCTTAAAAATTCCATCACCCACTTTATTACTGGACAGCAACTACAGAAGGATTTACATGTTAAGAGATTTAAGTTTAACCACTGAGACTAATGGAGCCTGGACTTGCAATGTTAGTCTGTTAGAATCTTTTAAAATGATTAGAAGATCCCCATGTGTTTTCCAAAGATGAATATTGAAGGCTCAAGGCTTCAGCCAGTCCCAGTTTAGCCTGAATACAATGATAAAGAAACACTTCTTTCTATGATATGTATTATACTTCTTTCAAAAATAAAGTAATTTATATTTTCATCTGTTTTCAAACTTATGTTAATTTATTTTCTATTTAAAATGAAAGAAAATCTGCCAATAAATAGAAAGAAAATCTAAGACTAGACTGAGAATCTCCAGCAACAACAGATTTTCCCCCAGAAACCTGGGCTACTATCATTGCATGGACCAGTCCAGAAATTCCAATTTCATCCCTGACTGGATGCCCTCATTTTTCACAACTGTCCACCCTCATCTTATCTGTCATCATTTTCTGCTGATGATCTCTCAAATGTCTTGCTTCAACTCTTTCCTTTCCCTTCCCACCATACTCAGACACCCTGCCTCAGAGTTCAGGCCTTGTCCTGTTTCACCTTAACTATGGCTTGGTCTCCCCATTGTTGACCCTCCTTACAATTTTGCCTTCTTTAAGTCATCCTCACACCTTAGCCTCTGTGACTGTTTTAAAAGGCAGCCTTTGTCCTGTACTGCCTTGCTTAAATATGCCAATGGTTGCTGGTTACCAGCAATAAGGTCTTACTCCTTGCCACAGTACACAAAGGCTAACCACAATGCAACCCCAGCTGCTGCCCAAATATCTGTCCATTTTCCTACTTCACAGCTTTTGATCTCACAGCCTTTTCTGTTTGGAATGCCATTCCTTCTCTTTTTTGTTTGTAGACACAATTTAATGTTCCACATAAATCTTATTCTCTCTGTGAAGCCCGAGTTGACTTCCACAGACAGAGGTAGCCCTTTTCTCTCCTGTGCCATATTGCTGTGATTCTGTTTCCTACTCTACTAAAGCACTTCATCCTTGCATTCTGTACCTGTTTACACAGTTATCTCTCCTAACATCCTACAATGTCAGGGACTGTTTTTTGTATTAATATTATAGCCCTAACACCTACATACCGTGACTACAGGGATTTTAGAGAATATAGGCCACTCTTGCTTAAATGCAATTTGCTTACATTTACTATCTAATCCAGTGGTTTCCAAGTGGCAGCTGATTGCCTGCATTGAAATCATCCACGAGCAATTATGAAAATGAATCCCAATGCACACCTCTGACATTCTTAATTAGACTTTCTAGAGGTATTCTTTGGAAATATTTATTTTTTAATAAGCTTCCCAAATGATTCTGATGTGCAGCCAGGTTTGGGAACCACTGTGCAACTTACTTCACTTACAGAGCCTTGTAAATGCTCTTACTGCCTTTTTCCACACAGTATTATGTGACTGAGGGAGGCGATGCAAGGCATGGGTTACAGAGTAAGAGGGTTTGAATCCTGGCTCTGTGCATCAGAGTTACATGATCCTGAGCAAATAAATGAACTAATCTGTACCTTGGATTCCTCATCTTAAATGAGAGAAAGTCTATATCTCTCAGAGGACTGTTTGTGAGGACTGAGTGAGGGGTATGCCATATGAAGCCTTTGGTATAGTACCTGTTGCACGGAAGGCACTGCATCAGTGTAAGCTATGATGGAGAAATTGGCTTCTCCTTAGGAAGACAGCACCTCATATCCATAGAGCAATCCTCAGAGGCATCTTAGGTGGTGTGTGTATATGTGTATATATAAGGTATACATATAGGATACATACACATATGATAGATATACATACATATGATATACACGCATGCCTATATATTAATATATAAAAGAAAACTCTGTATTTTTTTTAAAGCAGGGTTTGCTACATTGCCTAGGCTGGCCTCAAACTCCTGGGCTCAGCAGTTCTCCCATCTCAGCCTCCTGAGTATCTGGGACTACCGGCATGCCCCACTGTGCCTGGCAGCCCTACATTTCTGATGTGTTAAGCAACTGGATGTGGTAACTGTCCACCTTGTGGCTAGTAAAAGATGCCCTCCTTCCTTTCAGCAATACAATTCACAGTAAATATATGTTTTTAAGCATTTTACATTTTGAGCCTCTGGACTTATATTCCCAAAGAGTTGCTTTCCTCATAGTTCATTAATCTTATTAATGAACACTCTTTTTGTGTTTACGTTTATCCTTGACAACTTGATATGAAGGCATGGTATGTATGGAGCCCTCAGTTAAAAGAATTCAATTGTGACTATTTCCTAACTGCAGCATTTTATGTTTCTTACTTAACAAGAGCAGATTCCACATATGGAGTTATACATGCAGGCCAGCTCTAAGTCAGATGTTTATAATTATCAATACTGAAATATCTCAATCAGATAAGAAACAGAGATAGATTATGCCCCAGGCGAAAACCAGGTATTACCAACTATGAGAAAAGGCAATAGCAGTATTGCTTCTCTTGTCGGACCCCATGTTTTTCAAAGTGAAGAGACCAGTGTAATTACCCAGATGAAATATTAGTGCAATTTTCTAATGACACTGACTCCCTTACAGTTATTGAAGTTGTGATGGTGGCATGGTTAGCCTTCCTGACAGTCCACAACAAGTCTTCATAATTGGCTGATGTCCTTATTGTCACTGCTAAAGGAAGTGTCTGTCTCCACAACAAACCCTGACTTTCTGTTTCCTATTTTAAAGATCAAAGTATCATTTCAGATGCTTGGGTTTCACTTCTCCAGTGAATTCATCTCTCTATATTCGATAATGACTTTAGTAAATCTAAGGCTGTTTACTTTAAAGAAAGAACCACCACACCCACTGGCAAGTTTTGAGTACATTACATAGAACAGTACTTCTTCAGTGTCAAATGTGCACTTCAGTTAAATGTCGAATACTATGGGAAGAATTTGTAAATGTCAAACATCAGGATGATTACCACTTAACTCATCTCAACAAATTATATAACTGCACTTTTTACAGAATCCTTAGGGACATTATACTCTTAGGGCTTCTTTCTTGTAGCTAAGTCAATCTCTACTCCCATTCCACCATTTGTCAATAACCAGAATTTAATCTGAAGCCAAAATGAGATAATGGCTATGCTCCCAAGACATCAGCTTAATAGTATTCATAATCAAGTGCTCCCAATGACATGCACCAACAACAAACTTGTCTCTGCAGAAGTTCAAATAAGTAGCAGCACGCCAGACATCCTGTCAGTCTTGAGTTCAGAGCATCCACACATCTTTACACTAAAACCTTTCAGGTTAGAGTCCTATTTCTTTTCACTACGGGTATGTACTTCCATATGTGGAGTTCCTAGTAAATGACCAGAATTGCACTGTGCCAAACTAGGCATGCACAGATACGGCTTAATGGGAGTTTATTTCAAATAATGGCTTACAAATGTAGGTAACTTAAAGAATTATATGTCCCATTTTCATTCCTTACTATTGAACAGTACAATAATGTTACTGTTATTCCATCTTCTCTCAATACATTCCAACATACCACCCTTCCCATTTTGCACTAATGGATAAGAAGTTATGTATTTGTTGAATGAGGTCTAATGAGATATAATACTGTATCATGGTTAAGGCTGTGTTTTCAATTCTAGTTGCCCATTAGAGTTAACCAAACAGTTTTTTTTTTAATATTTTAAGTAATTCTTACTCTACCTACCCCGATACCATAATGATTTCCGTGTGTGTAAATATATACATGCACACAAGCACAGGTGATTCTGATCCATGAACAGGGCTAAGAACTCTGGGTTCAGAATTTGGGTTCTGAAGCCATAGGGACCTGGGTTTGAATGCAGGTTCCCGGGCTATCAGACCATGAATGGGGTCCATTACTTCCAGGTCTTACCGCAGGCCAACAGAATCAAAAGCTCATGGTATACAGCCTGAACATCAGTTAGTTTCAGTAGCAATTACTGATTTAATGTGTTCTAAATGTGCAGCCAGGACTGAAAATCACTAGTTTAATACTTAGTTGTCAGATTTTTAAAAAATGGAGATAATATATGAGATTCAATGAAATACTTTATGAAAATGCTTAGCCCAGACCCTGGCCCACCCAGCTCAATAATGCTGGTCGTTATTGTTAAGGAAGGAGATAAGATGGATCACTGTCTAGAGTTGGGACTGGCAATCTAGAGTCAGAGAAAAACTGGCTGAGGTGGCCCCTCACTGCCGATCTTACTACCCTGCTGCATCAGATGAGTTATTAGCCTAACTGGAGCCCTCAGGAGAGTCTGATCCCAACTCTGTAAGCCTGGGAGATAATCTGAACCCTGACTCCTTAATCCTGAGAGTCTGAACCCTAGCTTTTTAAATCTGGAGTAAAGTCTGAACCCTAGCCCCTTAATTCTGGAGGAGAGTCTGAACCTTAGCTTCTTATTCCTGGAAGTGTCTGAACGCCGGCTCCACAGTCCTGAGAGAGATTCTGAACCCTCACTCCTTAATCCTGGGACAGAATCTGAACACTAGCTCCTTAGTACTGGGAAAGAGTTTAAACTCTAGCTCCTTATTCCAGGGAGACAGTCTGAACTCTATCTCCGTAATCCTGGGCAAATTCTTGAACCAGATGAATCTCAGAGGAAAGGAAAATAAACATGTTATAATCCTAGATAAATAAATAAATGGGAGCTTGGGGAAGCACTAAGCTGACATAGTAGACAATAAACAACAAAAATGGCAGGAAATTTGACTGTGTGTCTGGGTGAAATGTGACTGAGAAGCTTACAGTACACCAGTTTCTGAGCATGGAGTGAAAGGGGGGAAAAAGGGTACAATAGAAAGGAAAAGCTCAAAGTGACATACATAGACTGGAAGTTGGAGAAGCCTGAGGCAAAGAAGCCAGCTTGGAGAACAGTGATGCAATCTGTAAGTGGTAGAATGAAGAGCTGGTGAGTACACAGTTGAACCCATCTAGGTTGTGGTTGCTTTATCTAACCTGTCAAATCTAACCCATGGCAGATCATCCTGAAGAGCCCATTAAACTCTGATATTCTGATATTTAACAATTAAGAGTAGTTAGGAAGACATTGTTTAATGGGTAGAGTTTCAGTTTGGGATGATGGTAAAGTTCTGGAAACGGGTAGTGGTAATGGTTGGACACAACGTGAGTGTACTAAACGCCACTAATTCAAACACACACAAAAGGTAGACGGGAAAAAATATACACACAATGCATTTCAAAATTAAAATATAGCATATGGGGTGGCTGACAGGATGTAAGTGATGAAGGAAAAGAACTGATCAAAGAAAACCATGTGGACTCAGGCCTTTTTCCCCAGGGACAGCACTTTTGGAAAACAGGAAGTAAAGTAGGGCATCTTGTTTGGTGGGGGAAAATGATTGCTATGGTAGACATTTAGCATTTCTGGGCTGGTAGGGCACATAAGGAAAAATTATTGATCCTTAGATAGAAATGAAGATCAGAGCTTGGATGACAAATCAGAGTGATTCCATAAATTCAGGAATTAACACTGATGTTACAAGATGGGATTCTAGAGTTGAAGTACTTCACTTTCTTCCTGAAGAACTTCCTGACTATGAAGGAAGTGACCTCCTCACTATGATCAGTTCATCTCACCCGGCCCACCACATTTTTTTAAAATAGATGAAGAAACCTTAGGGAAGCAAGGTGGCCCATACAATGTCACCTAGAGAGTGAACTAGATCTCCTGAAACCCAACCCGTTGGCCCTTCTATTTCACTTTACTTATTCAGGAGTCATCACCTAGATTTGTCAAGTGCACACAGTCCCAGGGAAAGACTGCAGAGGGAAATGATGGGAGAGGTCACAAATCCTCTATAGAACAGCCATAATCAAGAGATTATGAGGGATAAGAAAAGCTGAGAGGTCCTTGTCAGTCTATGAAAGACTAGGAGAGAAAATGTAAAGAAGAGAATAATCTTGGAAGCTCAAAGGGAAATCTTGGAAAAGAAACTCCTCTTTGATTTCTATTAACCCTTGCATTATCTGATGCCCTCATCACACAAGACTAATCGTCTCTAAGAAAACTTCCCAAACAGTGATGGCGCCTCTGCCTCAGGACCCTGCAGCACTTATACAACCTTGACTTCAGTAATGCTGTGGTCATGTTCTTGGAGATGGCAGCTTTATTTAAAACAATATTATTTGAAGACAAATTTCCCATAGAAATATTGGTATAATTTTGGGTCTTGTTCCCAGAGAATCCCCAAATGACCTACTATACCATAAAACGTGGCACAAAAAGTTAAAATAACTTATCAAAACTTACTTAAATAACTTATTCAAAATAAATAAGACCCAAAGATAGCCAATGACACCAAGACTTAGTTTTTAGGTAGAATGGTACAGTAGAAAGAATGCAAGATTTGGAGCCAAATGGGGCCTTTCTCGAGGATGGCAGAGGTTGAGCCATAGTCTGTTTCTAAGGATTTTCTACTTTTATGATTAGTTATACCATGGGGACATTGATTTATCTGGCTTCTTAACATGCTCTTGAGGATTTCAGCCCACCCAGATTTTAGTTTCCAATAGAAATGAGTAAAACCACTAGTCAACTACTTTTCAAGAAAGTCCAGAAAAGTTGATGATGCACTTAAGCTCCCAAACCATTGGTGGACTGCTCTGTTTTTGTGCTGTGTCTGCTCATGTTCTAAGGCTATAGCAGAGAAACTGATTGTTCATTGCTTCCTAAGGGAGTTGGAGGAGGCAACGGTCTGTTGAAAAAAAAAAGTTCCTTATGTGTCTGGTGGGAATGCTGAATTTTATGTCTTATTTGGTAGTTTGTATTCCTAAAATGCTCTAAGTACTTGAACAATGTATTTTCCTGGCCATCTAAAAGATATAATCAGTGTTTTTTAAAAACCTGCTAGCTTCTCTCTGTAAAGATAAATTATGAACTTAGAGGAAATCATGCAATCAGATCTATGAAAGTCTTGACCCTCCTTTGACAACTGAAAGAATGCTCCATTCTACCCAAAAGGGCATGACAGATGTGCATAAATAATTGGTCAAATTTTCATCAGAAATGTCATTGTGACAGCCAGTTAAAAGGATTAAGGAAATAAAAACTGGGAAATGAGAATGCAGTCATAGTGCTCATTAAATATTAATTTACGTTTGTTCTCCCTGAAATGCTTTTCTCCATTTCAAGAACATGGCCTGATTCTTAATAGTTTCTTTCAGGCCAGAAAGCAGGAGCTGCTTGATAGGTATGGTGCTTTCTGTCTTCCCAGAAGGAGCAATGCGAGGTGAAAATGCACCTGTGAAGGCAGAGGGAAGCCTGTGGAGCAAGGAGAGAAAAGAAGCATAAGTAGCTGAGGTTAGTGTGATGGCAAGAAGTTAGCAGGGGGCTCAAAGATTCCACAGGAAGTGGGGCTTCACATTCTTTTCTCTCTGAGACAGGGCCCCATGCAGTAGGGATGGCATTGCCTGCAACTTGAGCTCAGGAACATGCTGCCTCACCAAGACTCCCAGTGCCTGCGACTAATGTAGGCTGGCAGTGGGCAGCTCAGAGTAACAAGTGCAGACAAGGACCAGTTACTAAAAGCATCTTCCCAGTTAAGCTTTCCTTTCCTTTACCTGCTTCCATGTTTCCCTGGGGAGCAAGGGAAGGTTTCTTGACCTCAGGCTGCTTCCTTGTTGGCCGTGCAGGACACACCAAATACAGTCCTATGCTCTGACCATTTTGCAGTTCTGACTCTCAGCGTTACAGAAACTCAGAGTTGAAAAGGAATTTAAGTGCCATCCATTCTCTTCTAATATGAAGGAAAATTGTATTTCTGTTCATGGTGTACTTTAATATCTTATTTTATTTTAAATAAGATTAACTTAATAAACATATACAAGTTTACAAAGCCTATCTCTTCTTATATCTTATTGCTTATGGGCCCACATCGCATCTGTGAATTGATAGAATTAACAGATAAAAACCCACAGAAAAGGGATGATATTGAAAAGATAATTAGGAAAGAACTGAGGTGGGGTGAGCAGGTCTTCTCAGGGGCCTTGAGTTCTTTCAGGAAAGTTGTATGCAGCTTCAACTTGGTATCAACAAACCATGTGACCTTGAAAGAACCATTACTCCCCTCTGGGCTTCAATATTCTTATTTTTAAAAAGAACATAGTGCAAAATGTCTACCAGTTCTCCTCTAGCTCTATTGGCCTGCAATTCTGAACATCACTTCTAATAATATGGACTCCCAGGAAGCATATTAGCATTCAAAAGAGGCTTTTAGGATTTCTCAGTTTAACACCAGTCAGAATTGTGTTCAGAGGCAAAGATATATTTAGCAGGTAGGCCTTTTGTCTCCTTTAATCATAATATTATGCTAGGCTGACCAGAGTTTATTCTTTACTAGACATAGATATAAAACCGATTATACCGTTGCTAAAATAAGGTGTTATTAAAATGAGAAATTTCTGCAATTATTTGGAAAAGTGGGGGGGAGACGTAATTTTAATGTATTATAGTCTGTTTTATAGAAGACTTTATAGATTGCCTCTATGTTTGTATTATAATGCATGCAAAATATAGGTTCTTTCTTTATCAAAGGAAAATATTTTATACCTTGATATTCTTCTAAAAGGATATACAAAAGCCTTCTATGGTTACCTTCTTTCTGCTATTGTTTATAAGGGTTATGTTTATCAGGGTCCTTTAGCCTAAATACCTACTTTCTTACTTATTTACTGGAACAATATGGGGAAGAGAGAATGGGAATTGAAAAAAAGAGGGGGAGAGAGAAACATCCTTAATTTCTGTTTCATAGCTGAATTACTAAATTTCTAGAATCCTAGTGATTCTCTATTTCATTAGAGATGGGGATTCATGTACCATACTCAATAGTTCGAATTGTCGGGCCAGGCACTGTCGCTCACACCTATAATCCCAGCACTTTGGGAGGCTGAGGCGGGCAGATTGCTTTTGACCAGGATTTTGAGACCAGCCTGGGCAAAATGGGGCCTGTAGTCCCAGCTACTTGGTAGACTGAGGTGGGAGAACCACTTGAGCTTGGGAAGTTGAGGCTGCAGTGAGCCATGATTGCACCACTACGCTCCGGCCTGGGTAGCAGGAGTGAGACCCTGTCTCAAGGGAAAAAAAAAAAAAATTGTGCAACTTTAAGCTGTTTCTATCAACAAAGAAGATGTCCAGAAATACTATCATTGGTGCTGTGTTTATAAATGCAAATCTAATTACCCTGGTGGTCCATTGATAGCTTAAGAGGAAATAAAATGCAATTTTCTGATTATCTATTACCAGATCCCATGAAAATTACAGTCTAATAGAATTCTCCCAAAATTTCACTTGCATTTGAGAGTTTGCATACCCAGAAGACTTTCTACCTAACTAAAACTCTGACTCAGTATTTCACAAACTATTTGGCAACTTTATGCAACTAGTCATTTTTTAGACCAAAAATTTACATAAAACTGAACAACCAACAGGCAATCTGTTATCTCTTAATGAAAAGCATCTAAAATTATCAACCACCTAAGCTTTAATCTCTTTGCAAATGCCTCTTCTAAGAAAAGGTCAAGGTTCCTATCTTAACATGCTACATGCCACATTAAGCATAGAAACATGAGACAAACACATAAAAGACTTCTATCGTGCGAGGAAAACAAAATGGAAATGATGATATGCTGGTAGTCTTTGCTTTAAACAGAACTTCCAAAACGTGGCAAGTTTCCTGGTGACCATTTTCTACTGTCTGTGTGCTGCCAAACCAACACACACCTCTCCTTTTTCCCCACCCATTCCCGAGGTCACTAACCTTCTCAGTGCTGACAGCGACAACTCCTTAAAACAAGGTTGACAAGATGTGAAAACTTTCCACATGCAGCCTGCCAAATGTCTAAACTGGATGTATCACTTTTCAAGCCCACCAAACTAGAGGAACATTTTGGCACTGGTGAAAATGTTAGTATTCTCCTTCTATTAAAGCATGTTTTTTCTTGTTTTGTTTTGTTTGTGTGTGTGTGTGTGTGTATGTGTGTGTTGTCTATGTGCCTGTGCATGCACCACCCCACACACACATCCACACACTCTATTTGTTAAAAATTCTCTTTAATTTTTTCTCCAATCCACTCCCACTCCATTCACATATGCCCACACCCATAGTCATTTTACATGACTATTACATCAGAAAATGGTGTCTCAGGGATCTAGTACAGTGTAATCCATCAGGTGGTCTACGTAGTTAATCATAATTATTTCTCTATGCTATAAAGGCAAACGGCTTTTATCACCTGTTTTCCTTCTACTTGAAGCACAGGCTTCTCTTCAGGTCTAAATGGCCTGGTTGTCTCCACATGCTTTTGCACTAGCTCATCCTGCCTGGCACAAAACCCTCACAGCTGTGCCATATGTCATACACAATTAACAATGAGCTCCCAGTTACACACTGAAATGCTGTCTTTACAACTCCTAGCTGCCTCCCTGCTGGCTGCCCAGCATCTTGATGGACACACAGTTTGGAAGATCTCCCTCATCACTTTTCCTTCCCCACCCAGGCTGGCAGAAGGCACGCTGGTTACGATGATGCTTACCACCAATGATAAACTGAAAAATCTTGTGTAGGAAACTCCCTCTATCTTCTCACACTGCAACTATTTATTGCAATCTGGGTTTTCAACACACTGTTTTTGCATCCAGAGGCATAAGCATAGACATATTTTCAAAGATTCAGAGATAACGAATTAAAACCTACAGAGTTGTTTGGATAACTATTCAATGCTAGATTTACCCAAGTCATGATTTTAACCTGTCTGCCTCCATCTCTGTGTTACCGTGCCAAACTACCATTGCTTTAAGATTTCTAAAGTATTATAATAATAGTTCAAAATTGAATATTTGTTGTCTTGGCAGGTTCCAAATGACATCAGCTGATTTTATTTCCCAAGTGGCTATTGCAGGCCTACTACAAGCTGTGGACACTCTGCCACGTGTGGTGGATGCAACAATAAGTAAGGAGATAGACAAGTAAACAGATGGCTGCAATACAGTGTGATAAAGACAATGCCAAAGGGGCTTTGAAAGCGTATAGAAAGGTATTGGACCCTAAATAGAAGGATAAAGAAGGACTTCCGGGAGGAGGGTAATGCTGGAACTAAATCTTAAAAGGAATGAGTTACTTATAGGGAAGAGAAACAGGAATAGTGATAAGAAGGGATTTGTGAGAGAGATTCTGGGATACTTGATCTGGATGGTGGGTACACAAATATGTTCGTGGTGTTATGATTCATTACACTTACAATTTGTGTACTTTTCTGAATGTATTTTGTGTTTAAGATAATTTTTAAAGAAAATCACTGGAGTATATTACAGAGTTTAATACTTATCAGAATCTTGTGAAATAGTTACAGTAATCTTCATTTTAAGGATGAGAAAACTAGACTCATTCTGAATGTGAGTGATGTGTCAGCTCCATGACGGTGTTGAGGTTTTGGTGGTAGGTACGTCAGGCAAGGTTCCTACTGGCATGATGTTCACACTCTAGTTGCAATTGAATAATTTGTTCCAGGTCACAATTCCAATAAGAAGTAGAACTGGATTCCAAACTAACTGTGGCTGATTCCAGAGCCCCTGCCCTTTCTCAGCATACTGCCAGATTTAGCCCTGTTGTCAGAGTCCGTGGAAGGCTTTAAAGAAATTTAGCAGCAGAAAAATGAGCAAATCTACAGTTTAGAATAATTACTGTCAGCAGTGTGGAAAAAAGATGCAATATAGAAAAGTTCTTTACGTTTGTGGTCAATTGACTTTCAATAAAGGTGACAAGCTAATTAAATGGCGGGAAAGAATAGTTTCTCCAACAAAATCGGTTGGGACAACTAGAGATTCACGTGCAAAAGAATTAAGTTGGACCCCTATCTCACCATACAGAAAATGTAACTCAAAATGGATCACAGACCTAAATTAAAAGCTAAAATTATAAAACTCTTAGAAGAAAACATATGTATAAATTTTCATGACCTTAGATTAGGTAATGGTTTGTTAGATATGACAGCAAAAGCATAAGCAACCAAGAAGAAAATAAATAAATTGGACTCCTGATATGGTCTGGCTGTGTCCCTACCCAAATCTTAACTTGAATTATAACTCCCGCAACTCCCACATGGTCGTGGGAGGAACCCAGTGAGAGGTGATTGAATTACGGGGGCAGGTCTTTCCAGCATTGTTCTCATGGTAGTGAATGAGTCTCACCAGATCTAATGGTTTTAAAAACAGGAGTTTCTCTGCTCAGGCTCTCTCTTTGCCTGCTGCCATCCGTGTAAGAGGCGACTTGCTCCTCGTTGCCTTCTGCCATGATTGTGAGGCCTCCCCAGCCATGTGGAACTGTGAGTCCAGTTAAACCTCTTTCTCTCATAAATTGCTCAGTCTTGGGTATGTCTTTATCAGCAGTGTGAAAATGGACTAATACAACTTTCATTAAATTTGTTTTGTTTTTTAACAGCAAGAGATGGGACTTACCTTAAGAATGTGAAATATTTTCCTCTCCTAGCAATACCAAACTGGGTAAATGAGTCACTCCAACAAACTCATAAGAAAATAGAAAATTCTATTTCCTATCTTACCCTCAACAGTATTTTCTGGCATTGGACACTAAGAATTTTCCTTAACATTCTCAAAGGAAAGAAAAAATACTTCGGACCAGAAAACTAATTTTTGAAAGAGGAGGAAATATTTGAACTTAAAAATTTCCTTTTGAATTGCAAAGGAGTCAAGTATACCTTGCCTTAAAATGGCTTTCCATTTTTTTTCTCCCAATGAAATCATCTTGAAAACTCAGAAATTCCAATTTAAATAATGACTTTTTAAAAACACCTGTTCAAATTTGACCTTTTTTTTATATACTCACTATATCACATATAACAGGCATGTTCAGTTGGACTTCATCAAAATTCAAAACTTTAATGCATCAAAGGACATTCCCAACAAAGTAAAAAGAGAGCCCACAGAACGAAGAAAATATTTGCAAATCATGTGTCTGATGCAGGCCTAGCATCAGAATATATAAAAAAGTACCACAGTATAACAATAAAATGACAAGAATTTGGCAAAACATTTGAATAGATATTTTCCCAAAGATATAGAAGTGGCTGTCGGGCACCATTGGGCACACCTGTAATCCTAGCACTTTGGGAGGCTGAAGAGGGCGGATCACGAGGTCAAGAGATCGTGACCGTCCTGGCCAACATGGTGAAACCCCGTCTCTACCAAAAATACAAAAATTAGCCGGGCGTGGTGGTGCACACCTGTAATCCCAGCTACTCGGGAGACTGAGGCAGGAGAATCACTTGAACCCAGGACACAGAGGTTGCAGTGAGCTGAGATGGTGCCACTGCACTCCATACTGGAAAAAAAGAAAAAAACCCCACCCCAAAAAAAAAAAAAAAAAAAAAAAAGAAGTGCCCAATAAGCACATAAAAAGATGCTCAACATCATTAATCATTAGGAAAATGCAAATCAAAACCACAATGAGATACCATTCCATACCAAGTAGAATGGCTAAAATACCAGACAATAGTAAGTCTTGGCAAGAATGTGGACAAACTGGAAACTTCATACATTGCTGGTAGGAATGTAAACTTGTGCAGTCACTGTGAAAAACAATTTGTCAGTTTTTCTTTTTTTAATTATATGATTGCATTTATATCTAATGTCCAGAATATGCAAATCCAGAGATATGAAATAGATTAATGGCTGCCAGGGGCTAGAAGGGAGGGGGTGTCTGCTAACGGTTACCGGGACACTTCCTGGAGTGACAGCAATGTTCTAAAATTATGCTGTGTCGATGTCTGTACAACTCTGTAAATTTACTAAAATTCATTGAACCTATACATTTACAATACGGAAATTTTATGATATGTAAATCATACCTCAGTAAAGCTGTTTATTTTTTAAAGTTATCTGAGATCTCTGAAGGAAAGGTGATCTATGTATGTCTGTATAAATAATAAAGACAATATATATTACATTGTTATTATACAATCAGAAAACTAGACTACTTCCAATTTTTAAAAGAACAAAATCTCTTCATTTGCTCTGGGATCTGTGAGGATTTTAAATGTGTATTTCCTCTAATGTCAAAAGCATAATAGCATAATATAAGTGACTAAGAGGCACACAGAATGGCTTTCTAATTCAAATTATACCTAAACAATAAATTGTATTGAATCAAGTCATATTTGTACATAACATGATTTTCAGCCAATTTGTGATGAAAACTGAAATGTATAAAATGTGTCTTGTTATAATCACAACACAATCTGGAAGATGAAATATGCTAGAATATCTAGTTACTAGGAGTTAAGAATTCTAATACCTGAAGCCAAGTTTTCCTAAGTGGATTTTAAATTCAAGGTAAGCGGATTAAGAAATTCAATTTTCTGTTGTCACACATGACAAAAAGCTTGAAAAATGATGGCAAAATATATTTTTAAAATTGAGACTGGGCACAGTAGCTCATGTCTATAATCACAGCACTTTGGGAGGCCAAGGTATTTGCATCGCCTGAGCCCAGGAATTTAAGACCAGCCTGGACAACATGGTGAAACTCCATCTTGACAAACACTACAAAAATTAGCCAAGTGTGGAGGTACACACCTATAGTCCCAGCTACTCAGGAGTCTGAGGTGGGAGGATCACCTGAGCCTGGGGAGTTTGAGGCTACAGTGAGACCTAGTCCCCAAAAAAACAAAAACAAAAAAACCAACCTGCCTTGCCCAGTTGTACAGCTTCTTCCAGACAGAATTAGTACCAGCATCACTGAAAAGAAGATGTATGTAACTCATCCTCCATAATTTCAGCTAATCTCTATGAATATATTCCTTTATTTTGGACTGAACCATTATTATAAAATCAGAATTTTGTAGGCTTATTTTCCAATGTTCTTCAAAAAAAAACCACAGAAAACTTGGGCCATTTATGCTTAGCATAAATCACACTAGTAGAATCAGATCTATGAAAACGATAAACAGCCAACAAATTTCACCATGAGGCTGTCATTTCTCATTCTAAGAGGAAGGAAGAATCCATAGAAACAGCAGAAGTCCTGGGCCCTGATCTTCTGCCAGTGATTAACTGACCCTTCTTGCCTCAGCGTATTAAACTCTTGACTCTACCGTCTGGTGCTCACCCACCATCTGTGTTTCCTGTTGCTGCTGTCGCAGAGGCTCTCCAGGACGTACCACATGGTGTATCTATTCATGAGTCATGGATATGTAGGTTGTTTCTGCTTTTTAACTATTATTGGAGTTATGAACATGCATGTTTAAGTTTTGGTGTGGACATAGTTTTAAATTTTTTGGTATATACCTAGAAATGGAATTGCTGTGCCACACTAAACTCCATGTTTAAATGGACTCCATGTTAAACTCCACGTTTAACTTTGTAAGAAACTTTCACAAGGTCACATATCATAAAAGGCAGTTACTAAGGAAGGCAAATTTCCCTATTTGCCTATTCTGGACATTTTATATAAATAGAATCGTCTGATATATGGCCTTTTATGTCTGGTTCAGAGACAGAAAGTAAGTCAGTGGTTGCCAGGGGCTGGGTAGAGGAGGGCATGGGAAATTGGTACAGGGGATCTTTTTGAGGTGATGACAATTTTCTAAAGAGTTTTAAGAATGGTGATGGGTGCAAAGTCAGTTTGGTAGTGTACAAGTAGCAGAAATGGTCACCAAGAAACTCACCACAATTTCAGAATTTCTGTTTGCATGGTAAAAATACACCATCATTTTAATTTCTCTTTCCTCATAGGAGGAGTCTTAGACATTTCCCTCTTGTATGATATGGGTTTAGATATTACAAATATCAGGCATATGATAGAAAAAGACTAGAAAGGAATAAGCCAAAATAGTAATAAAAATTATCTCTTTAGTAGTTATTTTTCAGTGGGATTTCAAATACCTTTTCTTTTCCTTATAGTTGTTGGTATTTCTTAAGTGTTCTACAATGAGTTTGTATTACTTTTGGAATTGGAGAAAAATACATTTTGATGGTTTGTTTAACAAGCTACAGACTGCATAATTGCCTTTACTTCAAGGCTTCCCCTTTAGGAACTGACCCTGTAATGAAATTGTGGGTGGGTATTTCAATCTCGATGCCAACAAGACCAATACAAATTCATTAATACCACAAAAACAAATTAGTTGGAGTTTTTTGTCTGTGTAACTGTCATGGTACTTCAAATGTCTTATAAAAATGGAATCATTTCAAACACATGGCTGGCTTTTATACACAGCTTTCTCTTTATGTAGAACTGTCTGTATTTGTTTTAGGTGAGGGAAAAAGAAAGTCCCTGATGACATTTTGCAAATACCAGTTGATGATTTTCAAAACGATTTCTTTTTCCTAGAGCCAACTGTATGCTTTGGAAGTCTCTTACCATCTGCAATCAATAAAAACAAACCTTATCTTAAACCATGAGTTTTTAAAATGTCATTGCAGTACTCCACCTATTTTCTTGTAAGGGGAAAAATAAATAAATAAAAGCTTTGGTATGACTTCCACATTCTGGGGCCAAACTGTATTTCTGTGTAGAGTCTATATAGGAAGGGGTTAGGGTGGAGGGTAGGGAAGGGAGTGGATAGAGATTCAGCATCAACCATTAATGTATTAATAATAGGTAATTTAGTTAGCTCTGTTCCATTATTAATTTTCAGGGTATATTAAATTACATGACTAAAAATATTTGAAATATAGTCTATCTTACACTGATGCTTCTTAAACTTAATTTATATAAAAATTATCTGGGTATCTCTTTAAATGTAGACTCTGATTCAGTAAGTTTGGGCAGAACTAATTTCTGCATTTCTTATATATGTTTTGTGTGTGTGTGTGTACACGCATGAAATAATATTATGCATATATGGACACAAAGTTTAATGAAGAATACCTGGTATTACACAGAACTTTTTCATTTTATTTTTAATTCAGACTGTTCTATGACTACAGCCTAATTCACAAAAAGGAGATATGAATTCCTGCTTAGAAAGTTCCATGTGGCTGTGGTAGGCAGCCTCCAGGATGTCCCCCCAACAATTCCTACCTCTAGTCCTGACACCTCCTCCATTCCCCTCTCGTATTGTACCAGGAATGGTGTGTGATGAAGAGATTTGAGCAAAACAGATGCTGTGCCACTTCTGAGATTAGGTTTAAAAGACACTACAGCTTCCATCTTGGGCTCTGTTGTATGCTCTCTGGAATCACTCACTCTGGGCCAAGCCAGCTGCCATGTTGAGAGCAGTCTCATGGAGAGGCCCATGTGGTAATAAACTGAGGCCTCCTGCCATTGACTATGTGAGTGAACTTGGAATGGTATCCTGTGGCCCAGTCAAGTTTTCAGATGGCTGCAGCCTCAGCCCACTCCTGTAACCCTAGAGACAGCCTGATCAGAACCATCCAACTAAGCTGCTCTCAGTTCCTTGAATCTCACAAATTATAAATTCATAAAAATTCGTTGTTTTAAGCTGGCAAATTTGGGGTAAGTTTGTTGCACAGCAAGAGGAAACAAATACATGGCCTATATATAATGAATTCATAGAAAATTGGTGTGTTCCTAGAGCTCATGAGATTTTTCTAGTAGAATATTTTGATCTCCCAAAGTTAAAAGGGCATGCTATGTAATGGATTCGGATGTTTTATCAATGTCTTTCTGTCTTGGTTTTTGTTACCCATTGAGCAGTTTTGACAAAGGGTGAGAGTGAAGCCAGCAACTCCTTTCAGACATACACCCTGACCTCCATGCCTGGCAACCTTATTACTGTATACTGTCTTAATCGAGCAGCCCACCCTGGACTCCTGCAGAAACAGGATAGTGATTTATAGCAGTAAAAGCAGCCCTTCACCTCCTCTGTAGCACATCATGCTAAAGAAGGAAAGCAACCTCATATTAAAAATATTCAGGCCTGTAATCCCAGCACTTTGGGAGGCTGAGGTGAGCGGATCACCTGAGGTCAGGAGTTTGAGACCAGTCTGGCCAACATATAGTGAAATTCGTCTCTACTGAAAAGTACAAAAATTAGCTGGGCGTAGTGGCACACACCTGTAGTCTCAGCTACTTGGGAAGCTGAGGCAGGAGAATAGCAGAATCACTTGAAGCTGGGAGGTGGAGTTTGCAGTAAGCCGAGATCACGCCACTCTACTCCAGCCTGGGTGGCAGGGACAGACTCTGTCTCTCAAGAAAATAAAAAATAAAAAATAAAATATTCAGGAAGGCAAGACCTAATTCATGGGTAAAAATTACAATGTCTAGCCTACATCCAAAATAAGAGTATCTTGATGAGAAGAAGTGTTAATTATAATAATAGCAACTTCTTATATTATGTTTTCTATCACTGTTCTGACCCCTTTTAAAATGTTAGTTCATACCGTTCTCACAAATTAATGAAATGGATACAATGATTATTCCCATATTACAGATAAAGAAACTGTAGGTTAAGTAACTTGCTCAGAGTCATATGATCAGTATGTGAAGGGGCCAAGCTGGCTCTGGCGTCCATGCTCTCAACCTCTCTGTACTGTCCCCTCAGAAATAACAAATGTTTGCTGCATTAAAATACTATGAATTTAAAAGTCAAGGGACTGGTTAAGTGGAAATCACATGCTTTGCGTTATTTTCTGTCTTAGTGAAGAAATACAGGGATATTAGACAACTTAGGGATAGCGCTAACTTCAAATCAACTACAATTTCGAATAAAGGCATATGCGTTTAGAGGAGTTTATAAGCAATTGGCTCTACTCTGTGTCAAATTGACAGTGCAGATGACATTGCAGGTTTTTAAGTCCCACCTAATCCTAAGGCTGAGTGTAGAAGGATAAAACTGTCCCATCTGCATTCTACGATTCTAATACTTGGCCATGCTGTTTCTATGTTTATCTTTGTTTTCTGCCTCTGAGTTCCAAAGTCTTCTCCCTCTCCCCCATTAAAGGCAATCTCAGACTGAAAGCTGGTTGGCCCACTTCTGTGAGCATACCAATGAGTTCATGAGTAATGACTGGGCACTTTCATTTAGGGATGTTCCTAACAACAGGATTGAGTCCAGCTGCCATGTGTTGCCTAAACTGAATATTCAAACAAGGTGGAAAACACTGGACCTGTGTCCTTGGATACTGGTAGCTTCAAGGACTGTTTATTGCTCAGAATCTTAAATCAAAATAGAAAGAGATTTCACACTGGATCTTCCTTTTCCATACACATCTTCTTAGGCAAGGTTGGACTCCTTGTGCAGCAAATCTGATCATTAGCAAGAATCACTGAGTGAACCGGAATTGTTGTCCATCTTTCCATGGCTGAATAGAAGCTACAGCTCTTTTTAATTTTAATCAAGATGCAAGTGATTCTTTTTGACTTTCAAATAGAAAGATAACTTATGAAACTCATCAAGTGAGAGCAAATCCAGCCCTACCTGACAGATGTTTTTATAGTTTATTTTTGTGCTTCAGATAACAATACATTCATGATGGATTTAATTGCAATGGTGCATGCTATATTTAGGACTATGTTGCAAACTAGTATATTAAAAGGAAGTTTAAAGAGGTTAAAGTTTTAAATGACCAAGCGTTAAAGCAGAAGATAGAGTTAGTACAAATTTGTAACCCTCACGTGGCTAACCAAGAATGAATGGAGAAGCAAGGTAGCTATGCATGGTTTCATTAGAAAGGTCCAACGTAACATGCATTTTTAAATTCATTTTTTGTTTATTCAATAAATATTGAGTATCTATTATGTGTCAGACATTACATTAGATTCTCACGATGTTTCAGTGAGCAAAACAAAGACCCTTGCCCCTGAGAAGTATACTTTATAGTCAGGGCAGACAGACACTAAATGATAAATGTAATAAATAATTAAGTTCCAGCATTTGTTAGGTGACAGGTGCCATGGGAAACAAAAATGGGAAGAGGTGTTGGGAGTAGTGGGAGTCCTAGTTTAATAAGATGGAGAGGGTCAGCCTCATTAACAAAGTGACAGTTCAACTAAGATTTAAAGGAGGCTGAGGGAATTTGTCTTGGGGATATCTGGAGGAAGAGCTCTCCAGTCCTTGGAAACAGCTAATGCAAGGGCTCTGAGGCAGGAGTGTGCCTGGTGGATGGGAAATACCAATGAGCCAGTGTGGCTGGACCAGAGAAGCAAGGGTAAAGGAGGTAGGAGAGAAAGTAATGAGGGCCAGATGATGTCAGACCTTAGAGGTCATTTAATAGATTACAACCCTAACTCTGAAAGAGGGGCAGACAACAGAGATTTTAGCAGAAGAAGGACATTGGCCAAATTATATTTTTACTGAATTGCTTTGACTGCTACAGAGTGGCAAAAGAATAAATATAGAGATAACTACAGCAATTCAAGTAGAAGATGGTGGTTCAAAACAGGTGGTGGCATCAAGTAGAATAAGGAGTAATTAGATTCTGGACATATTCTGAAGGTAGAGACAAGATTCTTTGCTGAACTGGATGAGGTGTATGAGAAAAAAAGAAGTCAAATGCCTCCGAGGCTTAGGCTTTAGCAATTTGAAGGATGGAGTCTCCTTAATTAAGACAGGGAATGCCACAGGTAGAAAGATAGTCATTGTAGATACTTAAATGTGAGATGTCCATTAGACATATAAGTGGAGATGTCAAGAAGACAAGTGGATACCAGAGTCTGAGGACAGAAGTCTGGAATATAGAAAATTTTAATAAAAATGGCCTATTCTTATAGCCACCAGATAAGACATCTACTACATAAAATGCAACCCCTGTCTTTATTTAGCCACATGACTCATTGGAGAACTACTATTGGCTGAAAAGAAATTGATAGAAAGGGAGATTTCATAACACAGTGAGAAAAACAATTTCAAGCAATGTGCCAATCTGACAGGCAAATATGTGTGTAAAGTAAAACCCAGCAACCAAGGGCCCTTATGTCAGAAACACAAATCTTATTCAGAATACTCAATATAACTGTTGAAATATAATAATTTTGTTCTCAAAGATGTGTGTTTAAGGAGAAAAGTCCTATGTGAAAGCCATTTACACACTGCTTACACATCCTGACTTTCTGCTTCTTACCATCTTTTGAAGCTACTGGATCTCTAAAGATAATCTGTGAGTTTGTCTGCAATTAATGGATCACTACAATTACGTAGTCCATTAATTGTCCATAAACGTCTGTGTTCACAGTTTTTGCAGTGAAAACTATTTCTATTTATAATCTTTTAACATATGCTGGCATCAAGCCTTCAACTGCACAAAGAGGGGAAGCAATAACACACCATCAATGTGACATTACCCAGGGTCTGTCCCTGCTTCCTCTAATAGTGCTGGCATGACATGGTACATGGCTATCTCCACAATATCAGAGAACAGTTTTATAAGGCACAACTTAGTAAAACTACAATGCAGCAGAAGCTATCACATGACAAAGTCATTCTGAGTACCGTTAGAGACAATGGGTTTAGACTCTTGAAAGAAAACGCTATTTCCATTATGAAGGGGAAAATGCATGGTAGATAAAAGCATAAACTTTGCAGCCAGACTCACTTAGGTCTGAATCCCAGATCAGTACCGGGCTATGTGGCCGTGAACAAGCATCACCACTATTTGTAAAATCACTATTTGTAAAGTACCAGGCTATGTGGCCGTGAACAACCTCTCTATGCCACATCGTCACTATTTGTAAAATGACAATCATCACACCCATTTCATGAGAGTTGTCAGGAATATTAAGTGAATTAATATCCATAAAGTCACTAGAAAAGTGCCCGGAACACAGTAAATCCTCTTTAAGTTCTGGCAAATAAACAAAATACAGATTTTTTCCTTTTAAAGTGCGCCTACTTTCTCTTACCACTATCATTGGTGTGTGTTTTTCAAATTTTTAATAGCTTTTCAGAAATTGCTGGCAGCCGTTAAATATTTTTGAGTTTTATTCCCATAATTGTAGACTTGTTCTCTCTAAAGCTCATCTCTGAGGTAGTTTCTGAGGCATGCCAGGTCCCCCTGCCTGCCTTCCTGCCTGCCTTCCAGAAATTGCCGGCAGCATGCCTGGTAGAGTTCCAAGTTCTCCACAGTCAGCCAAGTAAGGTTTAGTGTTATTTTTCATCACCTTGACGTCAGTGAGAAATATCACTAAATTAATGCAAAAAAGATGTTCAATAGGATTTCATGAATAACTCAAAGCCCACTGCAAATACAGGATTGTCTATGATGTTTTGAATTGATGGAAATCTGTCTAGGGATTTCCAGCAATTCATAAACCAATTTCAGCTGACCGATGTAAAGTTTCATTTTTTTAAAACCTGGCAAGTTAGAATGAAAGTAGAATCCCTTCCAGGCAAACACCCTGAATTGATTCAATTATCATTGACAACTAATGAATTGACTGCAGGTATCAGCAAAAGTCCCTTACAGAGAAAGTCGACCACGGTGGCTTATGTCCAAACTCTCTTGACTTACCTTAAGACATCACTGAAGAAAGAATTGTCTCCACCTTGTTAGGCCCGCCTACACAGATTTCTAACTCCCACATTCCCTTCAGCCTTCACCACTGTCTTTAGACATGCTTTTTCCTGCAATGTGCAAAAGTCATTCCACTTACACTCTAAGCTTGAGAACTTTCTCCCACATGTTTCTTGTAGGCTGCCAATATTCATCAGCAAGGGATTTAACATGAATCTTCTTTTGTTTTTTTCTCCTGATATTTTGAGTTCCAGAGTCTGATGTAACACTATTTTCTTCATATATGAGCAATAACAAAAGGAAAGCATTTGGGTCTCAAAAATCATAATTTTGAGAACAGTCTTTATGGGGGAATCCTTAATTTTCATATTTTACTGTGTTTTTCACTCAGGTTTTCCTCTCCTCCCTCCTTCCTTATTTTTTAGCATTATTGCTGCCTAAGCCTTGTCCGTTCTGATATCAAAACACATACCTACAGCCTTCAGAAAGTTTGGCTCATTTTAAATTTCCTCACATGGTATATGCAACAAAAACTTGTCAGGTCAAACTCATTTTCTAGAATTGATTCCTCAAGTTTGATTAAACTGTTTGGTTTACATAGCTTTGTCCGTAGCTGTTTCTCCTGATCCTGGGAGAGTGTTTGAGTTGAATGGCCAACTTTCATCAAATGGCCAACTTTCATCATTTCATGAAAAGTGCTGTCACTAATGATTTTTTTCAATGTGAAATCCAGTGAATATCTTCAGCCTTCCAGTTACTTGATCTCTCAATGCCATGTGACCCAAGTAAAGTGCTCTCCTCTTTGACCTCTAAGATTCTACCCTTTTCCTGATATTTTTCTTATCTCTTTTGATGCTTCTTGTGGGTCTTAATCTATCTCAAGCTTCTATTCCATTCTACGTATTTGTGACATTTGTGTTTCATTTCTCTCTTCACTCAGTAGAGCCATCCCAGCTTTACCCTTCACTACTTTCTACCTATATGACTTTGAGAAAGTTATTTACCTTTCTGTGCCTCAGTTTCCTCATCTACAAAGTGGAAAAACAGCATCTATCTCATAGGGTTGTTCAGTTAGATACTGAGTTAATAGTTACAGTTACTTCATACTTTAATATCAATATACTTAATTTTAATATACATAATATAGTTAATATTTTACAAGTCCTCAGAACAGTGACTGGCATATAGTAA
Source organism: Hylobates moloch (assembly GCF_009828535.3). Lineage (NCBI taxonomy): Eukaryota > Metazoa > Chordata > Mammalia > Primates > Hylobatidae > Hylobates > Hylobates moloch. The sequence goes on from NW_026652294.1 coordinate 60,470,515, forward strand.
GCAGTATTTAAATGTTTAATTTTTTAAATTAACTCCCATGGTGTCAACAAAATCACTCACATGCTGAAGACTTTCTGGATCCGCATTCCAGTCAAAACCTATCTCTCTAGATCCTACATACCCTCAAACTGAATGCTTTATTATTGGTACCTTGACATCTACCAGCTCTCATGATGCTTTTTTCTTTCTGCTCTAGCTCAAGAAGTGGCACCACCCAGTTGTCCAAGCCAGGACCCTGGACCTTGACTTTTTCCTCTGCCTCATCTATACATCTCACCGTCAATCTTGTTAAATCTCTTTCCTGGACATATTTGGAATTTATCTTGCTGTCTCCAGTCTTGCCCAATCCCATCTATCCTCCCCCACCTTATCTGGAGTTTTGTAAGATGTAACCAGATACTGCCCCATCAAGATCCTTCAATTATGTCCCCATCATAACCACTGCCACTGTCATTAGTCACTAAGAGCCTAAATGCCTGCGCATGGCCTACCATGTCTTCCTACTGGACTTACTTATTGTCCTTCGTCTCTTTTTTTCCAACCAACTTTCACCCATTTTTTTCACAATCCCATCATATCTAAATGATTTACTTACCTGAGTACCCTGTACTTGCTCAGAACTGAGCTTTCATACATACTGCCCCACTCCTAATCCCTGCAACCTTCTAGCTAACTCCATTTTTTAAAGCCATTTGGAGAAAAAGCCCTGGACTAGACATTAGAACACCTGCGATTTCGTAGCAGCTCTATCATTACTGATTGACTGTACAAGTGCAAGCCACATACAAATGATGGTAGCCTTCTTTCTAATCCTCAGTATCCCTCTGACAAAGATGATTACTAACTCAACAAATAGGTATTAAGCTCTTATATGCCACAGCCTGTGCTAGACTCTAGGGATGAGGCAGTGAATGGATGGTATCTCTGCCTTCATAACGTTTACATGGCAGAGGGGGATATTGACATTGAGCTAGTAAATTCCCCACAAATCTCTACCAAATGAAATAACTGCTCTGTGTTGTGCAACTGTCTCCTACTACTATGTATGCACACTTCCATCACAGCACATCACTATATTGCAATTACTGCTTTTCTGCATACATCATCTTTGGTTTCTCCCAAAAGGAAACGGAGACAAAAACATGGGTGCAGTTGGTTTTAGAGGGTATGATCTCAGGAAGCACAGGTGAGGAAAAGTGAGATAAGAAATAGGAAAAAAAAAACAACCAAAAAACCAAATGGGTATATTTATGAGTATATAACTGTTATGGGCAACTGAGTCTCAGCCCCTCGAAATCTCTGAGAATTTGTATGGAAAATACCTCAATGTTATCAAACCAGGGAGTATGGGAGGTGAAGCACACTATCCCTATTAATGGAGTACGTCCCCTCGGGGAGATTAACTCCACTGCACTTTCAGATTGCACTTGCATGTAACCAAGCCACTCAGGTGGACTAAGGCAAAAATGGGCAGGACCTTAATGACATCTACTACAATGTCCAGTTCTCCTACCTGCCTAAGCACTGCAAAAAGTACACATTATCTATCTTCCTATTCATAGCACTTAGCAGAGTAGGATCCTAGAACAGGGTGACAACTAAATAAGTGTGCTGAATGAATGGATAAACCTCTACTACATAAATGTGGTGAAATAAATACCTGCATCAGGTTCCTGGTGCTCTGGAACACTGAAAACTAAAGGGGCACAAGTGATGGGACTCCTGTTGGGAAACTGTTTTCTTAGTGAATTATCACATACAAAACTTACCATTAGATGCTTAAAAAAATAATTTCTAACTAGCTATTAATCCCATTTGAAGAGATGCTTGGTACTGATAGTACTGATGGGGTGGATTCACCAGTGATATCAGGAAAGAGTTGCATGGAAATAGCCAGTGGCTGACCTTTCTTGGGCTAAATACTTGACTCACAGCTTTATGAAAATCTTGATCCCAACTTCTTACTTCATAAAAGAAAGTATCTGTATTTAACTATATGAGCACCTGAATGTACAAAACTGTCTGTTGAGAAAAGATGTAAGTTCTGTTTATGTCGGTCAGTCTAAAGTGGACTCCAAAATGTCTTGTTCATATTTTTAAATGAAGCTTGAAATTTTAGAGGTAAATATTTATTGACAATGATGATGATAGGTTTTGCACAGCTTTCTTTTTTGGCAGTAAATGACTTCCCATTTCACAGATACATAAAATAAGCACATAAAATAGTTTAAAAGGGCTTCTTGGACATCAAATAACTCATATTAAACACACTGACGAGTTAAGTGTAAATAAATGAGAAACACATGGATAAAATTTTCCTTAAATACATAAAGCTTCAGACATTAAGTGAAAAAGAGACTGACAAAACACATCTGGGGTTTTGCCCACTGCAAAGTTATTTTTAGTTTTGTATATTAAAACAAATTACAATTCAATGTGTCCAGCCCCAGTATAAAATCTTGATTTATAAAATAACTCTTGTCATTATGATGATTAGGAAGATAGTATAGACAGTTAGGAGAACTTAGCCCTGACCCAAGAGGGAGAAAATTCTTCAATCTCATTTAAAAGCAAAAGGTCAATTTTTTTTGCTATTATTTTTAGCAAGGGAAGTTTAAGGAAACACATTTCTACACTTCACTCTGCAGAATGAACACATGGAGAGAACATCATTTTAGAGAAGAAAATTGCTGCTACCTGTTTTACATCAGTTAAAACTAGATCATATTTTAGAGGTAGATGTGAAGAGTATTTGCTTCACCTAAGTTTGTTCAACAAAGTTGATCAAAAACTAATAATGTTCCCGAGTCAACTGATACATATTATGGGAGGGGCGGCTGAGTTGACTCTTATTCTTCGTATCAGCCAGATTCATTTTTGCCCTTAACTATTACTTATAAGCAGGCATAGCAGGATGGGATCAAAAGAGAAACTGGCCCTGAGCCTTTGCTAAGAACCTTTCATTAAATCTGGTCCCTTTTCCTAGCAAGCATAAAGGGCCATTGCCACTTAGCTTAGAGAGTCTCCATGCCTGAGCAACAGCTTGGTAGTCACCAAGAAAATAATAGCAGCTGCTCCAATTCCATCACACAGGTATTTCTCTTACAAAAGAGACAGTGAATCGCTAGCTCAAAAAGACCCCTCAAAGCCTCAAGCTCAGAATGTCTCAGGCAGGGGTTGAGGCTTTCTCAAAGGGTGGTACAAAGCAGGTATGTCACAGGAAGTTATCTTAGGGCTTTATCCCTTGAACGAGAATGCTAATTTCAGTCATAGACCCTGGTGGCCTGAATTATGGAGATTCTCTACACCTGCCTAGTCTTGCACCTTCCCTACCTGCAGCATTCCCTGGGCCGCAGTTCGAATCCAGTTCCTTTTTGAGGAAGCAACATGAATTGAAGAGGACTGAATGATCATGGAAGACCCTTGAAATGCCTGAGAGCTGAGAATCAGATACTCTATAGCCAACGGCCCTGAGATCCAGGTGAGATCAACCAATGGCTGCACAAAATATTCAGAGAAACGGAGCCCTCAGGTACCCATGAGAATGCAATTAGAGGAAAACTGAGTAACTGAAAGTAGTCTCTAGGGAAAGAGGAAAGACTTAATGAAGAAAGAAAAGGCATCTAGAAGCTAGGGCCCTTGTCTGTCTTGTGAGGCTAGGCTTGGGGAGTAGCTTAACCTCACCTCCCTTGCCTGTGTTCCTCTTTCTCTTTCTGGATCACTCTCTACTCCTCTCATATCCCAAGGTAATTTGCACACAACAGTGAAAAGTGATACTGCTTATGAAAGAAAATATGGTATCAGTCTGTCACTCTGCTCTCTTTTGTTTTATAGGCAGGGGAAAGTGGCAGTAGGGGTGTGACTATAGGTCACTCCCACGTAGATGTCAGAGGACTGCAGGCAACTGCACAATTGCAAGACCTGGTGCCATGCTGCTGACAGCTAAGAATTCAAGGGACATTGGGTTCAAGTTCCAAAGAATTAGGCTACAAGTTTTTGGTAAAGTGGATCTAAAAGGCTGTCTGATATACTTCAAATGCATGTTTTGTTATTACCATGAATCTGTTTGTCCCAGGATGACCCCTTCTGAGATAAGCATCTCCTTTTATTTATACCTTTTGAATATTAAAGAAATGATCAAAAGACCACATGGCCATACCTTAAATTTGCCCTCAGGAAAGAGGGAATATGTGAGTCCTAAACTGAAGTTGGATGACAGGATGGAGGATGATTTATTACCTGGGGCACTTAGTATTCTTCAGAATGTCCCAGACTGGCCAACATATGATACACAGAAATACTGCTGTCAGCTACTTCCTGGGCTACTGTGCACAGGCTCCAAACTCTTCCTGGATGACCTGTTGATTAGGAGTAAATACCTGAGTCCTTCTTAGGGATTCCTGGCAGACCTACCAAGTCCTCAGTCTCCTTAAAATGAGGAAGGGAAAGAGAGAACACAAATGAGGGTGTAACACATAGGAATGGCCAGATATGAATGTAAAGGAGGAAAGATTATTAGAATTTATTTCCTCCAACAAACTTCAAATTAGGCAAGGGAATTTGTCAACAAAATTGTATTTGACAAGTCTTAAACTTCTAATGTCTATGCATGCAGTTGAGAAGAGTCTTTAATGATACTGTATCTGAAGTCATTTTAGAAGAATGCTGGTGAGTTGCAAAAAAACTATAGCACTGAGTAATGCTTATCAATTCATTACAGTCCCAAACTTTTAATAATTCTATACCACAATCACGGACAACAATAAAATGTATCCCTCCCTACCTTGTACACACCAATGCTTTCATGGGCAACTGCTGGTGAATTTCAACTGCAGCATGTATTCTGATGATTTTTACTTTAATACTGAAAAGAATTTCACTTAAAATAGATAAATAATTACACATTGAAAAAGGAGAAAAGAAAGCGCTAATTCTCTCATCAAAAGTCCATGATAAGGGATATTAAATGACTCATCACGTTGACTAATTTTTACTTCATGTTCAAATAAATTCTAAGAGTAAAAAAAAATGGTTCTAAATGTCACCCTTGATATTGAGGATGCAGTAATTTTTAAATAAATGCAAGAATTAAGAAGTCCAGGGCCTCTCCAACCTCCTATTTACTAGACACAGACCAATATTTTGTATTTTAACCTTCTCTATGATCTGGCTTCCAAAATCCTTTAAGATCATGATTCTCGGCCGGGCACAGTGGCTCACCCTGGTAATCCCAACACTTTGGGAGGCCAAGGCGGGAGGATGTCTTGAGCTCAGGAGTTCAAGACCCGCCTGTGCAATATGGCAAAACCCTGTCTCAACAAAAAATTTAAAAATTAGCTGGGCATGGTGGCACGTGCGTGTACTCCCAGCTACTTGGGAGGATGAGGTGGGAAGATGGCTTGAGCCTGGAGGTTGGGGCTGCTGTGAGCCGTGATGGTGCCACTGTACGCCAGCCTAGGCAACAGAGTAGAACCTGTTTCAAAAAAAAAAAAGGGAAAAAACCCTCAAAACTCTTGCTTTTAAGAGTTAATGTGAATACTTTTTGCCCACTTCCCTCAATTTTAAGATTCTTTGGCTTTGGAGGAAAAAAAAACACCAAGAATGTCTTCTTCAAAAGAGGCTTTCACTCTGGAAAGACTTTTCTCGAGTGTAATAAAGGCCTACTTTCAAAAATCATTAATTATAAAGCCACTTCCTATATGTTTTAGAGACAGATTCTTTCAGGTATCATTTTATTCTATTTTCCCGTCAGAAATCGGCAGTGGTTTGGCGGCAGGAAACTGCGCTGGAGGGCTCAGCACAGCGGCTGTGAAGAACAGGACTGGTCATGACTGACTTCTGGCTCAGCATTTAACACTTGCTGGCGTAACTCTCTAATCTGTACCAGGTTATATACCTGCCTTCCAGTTAATGTCTTCAGGCATGCAGTTTGACATCAAATTCACAATGATTTAATGTTTGGGGTAAAAAAGGCAGCACATAAAACACAGTCTGGACTTCAAGAATCTTTCTGCTCTGAAGCTCAAAAAAACTGGTATTTGTTTTTATTTTGTTGCTTAAATTATTTTCAAGTCTCTAAACTATTTCTTTTTCTCCCTTTGAGTTCATATTCTTTTCAAGTCCCAGAGCATGGCTATAAAAAAAATCATGTTATTTTTATGTTCATCTAGAACTTCGGCTCCTTATTGCCTGAAGTACTGCCATGTTCAGCATCACAACAAAATACTTCTCTCATTTAATAGTGTCTCTCACTGTGGATTTCCACCCAGGCAGTTTTGTTTCAGCTTCATGCATGCAAGGAAATGCTTCTGCTGCAGGAGGAAGAGGTGAATTCTAGTACTAACATAATTAAAATCTTCATTAGGATCCTGGGAATTGCAAAATTCATGTACATGGAGCCCATCAATGTAAAACTGCATGGATAATTAACACTTGTAGCTCACAAATTTTGAAGGGAGATGAGAACTATCATAGCCTTAGATGTGGACCACTTCTATCTCCAAATCACAAGAGTAACTTGCAAATATCTAATGCAGCCCACTATACCCTCATGACAGGCATGGAGTGCTGCAGTTGTGCAAGAAAAATTAGGTATAGGCTTAATAACAGATATAAGAAAAGACAGCAGGGAAGAACGATGAATAAAAATGAAAGACTATTCCCAGAGTGGCTTGAAGATGTTACATAAAAAAGCCCCAATCTATGTGGTCTACAGTCTATTTTTGTTAGACAATAAAGTAAGTTTTAATGTGGGAATTACCAGATATCTGTGAAATATTACCCTTTTAATACATGGCGTTGGCAATATGCAGTCTATTTGATTATATAGTAATTAGACACTCAGGCCCACTCTTATCATCTAAACTTAGACCATTTTTCCTGCTGGCTAGAACCTCGTCTAAAAGATGCAACTCAAATGTACAATTGGTGCTACTTGTCAGTTGTTCTGATAAAGCATTAGATATTTGGAAGTTACTCTTGTGATTGATTGAAAATAACTAAATAAGTGAAGGTGAGGGTGGCATTTTCAATGTCAAGAAGAGATTACGTAGATTCCATTTTAATTTGTCTACACTCTGTTATTTTGATCATAGGTAATTGTGAATTGGCTCTAGTTTAAAGCCAGACAGACAGAGATCTTAAACTCGGACTGTCTTTACAAGATTCACAATAGTATGCCCTGCTTATTTGGACCTTTTTTCCTTAACACAATAAATGTGTGCTAAGCAGAGTTGAAACTTGTCCTGAAAAACCCATGGCCTCAGGGGTTCCATTGAGAAATGCTGTGTGGGCAAACAAAGCTCTCTCTTTGCAGCTTTACAAATGATAGGTTTTCACTTTATAAGATGTTTTCACTGCATTCTTAAAGCATCTGCTGATGCAAAACAGCATGGGCCAGCAATCCCAGTTTAGCATTGTATCTGGAAACAAATGTCTATTCATGTGAGGCTCATGCTCTCCCTTAGTTAGCTGCTTTCATTCAGAATCAGGGAGAACAAGATGCAAGTTAGGGGGCCAAAGGGAGCTGCCTGCCTTAAGCAGTGTGACTCCGCTTTCCCTCAAGCACATACCACTATTCACTTGCCTGCTTAGTGATAGACTGGGTAGCTTTGAACAAGCAGAGCAAGAAGCTCCCAGGGACAAACGGAGGTGATGAGAGTCACTCTAGGAGTTCAAAGATAAGAAACATCTGTACACAAAATAATCTCCTGACCGATATTACAGAATAATCTTTTGCAGAACTGAGCATCCAACTGCTGTAACTAAACCTGTTCTTCAACTGAGTTGTTTGATGATTCTTCCTAATTTTTAGAACCCTGATATGGTGCAGTGGGCCTGTGTTTTTTGTTCTAATCTCCAGAGGAGACTACTTGATTAATTTGTCAGTATGGTTTTCCCAAAAGGAAAAATGGCTATGCAATATAAGATGTCACTAAGTTAAACAGAAGTATGTCTATGTATACATTCTAGTGAGGTTGTATCTTTCTACAACATCTTTGCCATGGAAACAGCCCCATATCCTTTATTGCATTTGGCATTACGGGTAAGGTCTGCAAAGCACTCTTTGTGGGGCTAGTTTACTTTCTGCATTCTTGTTGCTATGTGATTTCTCCACTACAGTAATATTCTTTCAAGTACCCTATTTTTCCCTCTAGGCCAAAACACTCCAGAAATTAAGAAGATGGCATCTTATACAATAAGGGGCTGAGAAATGCTCCATCAAAATAAGGTGATTTCAATTTTGCAATATTAAGTAAAACAATAAAATGCATAGCATGAAAGACTGTGAAAACATGAACTGGTCGTTGCTTGGGCAAGTGTCAGAGAAGTTTCAGAGATTCAACTTTTCCATCTCTTTCTAGGCTATTCCTTTAGAATGCTATCAGTCTAAGCAAGTATGGCCAAGTTCTGATTATCCATAGTAATCAGGTCACGGATAATTAACACTTGTAGATTATAGAGAAATCGAAAGTTAGGGCTAGAAGGAAACTCAGAGAGCACACATTCCAGTTCGCTTGTTTTACAGGTGAGACAACCAAGAGCAGAGAGGGTGTCCTGTACAAATTTACACATCTCATTAGGGGCAGACCCTAGAATAGAACTGAGTTTCTGACTCACAGTACTCTCTTTCTACTCTCTCCCATGGATTATTTTTAGAGGCTATTTTTTTTTTATTTATTTATACATACGGCCTTGACCTCTTCCTTAAAAACAAATGTTTTTAGGGGCATAGTTGCTGAGTAATCTCTAACTTACTTTATTAAGTCTGATTTATTTTACTTTGCTGCAGTCCACCCTTAGCTTGAAGCCTCATATAAGTGATGAAATGGCCAGTAGACACAGGTAAGATAAAGAAAGCCTAGGGTGATAGTGACTTGCAAATCGAATATTTGAATAATTGAATGATTGAATTGAATAACTGATTACATTTCAGCTCTTTTAAAATTATTGTTATTTAAATTTGTTTAGATTTAGGGGGTACAAATGCAGTTTTGTTACAACGATATGCTGCATAGTGGTGAAGTCTGGGCTTTTAGTGTACCCATCACCTGAAGAGTGTATATTGTACCCAAAAGGTAATTTTTCATCCCTCCCTACCCTCCCTCCCTCCTGCCTTTTGGAGTCTTCGGTGTCTATTTTTCCACTCTCTAGGTCCATGTGTACCTACTGTTTAGCTCCCAGAGGTAGCCCAACACCCCAAGTGTGGCCACCTGTAGGTTATGGGCAGCACTGGTGGTGACCGGAAGCTGGCAGACCAGGAAAAGAAAGGAAAAGAGCTAAAATGGAAATTATGGAGGCTCCAGTCCCTTTAGTACTAAGCACTGTACAATCAAGTCCAAGGCTCTGTGACTAGGATGGAATTGCTCATCCCTGCCTTCATCCCTTTATTTGGGTGAAAATTTCATCAGTGGAAGGGAAGCATGCAGTAACTAGAGAGGGAAAAACGGGATTGCGACTACACTGCTAGTGGTATATCACATAAGATCATTCAGCAGAGAAGAGGTCTGGAAATTGGGAGATACTGTTCACAACTCTGTCAAGAGCTGCGTGGCCTGCAGAGAATTAATAAATACTCCTAGGCCTCCGCTTTTCATGAAATAAAGAGATTGAACAATTAGCTCCCCTAAGCATATTCGAAACAATATGAGTTCTGTAAAGATGTTACTATTTAATTGTATATGTGCACACAAACACATGATCGAGTAACTTTGAGAATCTCTGCGTTATAAAATGTCAAACTGGTTTTGACACTAGGAAAATCTCAGGGCCTTCAATATGCTAATACATGAGAGATATCAGCATACACCTCTCCAAAGTGAAGAGTGTAGCATGCAGCAATTCCTCACAAATTCTTATATATAGACCACCTATGGGTCTAGTGCTCCACAGAGCACACGTTCAGAAACAAAGGCTTAGAAGATGTCTAAAACTCCTTCGAGCTTTTAAGTTCTTGAATAGAATTCCATGGAATATAGGTTGAAAGATCTAAATTTCACTTCAAAAAAATTCCTCATATCACATACAACATTGCTGTTTTTATAGCAGGCACTCAAATACTATAATAAACCTACAATGATAGATACTTTATAGCCAGTAAGCCTAAAATATGCAGTTCTCACCCTAAAAACTTGTTCAAGCAGAGTATATCATCCTGTAATGCCCACTTGCTATAAGAAACTGGGATGGTTTTGTATCTATTTTTCAGAAATTCGTAGTGCTGGCCTAAGAATAAAGAGAGAAAAATGTGGGCTTTATTGTCTTCCTTAGATTATTTCTTAAAATTTATTCATGTTCTTGACATCATACAAATCCCCTGAAAAGATTATAATCTCTTGAGAAAACATAGTTATAAGTATCTAACCCTGATTCTAAAAATATATGTAGCATGTAATAAACTTAAAAAGTCCTGTGTTTTGCTGCAAATTGTCCCTAAACTCATCAGCTGGCCTAGTCCTGAGCATGTAAAATACGTACAATGAAAAGCCCAGATATCTTTAATTTTCAATGAAAAAAAAAAGTGTTTTTCTAACATTCTGCAATCTAATTTGTTATATATCACCAAAGATCTCTTTATCCTGGAAATTTTTTGCATCTTTGCTTATTATAAAATCCCCAGGAATATAGAGAAATCATTTCTCACTAAAAAGTCTACTTTTCAGACAACATATATAAAAGTGGCATAAGAACCCATGCATAGGGAGGGGAGAATACTAAGAGTCAAGTGCATCAGTTCAAATGTAAACAAAAATAACAGCTTTGTCATAATCAAGTTAGTGTCATAACTGGGCTCTTCATCTCTGGATTTTTTTCGTCTCTGACTGACCCTCCACACAGAATCATCTTCTAGCTCTGATTATTCAAATCCATTATTTCAAAACTTTTGAAAGCTCCCTGTATCTACAAAGCTAAATACAAATTCCTTTACCTGCCATTCATCCCTTGATCATCACTATAAGCTTTCTAGACTAATCTCTGTAATTTCCATTTACATGCCGTACAGAAAAACTGGTTTATTTGGTACTGACTGAACACACTCCATGATTTCTCCCTTGGTACCTTTGCACAACCCAGCCCTCCAGTTGGATTGTTCACTCTGTTCTTTCTTCATGACCTGCTCCCATATCTTGCTGGTCAAAATCTTATTCATCAACCAAGACATTTTCCAATTTTAACTCTTTCGTGGACCTTTCTGAATCCTTCAGGTAGAAGTGACCACTAACTAACTGAACCAAGACCCTCTTCTCATGCTGAACACATTTTTGAAACATTTGTGAACTGCCATATTTGTATATAATTCATAAGATAAGACCCTGACATACAAGAAAAACACCAGGTCTGTTTCTCAGGCATTGGATAAATAATATTTTCAGAAATAAATTAATTTTCAGTCTTTTATATTAAGCACATAGACAAACACTTTAAATTATAAATAAAATAAATGGCTAAAAAATTGAACAAAACTGTAAATAAAAAGAAATAAATGGCAGAAAAAAAACCATTAAATATTTCAAAGAAATTTGAATGTATGAAAAGATCAACTTAGGTGAGAAGACAGCAAGTTACATTCATAAGGATTTCAAATGGCATACTTTTAAGGAGTATCTCTAGTATATTCAAAAACAGACATGTCTTTTGAAAATATTATTAAGTAACACCTTTCTCAAAAGGTAGTCAAAGAAAGACATAAAAGAAACATAAAAATATGCCCACACATAGGAGCTAAATGAAAATTTCTGTCCTTGCCTTGAATATAGTAAGTTTTGTTTATCTGCCTCTGACATCCCTGTCACCACTATTTACACTTATACATAGAACCAACCTTCTCACCAAGAAGAAACACTGATGTGAGAGAGCAACCCCATCCTCTGATCTAAAGTCAAGACATGCATACCTGCATATGCACACTAGAGCCGAGGGCCGGCTGCTCTTCCTTTCTTCTTCTGACCAGTTGGATCCTCTACCACGTCTTCTTACTTGAACCTAGTACATCTATTCAATCCTACCTGCGATAATTATCTATGGTGCCTTATCTCTCATCTCCTAGATCTCCATCTTCTGCCCTTGTCTCCCGTCTAAATTCAGAGTAACCCTCCTTCCCAGGACCTTTGCTGAGAAGGGGCTCAACTAACAAATATTTTGATGGGAATGTGCTACCAGGGGGAAAAAAGTTTTCAAACTTTTCCAGAAATACAGAAACATAATCCATTTTCTTTTTCTTGCTTTTTTTTTTTTTTTTTTTTTTTGAGATGGAGTCTCACCCTGTCGCCCAGGCTGGAGTACAGTGGTGCGATCTTGGCTCACTGCAACCTCCGCCTCCTGGGTTCAAGCAATTCTCCTGCCTCAGACACCTGAGTAGCTGGGATTACAGGCGCACGCCACCACGCCTAGCTAATTTTTGTATTTTTTTTAGTAGAGATGGGGTTTCACCCTGTTGGTCAGGCTGGTCTCGACCTCCTGACCTCATGATCTGCCCGCTTCACCCTCCCAAAGTGCTAAGATTACAGACGTGAGCCACCATGCCCAGCCTACATAATCCATTTTCAATGCATTGATCTGTATTTCATTTAAATTAGAATCTACTTCTCTTAAAAGTATTATGTAGGACTTCTAGAAAGATGGTGAAAACTAGGGTGGTCTTTAAGAGACAATGTATCAACATAGATGAGAGAAAGAGAAAGAAAGGAAATCCCACAGACAACATATACAACAAAAGTAGGTGACAGCATATCCCCATGAATCCCCAACTACATGCAGGTGAGGACAAGCCATCAAGAGCGAAAAACTGGAAAGGTATTAGTGTTTGTATGGGACATGGCAGTGCAAAAAAAAATGGGGACATTTGAAACTCATAAAAGAGTAGTTTCAAAAATACCCAACAGGTGTTTACTGGAAAACACGGGAGGTCAATTTTAGAACAGAAGCTGATACTGAAAATGTTTAGCCAATCCAATAATAGTGAATACAACGAGATCCTGGTAAGGTATGAAGTGGATGGTGCAGGATGGCACCTGTGATATTCAAAACTAAACAGCCAGGCCTCCCGTCTAGGTCAGGAATCCACCTTGAAAACAAACTACTAGGAGTGGAATCAAAATTTAACAGAAAAAGGAAAACAAAGGTGAAGTAAAGAGAAGGTCCAGAAAAAAATAGGGGAGGGGAATAGAGTCAGGAAGTTTCAGAAATCAAGCTTCTAAGAACAAATAACAGAATATAGAGCTCTGTGAACTTGAAAAACTATGCTAATGCAAGAATCCTTCCGAAAGTTCAGGGAAATTAGCCAGGCATGGTGGCCCATCCTCTAAAGTCAAGGCATATACACCCTGTAGTCCCAGCTATTCTGGAGGCTGAGGCAGGAGAATTGCTTGAGCCCGGAAGTTCCAGGCTGCAATGAGCCATGATCATGCCACTGTACTCTAGCCTGGGTGACAGAGCAAGACTGACTCTCAAAAACAAAAACGAAAACAGTTTGGGTAAACAAATTTCACAAACAAATGAGTAACATAAAAATAATACAGTCAACTCCCAAGCAAAGTTACTGAAAACCAAAAAGAACAAGCAGCTGATATTCCTACAGACAAAAAAGTCTGGAGGACATATCCACAGAACAGTTTGAAACTGTAACAATCGACATAAAAACAGGCTAAACAATATTAAGAAAAAGGAAACAATACATAAAGGATATTAATTCTGAATTAGAAAAATTCAGAAATGAAGTGACTGCACTTAGAAAAAAATTAATTAGAAGAATAGTTATTTCAGAAATAAAACTAATTTAAAAGGAACATGCCTTCATAAATAGAAAGTGAAAAGGAGGAAACTTAAAAAAAATGAAAAAGGGCCGGGCGCAGTGGCTCAGACCTGTAATCCTTGCACCTTGGGAGGCCGAGGTGGGCGGATCATGAGGTCAGGAGATCGAGACCATCCTGGGTAACACAGTGAACCCCCATGTCTACTAAAAATACAAAAAATTAGCCAGGCGTGTTGGCGGGCGCCTGTAGTGGGAGGCTGAGGCAGGAGAATGGCATGAACCCAGGAGGCAGAGCTTGCAGTGAGCTGAGATTGCACCACTGCACTCCAGCCTGGGCAACAGAGCGAGACTCCATCTCAAGAAAAAAAAAAGAAAAAAAGAAAGAAAAGGAAGAAAGAAAATTGATTCAAGAGAAAGGGACAAATACTGAAGACAGGTGAAAAAAATTTCAACATACAGATTTAGTCCCTGAAGAAAACAAATACAAAGAAACAGAAAAAAACACTATATTTGTAAAAATTTCTGAAATAAAAAAAGAAGTTGCGTATTAAATGTAATACCTCATATCTGAGAATATGAACCTCCAGAGCAACCAAAATCAAAGCATAGCCTAGTAAAATTACTGGACGTTAAAATGTACATATATATATATATTCCATTTGCAGCAAAGCAAAAATAGCCAGTGACTTACTCGGGAAAGAAAATGAGATTCTAATCAGATTTTTCAGGAGCAACACCCCAGGCAAAAATAGAGTAACATATTTAAATACTCAAAGACAGATAATGTAAACCAAAGCTTTTACATCCAGCAAAGTTGATCTCCAAATATAAAGGGCACCAAAAACAAACAAATAACAACAATTTAAAAAAAAAAAAAACCTGCTGTCAACCTGCAAAAAACTCATGGAATGGACTTCTTCTAGAGAGGATGAAATAAACAGATTAATCCTCCCACCATAAATGACAAAACTGAATCAAATATATAAGGCAACTATCTTCAGACATTAATCAACAGACAGCACAAAACTATAATCTTTAGGGGAGGGAAACTCACAAAGTGAGCCCCAGAATTGACCTGGATCTTTGTTTAAGGACATTTCTCAATTCTCTATTGGAGTTCAGTGAGCTGGAGTCCCAGCTAAGCGCCATGGTCCTGATGAGATTACAATGCATGAATCAGAATTCAAAGTAGGTGAATTGGATGGAATCTTTAGAGTAGGACACCAGAGAGTAGAGACAGGCACAAAGAAGGTGCCCAGAATTCTAACCAGTGAAATAGGGAAAGACACAGAAATAAAAGGCTTATAGATAGAAAATGAAGTTGTTAGCATGTCATGGTTTGCAGATAACACTCAAGGATCTTCCAAAGCAATTAGATTCAGTAAGTTAATTTAGCAAAGTTGTATAATACAAGGCCAATATATGCAAATCAATTACATGTTTCTAGACAAGCAACAATATTTGGAAAATGCAATTTAAAACAATATCACTTACAATAGCTTTGAAATAAATTTAACAAGAGTTCTCAGTTCTGTATACTGAATACTACAAAACAATGCAAATAGAAATTAAAGATCTATACTTTTAAAAAGATATATCATGTCCATGAATTAGAAGACCCCAAATTGTTAAAATTTCCTTTTTATAAATGAATAAACTGATTATAAACCTTATACAGAAATGCAAAGAAACTAGTCAAAATAGCCTTGAAAAAGGAAGAACAAAGTTGGATAAGTTAAACTACCTATTTTCAATACTTATTACAAAGTTGTATTAATCAAGTCAATATAGTATTAGAATAATGATAAACATATAGATAAATATAACAAAATAAATTCCAAAAATTACCCATAATTTATTTTTTACAAAGGCTAATGTAATTCAATGGGAGACTGGGTCATCTTTTCAATAAATGTTTCTGTAAAAACTGCCTATCAATCTGGAGAAAAATAAACCTTGATCTCTAATTTACATTGTATACAAAAATTAATTCAAAATGGATCACTAACTTAAACCTAAAAGCTAAAACTATAAAACTTTTGGAAAAAGCATAGGGAAAAATCCTCACCATTTTGGGAGAATGCAAAGATTTCTCAGTATACACACTCAAAAAAAACAATAACCATAAAAGAGAAAAAAAGTGAACAACTATGTTTGACAAAGAATTTTTATCTGGAACATGTAAAGAATCTTTACAACCTAGGAGTGGGAAGATAAGAATTAAATGTAAAAATTCTGTAAAAGTCCCACAAAAAGGAGCTGTATGAACTACAAATACTCTACAAAGATGCTCAACATTATTAATCAGGAAAATGCCAACTAAAACCATAATGAGAGACATGCATTAGATTGATGAAAATTGGAAAGACAGACCATATGAAGTATTAACAAGGATGCGGAGCAGCCAGACTTTTATACAATTCTGGTTGGAGATAAAGTAGTGTAATGACTTTGAAGAATACACTGGAAGTTTCTTATAAAATTAAATATACAGTTACCATATGACCCAGAAATTCTAGTCCTAGGTATTTACCAAAGCAAAATGAAAATTTTTGACAGCCAGAATGTTGTACATTGAAGTTAATAGCAGTGTTACTGCTAAAATCTCAGAAATAGCCAAAATCCAGAAACACAAATGTCTATCAAAAGATGAATGGATCAACAAATTGTAATATATGCCTACAATAGAATGCTACACAGCAATATTTATACATACAACATTCAAAAATGTTATCCTACACCAAAGAAGCCAGAACCAAATGAGTACATACCACATGATTCCATGTATATGAAACTCTGGAAGAGATTAATCTAGTGATGTTGGCTTGCAATGGGGATCAACGTTGGCTTGGAATGGGGATGGGTAACTGACTAGAAAGGTGGACAAGGGACTATATTTTGATGATGGAACTGCCATGTATCTTGACAGTATATCTGACACAAAGATGAATACATTTAACAAATCTCATCCAAAAGCATACTTAAAATGGATGCCTTTTATGATATATACATTATACCTCAAACAAAGTTGATTTAAAAGCATACTAAGAGAAGATGACAAAAAAAGGAGTACATACCATATTATTTATATGAGTTCTAGAGCTGGTAAAACTAATCTATAGTGGCAGAAATCTTATCAATGGTTATTTGGGGAAGAGGAAATGAGGAATTAACTTGAAGGGGCACTTGAGAAGTTTCTAGGGTGACATAAAAGTTTTACTCATGATTTGGATGGTGCTGATACAATATATACATTTGTCAAAACCTACAAAAGTGAATTCTTAATGTCTGTATTTTAAATAAAGTATACTTCAGAAAAAGATGATTTTTAAAAAGCATTAGGACCTATTGCTCCCATGAGTCCATTCTGAAGAATGTGATAGAGAACATGCTTCACATAACCAAAACATCTGAAGTGCACTATCCAATACGGCAGGAATCTCCACCACCCCCATCCCCCACTCTGGCCACAGACTGGTACCAAGAGCCACATGGGCCAGTGGCTACTATATTGAACAGCACAGTTACAGAACGTTTCCATTGCTGCAGAAAGTTCCATTAGACAATGTTGGTCTAAAGAAATGTTGAAATAAAAATTGCTGGTAAGAATTAAATATATATTTATTATATTATTATTATATTTTAAGTTTTAGGGTACATGTGCACAATGTGCAGGTTTGTTACATATGTATCCATGTGCCATGTTGGTGTGCTGCACCCATTAACTCATCATTTAGCATTAGGTATCTCTCCCTAATGCTGTCCCTCCCCCCTCCCCCCACCCCACAACAGTCCCCGGAGTGTGATGTTCCCCTTCCTGTGTCCATGTGTTCTCATTGTTCAATTCCCACCTATGAGTGAGAACATGCAGTGTTTGGTTTTTTGTCCTTGCGATAGTTTACGGAGAATGATGGTTTCCAGTTTCATCCATGTCCCTACAAAGGACATGAACTCATCATTTTTTATGGCTGCATAGTATAGAACTAAGAATGAGATAAAGAAGGGAATATGGTAATTACTATATATTTAGTCATTGTCATTATAGTTCACTGAATATGCACATTATATATGCAACATTTTTAACAATTCTACATGATTTAAAAAAATGCTGAGTAAAATATGCTGACCAAAAAAGTAGTACATGCCATATTACTTACATGATGCTGTTATATGGGAGTGGTAGTACTAGTATTGTTACTAAGACTGTTGTTGTATAATAAAGGATAAGAAAGAATGTAATTGACTGACTGTGGAAAGTCTGATGCGATTATCCCCTATGCTCCTGACAACCAGAAAGGAAGGAAAGAGTTACAATACAGACAAGACCAAATAAAAAGGTCCATAGTCCTGAATAAGAATCAAAAATAACAAAATGAACTCATATTCCCCATTCAGGAGGCTTAGAAACAATGACCAACCAAGTAGCAGTAGGCATTGCTGACTCTCAGATTTGGATCTTCAAATACCATTTCCCAATAAAAGAAACCAGGGCTTCTTAAATGTCTGATTCCAGGACTGGGGCAAGAATTATGCAAGATGAGACTGAAATATGTTGTTAGACCAGCACTAAGAAACTTATCAGGGAAGGGCCGCCATAGTGGCTCACACCTTCCCAGCACTTTGGGAGGCCGAGGCGGGTGGATCACCTGAGGTAAGGGGTTTGAGACCAGCCTGGCCAACATGGCAAAACTCCACCTCTACTAAAAATACAAAAAATTAGCCAGGCCTGGTGGCATGTGCCTGTAATCCCAGCTGCTTGGGAAGCTAAGGCAGGAGAATGGCTTGAACCTGGAAGGGGGAGGTTGCAGTAAGCCAAGATGTGCCACTGCACTCAGGCCTGGGTGGCAGAGCAAGACTCCGTCTCAAAAAAAAAAAAAAAAAAAATTACCAGGGATTACTAAGAGAGTGTCAATTGATGAGTCGCTCCCTGGCCAATCTGAACTTTCAACACTGTGATAATTAAAATGGATTGAAAACCATCTAAATATATTTAAATCCATTAGTTTAAATCTCTGCATGTAGGTACTTGTGTGTGATCTATTGGCTGTGAGCCCTTTCTGATGCAGTGTTTTCATCAGAACATGTGTGTAAGATGATGACTTCCCCTGGGCATCTTGTTAAAAGATAGATTATGATTCAGAAAGTCTCAGGTGGAGTCTGAGAATCTGCATTTGCAACTAGCTCCCAGGTGTCTCTCTAAGCTGCATCCATGAACTATCCTTTTAGCATCAAAGGTCTACCTCTGAACCCGTGACCTACATAGAAGGACAGGAAGGAGAAAGGCAGGTAAAAGATAGGACTGAACGTTCTAATTCTAGTCTTTATATTTTTGAGAGGGAACTCTGATTATGTTTAGATTTAGGTGGCATTTGGCTGAACCTGATGAAATGAGGCAGAGTCATCTTTAAGAAAATCAGAAGGCCGGGTGCAGTGGCTTACACTTGTAATCCCGGTACTTTGGGAGGCTGAGGCAGGCAGATCATGAGGTCAGGAGATTGAGACCATCCTGGCTAACACAGTGAAACCCTGTCTCTACTAAAAATACAAAAAAAATTAGCTGGGCATGGTGGCATGCACCTGTAGTCCCAGCTACTCGGGAGGCTGAGGCAGGAGAATCGCTTGAACCCAGGAGGTGGAGGTTGCAATTAGAAAGTATTTAGAAGACAAAACCACTGATTATGCTTAGATTTAGGTGGCATTTGGCTGAACCTGATGAAATGAGGCAGAGTCATCTTTAAGAAATCAGAGGGCCAGGCGCAGTGGCTCACAGATGCCATAAACAAAATGTCCTGTACGCAGAATGGATGACAGATCTAAAATGCATGGTGTGTAATCAGGGCATAGAGATAGAGGCAGATAAAGCCGACTAGTTTTAGGCTGTCGCTGACCAGCCACAGAAGAGCCACAGAAAGGTTTCTTCTCCCTGGGTCTTAGTCTCTTCATCTGTAAAATGGAGATAAATTTTTTAAAGGGTTTGAAAGAACACATTAAAATTGTACATCATGGTGAGTGGCATTTAACAGGCAACAGTAATGGTAGCTCTCACTCATAGGTTTTCTAACCTCCAGTTTCTAGCCTCTGAAATGTACTCCGGGTACATTACCTAACCAAAACTGCTCTCTCATTAGTGTCCTAGTGTCTGACTAAATGAAATGATGCATCAACTCCCAAACCTAGAATTCCACCTGGGAGCCTCTTACTTTCCAACTACCAGGCTTGACTTACAATGACGTGCCTCTTTTCCTCTCCTCTTAGAGATGCTCCATTGCACAATGACCTTCCCATATTTCTCTCACTAGTGAGCACCGTCCTCATCCAGCCCCACTTCCCCTCTCTAAAGCTTGGTTCAAACACCAGCTTTCCAAGAAGCTTTATGTGATCTCTTCCTCAGTGGAAAGTGATTTCCAAAGCTCAAATACCATGCTCTTTGCAAATACTTTGAAACCCTTCCCAGGGATGGCTAAAAACTTTAGGAGAGCCTGTTTCTTGGTTCCTAAAGAATTTTACCAGATTTTTATAGTTACATTTGTTAGTACGTAACTCTAAGTAATAATATTTATATTTTTCTTAATAACCTCTCAGCCTACTGATATGAGGAATAGAAGCTTAGGAAAATGAGGGTGGTCCTAATATAAATTTCATAAACCTAAAAGAATAGTTGAAATGAATTAATTTTGAGGACAATTTCCAATGCGGCCTTATGCCATCTGAATTTGAACACTCCTTGTTAACTTTCAACTACAGAGTAGGGGGAATACACAGCATATATTATATCCTGAACTGTCTGCATTTAAAAAACTTAAATTAGGTATCTGCTAGTCAACCAGCCAAAGAGCTAACTGAATGAGATAATGAAAGATAAAGAAAATACAGGGTTAATAATTCAAAGAAAAATTTCTGATTTTTAAATCTGTTCCTTTGAAAAATACTGCAGATTTTTTTTCTTTACTATCTTTCTTCTAAACAGTATTTCTTCTATTGCTTCCCTGGCATTTGCAAAAAAAAAAAAAAAATCCATTACAGGAACTTATTTTCTGCACTTGTCAGCTGCTACCTATGCAGTTCCACCATGAATGGCCATTAACTGCCAATCTCAGCATTATTACCATGAGGCCTCCATAAACCCCATCCCATTGGTCAGTCTTACAAAATGGCACAGCTGCAAAACAAAGTCAGTTACGATTCAGCCCCAATTTTCCCTGTCAACAGCCTTGTTCAGCTTCCCAGATATTCCTACTTGTTGCCAAGTCCATTTTGTAAATGAAATCTGCCTTTTGAAAATCACCATATGAATATGTCAACAGGTCATGAAATATTTTCATTACAAATCTTAAAGAAAAACTTAGCTTTAAAGAAATAGTTTGAAAAATGTCTATTTCATTAAGTGCAAGTGTGAAATCTTGATGGAAAACATTTATTTTGGCAACTTTCTATTATGTTGGTGGCCCCAAAGTATCCTGACTAGACTATCTTTGTGGGAGGTGAAACTGGGGGATTCTGGAGCAAATGAAAAATTCTCTACTAGGAGCTTTTGGACCACAAGTATTGGGGAAAGACTGGGAAAATCCGAAGTGCAAATGTCAGGCACAAGAGCTTATTCCTGTATCATTGGAGCCATTTCTCAATTATCCACATCAAGAAAAAAAGAAATAGTGGTATGGACCAAAGACAGAAGATAATACCCAAAATAATTCACGTTTGACTTTGGAACAAATACACGTATGTGTGTACACACATTTCTCTAATTCAACTACATTGCTGAAGTCATTTTCTCTGCCTGATACTTCCTACTCATCCTTTATGACCCAATAAAAATGTCACTTCCTTTGCGAAGCCTTCCTCGCCTTCCCAGAGAGATAATCTGTCTCTCTCCTGTGCTCTCACAGCCTTGGGTACCTTATAGCTTTTGTCATGTTGAGCTACAATTGTCTTTTTATATGTCTGTCTTCCCCAACTGTCTTGAGAGATCTGTGATCTGAAGTCAATGTCTTATTTATTTCATTTTCCCCAGAGCCAAGCCCCAAGTATAGACGATGCCAAGCAAACATTTTTTGAATGATTATTTTTTCAGGTAATTCCAAGCTGCTTGGGGATGTAGCATCCCAGATGTATCTATAGATGAACGAAAATATCAGAAGAAATATCAAATTACATTAGAAACTGACACAGATCATTCCCAAAGAATGTAATCAAGAGAGAAGTTCATGAGATTTCTTAAAATTAAAAGCTTGTCTTGGACCTTTGTGATTTCCTTGCAGCCTCTCTAGCATTCACTGATCACAGCAGTCACTCACTCACTCACAATAACCGTGCTGCTCTGTTTTCTTATTCATCATTTTAGGCACAAGGACTCTCTTGCTACTAGACGGACGGGACCATGCTTTAATAATTATAATGCTCCTTTACTTTTTAATAGCACACTGTGTTCACCAATTACTCATAGCCACATTGTTCTGTGGCTATGAGTTCACTGTGATGGCTATCCTCATTTTCATGTGAGAAAACTAAGAATCTAAAAAAATTAAGTGACATGGACAAGGATACACAGCTAAATGTAAAAACTGGTATCAGGACCCAAATGTCACTGACTCTAATATCTTAGTGTCCTAGACACTGTATGATGATGTTAACAGCTTATTCTCCATAGTACAAGGAAGGTCCTGATTTACAGAGAGAAAACCCCAAGATGAGGGAAATTAAATGCACATTCAGAGATCTCAGAAGGGCACAGCTAGAGGCCAGGGTGAGATTCAAGATTCTATATAGGTTTATTAATTCAAAGACTTGCCTCCTTGATGTTCCTTTTTTATAAAATATGAATGATAATTTGTTATCATGACACTTCAGCAAGACCCTTTCCAAAAAATAACACTAACAAATAAGAGACACCATATATATATATAAGATATAATAAAAAATAAGACACCATATAAACTTTATGTAAGCAACTTTGCTTAAAGTGAAAAATTGTGTCAGTGATACCAAGAACAAAAAACAAACAAAAAACAGTACCATGGGGCTAATGATTGACAACCAATTTATATCCAGTAATTGGCTGATTTGATGTTAGGTACACACACACACACACACTACTTATTTAACTAAAGATTCTTTCAAGTTGGAGAGAAAAGCTTAATGGAGAAGGTACCATTGAGGAGAACCGGGAAAAGCAAGTGAGAGAGAAGCCACATGAAGGGTGTTCCAGGTGTACACAGCCCAGAATAAAAAGGGTCATGTGGTTATGAGGAGCAAGAAAACCACCAGAACACAGCAAGGAAAACCCCAGGGGGAGGAAGGAGAGAAGGCAGAGATAAAAGTTGGAAAGGGTCTTAAATGTCAAGCAGGAATGGGAATAATTTTACAGTTATTTTTATTGTGTTTAAAGATCCATAAAATTTACCATTTTAAACCATTTTTTAGTGTACTGTTATCTGGTATTAAATATATTCATATTGTTGTAACCGTTGCCACCATGCAGCTCCAGAACCTTTTCACATTCCGCAATTGAAACCCTGCACCTATCAAACGCTAACTCCCTGTTTCCCATCTCCTCCAAGCCTCTGGCAACCACCACTCTATTTTCTGTCTCTGAATTTTACTACTCTGGGTACCTCATATAAATGGAAACATCCAGTATTTATCCTTTGGTGACTGAATTATTTAACTTAGCGTAATGTCTTCAAGGTTCATCCATGTTGCAGCATGAGTCAGAATTTCCTTTATAAGGCTGAATAATATTCTATTGAGTGTATATACCCTATTTTGTTTATTCATTGGTCTATCAGTGGACATGAGTTGCTTTCATGTTTTGGCTATTGTGAATAATGCTGCTATGAACATTCATTTATAAATATTTATTTGATTCCCTGCTTTCAATTCTTTTGTGTTTATACCTAGGAGTGGAATCCTGAATCACACGGTAATTCTACATTTAATTTTTTGAGGAAGTGGCATACTTTCATTTGTAAGGGAGCTGCAACCTTTTATATTCCTACCGGCAATTTCTTCACATTCTTGCCAATATTTATTTTCTTTTTCTTTTTCATAATAGACATCCTATTGGTGTGTTAACAAGTAATTTTTAATACCAAGCATTTAAACTAAAAATGAAAGCACTAACAAATGCTAAAACACTGTAACAACTTCTTAACTGTATTTTACCAAACTTAATATAAATTATAACTACCAACCTTAACCTAAATTATAGTAAGAAAAGTCTAACCTGAGCTCTATTCTTTTAACAGATCTACCCTTTTAACAGATTTTTAAGTGCACCACTCAATATCATTAACTATAGGCAGGATGTTATACAGCAGATCTTTAGAGCTCATCACCTTGCGTGACTGAAAACATATTCTATCAATAAGCAATTTCCAATTTCTCCTCCCTCTAGACCCTGACAACCACCATTATACTCTCTGCTTCTATGAGTTTGACTGTTTTACAAGTGGAATCATGCCATATTTGTCATTCTGTGACTGGCTTATTTCATAGCATAATGTTCTCAAGTTTCATCCATATTTTTTCTTTTTTATTATACTTTAAGTTCTGGGATACATGCACAGAACATTCAGGTTTGTTACCCGTGTATACACATGCCATGGTGGTTTGCTGCACTCATCAACCCGTCATCTACATTAGGTATTACCTCCCCACCCCCCCGACGGGCCTCAGTGTGTGATGTTCCCCTCCCTGTGTCCATGTATTCTCATTGTTCAACTCCCACTTGTGAGTGAGAATATGCAGTGTTTGGTTTTCTGTTCTTGTGTTAGTTTGCTGAGAACGATGGTTTCCACCTTCATCCATGTCCCTGCAAAGGACATGAGCTCATCCTTTTTTATGACAGCATAGTATTCCGTGGTATATATGTGCCACTTTTCTTTATCCAGTCTATCATTTATGAAGCCAGCATCATCCTGATACCAAAACCTGGCAGAGTCACAAATTTTTTGTTTTGTTTTTTGAGACAGAGTTTCGCTCCTGTTGGCCAGGCTGGAGCACAATGGCGCAATCTTGGCTCACTGCAACCTCTGCCTCCTGGGCTCATTTTCTTCTTTTTAAAGGAAGAATAATATCGAATTGTGTATATATACCATATTTTGTGTACCCATTCATCTGTCGATAGACATTTAGGTTGCTTCCATATCTTGTTTATTATAACTAATCCTGCAATGAACATGGGGATACTAATGTCTCCTTGAGATCCTGATTTCAAATCTTTCAGATAAATACCCAGAAGTAGGATTGTTAGATAATATGGGAGTTATATGTGTAATTTTTTGAGGAAGCACCTTTCTGTTTTCCACAGTGGCCGCTCCATTTTACATTCCTATTAACATTGTACTAAGGTTCCAATTTCTCCACAAACTTACCAACATTGTTGTCTTTCATTTTTATGATAATAGCCATCCTAAATAGGTATGAGGTCATATCTCATTGTGGATTGTAGTGTTCATTTGCATTTCCCTGATGATTACTGACATTTAGCATCTTTTCATATACATGTTGATCATTTGTATGTATTCTTTGAAGAAATTGCTATTCAAGTCCCTATCTTATTTTTAATTGGGTTATTAGTCTTTTTGCTATTGAGTTGTAGGAGTTTAACTCCTTATCAAACATATAACTTGTAAATGTTTTCTACCATTCCTTAAGTTGCATTTTCTCCATGTTGATAGTTTCCTTTGCTGTGTAAAAGCTCTTCAGTGTGATGTGGTGTGACTTGCCTAATTTTGCTTTTGCTGCCTATGCATTTAGTATCTTATCCATGAAGTCACTGCCAAAACTAATGTTATGAAGACTTTCCCCTATGTCTTCTTCCACAGATTTTTCAGTTTCCAGTCTTATATTTAAGTATTTAATCTATTTAAAGTTGATTTTTGTATATGAAGATAGGGATACAATTTCATATTTTTTGCATATAAATATCCACTTTTTCCAACGCCATTTGTTGAAAAGACTATCCTTTCCCCATTGTGTGTTTTTGGCACTATTATCAAAGATCAGTTAACCCTGTATTTGTGTAATTCTAGGTTCTCTATTCTGTTCCATTGGTCTATATGTCTGTACTTATGCAAGTACAAAGAGTTTTAATTACTATAGCTTTGTAATATATCTTGAGATCATGAAGTGTGGTACCTCCAGGGCTGATTGTTTAATATAAGTTAGAGGGCCCAAAGATATCAGGTGTGGACAAATTGTTGCTTATTGAAATTCCTGAGATAGGCAACCGCTTTCTATTTCGTCCAAAGTACAGATAAGTGACTAATACTATTTGTATGTTCTGCACCTTTTAATTGCAAAAGACCAAGAACCTTAGCAATACAACACTGATACAAATTGCTTAGTTTCTTCTATTTAAAAGAGACATTTTCTACCTTTTTTTTTTACAGAAAAATCATAAAATATTATCAAAAAGTATTTAAATATCCATTATTTCACCTATTCCAAAATAACCACTGTTAAATTATGATATAACTTTCTATATCCTAAACTCAAACATGTCTACTAAAACTTTAAATTTTCTGTTATAAAATGCAAATCCAAAATTACATAGTCACATGGCTCTAGATATATTAATAAGAAAGTATATTTTATGAAGAGATTTGTTTTAAAAAAATTAAAAATTATGAGAACTCAGGCTAATTTGTAGAACTTACCACTTTCATATTATTTCACTTTAAGTGACCTAGGAGAATTCCTCATTAAAAACTAGCTAAATACATGGATATTTCCAAACTATAGTTTATTAATTATTGCACAAACTTAATTGCTTTAAAAATGAACAGTTTGTTTTCCTCTATAAAATACACTCATTGCTAAATATATTTTGCTTAAATTTTCCAGAAGATGGCTCTTTGAGATGAAAGAAAACATGAAAAACTTCTGGCTGAAAACATTTTTAAAAGTATTTAGGGAGGGAGAAAAGAAAAGGTTATGACTGAAATTAACTACAGTGTGTGATGAGAAAAATGAAAGCACAAAAATAAAGTTAATACAACACAGTAGCTATCTAACCCAAGTCAAGCAAAGCAAGAATTAAACATATAATAACAAAATCAAATCAGCCTCATGAGAATGTTGATTGGGAGATGACTTTACAAAAACAGTGTTGATTACAGAGTTATATAATAGGTTATTGTTTGAGTTCTTTTAAAGTTTCAAGCAATCAGCAATCATAAGTCATCAAAATCTTAAGTTCTCAATATGGAAAGCATTTTTTAAGAAGAAATATTCACTGTTTTCAAAGCACTTGAAATAAAAAAATATGAAGCTAATACTATGAAAAATTAAAACATGACTTAGTCATCCCTGATTAAGGGCCATTGCCCAACTTTTTACAGAAATTGTCATAAGCATCATTTTAGTCAATTATAACCATCCTTGTACAAAATCATTTAAAGGCTTTCTAAAGTATACACAAATCAGCTAGCCAAAGCAACCCAGTTACCGATCACTGAAGATAGTATTTAATATGTGGTTGTATCAGAGAGCACGGTACAAGTTCTTATCTTACTGTTTAATAATATCTCTTTTATTTTTACGGCAATAAATCAGTAAGTAAAAGAATGTAATTATCATAGTGGTGGAATTCAGAGAGGCAACATTAGGGAGATTTGATCTAACTTTAAAGCAGATTTAGGATTACATGATGGCTCTTAAAGAAATTGATTTTGGCTATTTATTTTGCTTTTTTTTTTTAAACTCACTAAATTATCTGTACCAAGCACAGGCAATGGAATTCAAATCATTGGTCACTCTGTTTTATTTAAGGTTAGTCTCTTATTCCTGCAACGCAACTGGCAAATTCTTGAAGGCTTCCTCCTCTATTTGGTGGTCCCTGTCTCTGGGAGGTCTGTTCCTCCTTCGGTCTGGACTATCTTGTGCCTGCTTCACTCTGTGACAAAGATGACCTCTGCAGAGTCAAATTCATGTAAATGACCAATAGGCACTTCAAACGTAACATGCCAAACATCTGGATTTCTGATTTCCCTCAAAAAATTATGTCTCTCATATTCTTCCTTCCTTTGGTAAATGTCAATGCCAGCCCGCTAGCTGCTGAGGACAAAAGGCCTGCAGTCTTCCTTGACTCTTACACCTCATACCCAATCTGTGCTCACTGACATAAGGACTGATGGCACCGATTATTGGTGGATGTTAGCATCACAAAAAGAACTAGACATATATACCTCCTGCCGGAAGTACACCACCTATGAAGTAGTTCTGCCCTAAACAAACAAACAAACCTGAATATTCAGAAAATATAGAAGACAGAGGAACATGTTAAATGACATCATGGGGAAGCAATACTCTAGATTTATGACAATGTAGTTCCTTAAAAAAAGCTACAAAAAATACCTACAGGAGTAATCCGTATATTAACAGCAACTTAATAATCACACAATGTAGAAATCTTACTTGGACTCAGATTTAAGAAAACAAACAATAAAAGAAAATAACCATTTGTAAGACAATTGATAATGTGAAATGAATAAATATTTCTAAATATTAATTTTTTAGATGTGATAACAGTATTGTTGGGTTTTTTTAATCGTTTTCTTTTAGAGATACATACCCAAACATTTATGGATATAATAATATGATATCTAGAGTTTGCATCAAAATAATCCTGAAAGAGTTGGTAGGTTAGCATATAGATAAAATAATTATTGAAGCTGGTGGATGAATACATAGGGGTTCCTTACATGATTCTATCAACTTTTGTACATGTTTGACATTTTCTATAAAAGGTTATTTATTTATTTCTTGAGACAGAGTCTCACTCTGTCATCCAGGCTGGAGTGTAGTGGCACGATCTCAGTTCACCACAACCTCCACCCCTGGGTTCAAGCGATTGTCCTGCCTCAGCCCCCTGAGTAGCTGGGATTACAGGCGCCCACCAACACATCGGCTAATTTTTATATTTTTAGTAGAGATGCGGTTTCACCATGTTGACCAGGCTGGTCTTGAACTCCTGACCTCAGGCGATCCACCTGCCTCGGCCTCCCAAAGTGCTGGGATTACAGCCGTGAGCCACCGTGCCCAGCCAAAAGATAGTTTTGTTTGTTTGTTTGTTTGTTTGTTTTTAGGTATTTATTTCATTAGAGAATCAGGTAAACCTCACATTACACGGCCAAGACCAAAATAATTTTGTAGTTAGAATGTGTTCAAGAAACCAGCCACAATGTAACCGGATTAGATTTCAACAAGGAGATGACTGTGTTTCTCCAAACAACCTTCATTTAGGAAGATGACATTCCTCCAATATGTGGAAAGACAATAAATTCACTTTCTTCTCTCTGCCACTGAGGAAGAAATTCTCCCTCTTGAGGGACCAACACTATTTCCTTTTTGCTGCTCTTTTCCCTTCTCCTTTCTTTGGTTTCTCCTTTCCATGAAGCTTCTTTAGTCGTTTTTGCTCATCCATAAAATCCTGATGCTCATCTCTGTGGAGTCCAAGAAATCGGAGTGTCTGCATGAGTTCAGCGTTAAGTGTGGTGATTTGGATACCAGTCATAAGTCTCCTTCTGCTTGGCCAAGGGCAGTTCACTAAACAGTTTCACCACTTTCGTAGACTTGGAATCAGTAGGCCTGGTGACTTCACCAAATAGCCAGGCACTGAGATGAGACATGCGCAAGACATATTCTGTTTTATGTGTGGATTCATGGCCATTTCAGTTACATTCTTCTTGGCCTCACGGAAAATAATAGCCCTCCCTTCAGACCCACTGTAGACTTGAAGGACATCTCCAATACCTGCTGGCCTCTGAGACCAATGACACTGGATGGCCAAATGTGTGGCTTTGATATGATGTTCCATCATAAAACCACACCACGCTGAGTTTCCTAGTTATATCTTTGAAGTCTTTGGCTACTTGGTTTGCCAGTTCCCTTGTTGGAGCCAAAACAAGTACCTTTGGTGAGCGGCTTTTTTTAATTGTTTCTTGATTTCTTTGGAGTCTTTCAATTAAGGGGATGGCAAAAGAGAATGTCTTTCCTGTTCCTGTCCGTGCTTGAGCTATTAAATCTTGTCCTTCATATACAGGACCAAAGGTCTTAACTTGAATAGGAAAGAGATATGTTACCCCTCGACCTTTCAGCTTTACAGTCTCATTAGAAATAGGAAAATGGGAGAAGTCTCCTTCTTTCTGTTCACGCGTTAAGGTCTCCTCTAGTTATCACTTGATTTATGAGTAGAAGTATCTAAGGATGATACTCGCTTTGATTTTTTTTCATATTCATCAATATCTCCATTTGGAAGATCTTTTCTTCTTGATTTATGAGATTTAGAAAATTCATCTGAAAGTCTATTAAATCCTTCTTCACTGTCTCCATTTAGCTTCTCTTTCATTTTAGGTTTTTTGGCCTTGGGAGCATCCAGGTCATCTGTAACACCATTTTCTCTTGTTTCTGATTTCTCATCTGAGTCATAATGGTGCCTTGACTTTCTTCTGTCACTCCAGCACTGTGTAATGTGTTTTCAGCTTATCTTGTTTAAATCTTCACAACAACCCTATAAGGGAAGTACAGGTCCATAATCCCTTATCTGAAACTGTGATATCCATAAAGCTCTTTTGCCTCTCCTTCTTCTGGCTCTGGGACTCCTCCAAGGGTGCTTCCAGCTCCATAATGTCCCCCCAGAGGAGTTTCCCAAGCATTACTGGCCACCACCGCCTCCCTCCGGGCACAGTGGCCACAACCACCTACGAGTAGCTACAGTGTGTGTGTGTGTGTGTGTGTGTGTGTGTGTATACACACACACACATATATGTATATGTGTATATATATATAAAACCTGCTACAAATATACACACACACAGTATGTATATACACACACACACATAGTACACACACACACCAATATATATATATATATATAACACAAGCACAATATATATATATATATATAATATAGTAATATATATATATATATACACAGTTACACAATATATACTATATAATTAGTATGTATCAGGCACTGTCAAAAGTGTTTTGTTTATATTATGCCATTTCATCACGATGTCTATGAAGAAGATACTATTACTTTCTTCAAAGAGGAGGCAACAGAGGCCCAGTAAGGTTAAGTATTGTGCCCAAGATTGCACAGGTGGTAAGTGGCAAAACTGGGATCCAAACTCAGGCAATATGGGCATTAGTTCTTCTATTGCTCCTAGGAGGTTTCCACTTGAATCACAGGAAAAACAGAGTCTATGAGGTCCTGTGTAATCTGGCCCTCTCTCTACACACTGCCTATTAATTTCCATGTTCAGTCCACTCCAGTCCCATCACCTCCTTGCTCTCTATTGAACACACCAGCATGCTCCCAGCTCAGCACGGTGGCACTTGCTGGCCCCTCAGCTTCAAACACTCTACCTCCAGATACCCACATGGTTTGCTCAAATGTCAGATTATCAGTAGAGTCTCACCTAACTTCCCTATTTAAAACTGCAGCCCTCTTCTCCCTTTCTTCCTTCCCCTCTTTGCAAGCTTTATTTTTATCCCTAATGCTTAGCAGTACTTGACAAGATATATATTTTACCTGTGCATATTTCTGCTTTACCTGATTATAATGTTAAGTTGCATGATTGTAAGGATTTTTGTCTGTTTTGCTCACTCTCAATGTCTCCAGCACCTAGAATGTGTTTAGCACTTGGATGGATGAAAGGAAAGCAATGAGAGGGTGGGAGGGAGCGAGAGAGGGAGAGAGGAAGGAAAGGAAGCAGAAAGGGAGGGAGGGAGCTTGAGTTGTACGGTATAACTGATCGATTTTCTTCATAGCATCAGAGGTGACTATGAATTAAACATTAATGAAAAGCTAAGAGAATTCCATCACCACCTCTTTTTTTTTTTTTTTTTTTTTTTTTTTTTGAGATGGAGTTTTGCTCTGTTGCCCAGGCTGGAATGCAATAGTGTCATCTCGGCTCATTGCAACCTCGGCCTCCTGGGTACAAGCAATTCTCCTGTCTCAGCCTCCCAAGTAGCTGGGATTACAGGTGCACACCACCACGCCCAGCTAATTTTTGTATTTTTAGTAGAGACGGGGTTTCACCATGTTGACCAGGCTGGTCTCAAACTCCTGACCTCAGGTAATCCACCTGCCTCGGCCTCCCAAAGTGCTGGGATTACAGGCGTGAGCCACCGCGCCCAGCCTCATCACCACCTCTTAATTTGATTTTACATAAAGAACAGACCATACTCACCGAATCTGTATGGAAAGCAGTTGTCCAAGATTAGAGTCTTGGGTTTTAGCTAAGGCAAAAAATTGATGCTCACGTGGCAAGGAATTTGTTTGGGAGGTAGGGAAACTTGTCTACAATGGGAAATGGAGGAGGGAAGTCACCACCTTCTTAAATACCAGTAAACATTTTTCCTTGGTGAATATTTTAATTGACCTCCGTTAGTTTTCAGGATGCTTTATTTCATCTTTACTCACTCTCATCCAGAGTACAGAGAATTCGAGACCACCGTATTGGCCTAGGTCTACAGAAACAAGAACTGGGGCAAAGAATTTTCTAAGGTAGTATGCCCTAAAAAACAGGACTAAATAATGTTTAGAGCTAGAGCAAGAATGTTGTATTGTGGAGGGTGGTATAAGCTAACTTTAGTATCAGGAATAACATTTACAAGTTACACAGAATATCCAGAAACATTATGTACGTCTTACGGACGAGGTTGTCCACACAACTCTGAATAGCAGGCAGAAAACAGCAAATTGTTCCTCATAAAGAGCCCCAGTTGCACTGTGTTTAGAATTGGAATTCCAGATGACTGCGAGTCTGTCTTTCATATAACTCTTAAGTGCCCTGAGATTTTCAGAGCTTTACACAATCAAAGGTTTAAGCCTGAAATTACCTACAGCATTTTAACCAAGCCAAAGGCTAAATATCAACATTAAAAACAGACATACATTTTTCTTGGATGATGTATGCCACAGTCAATCATGTGGGCATTTTTATCCAAAAAAGCCTAGTCTCATTGGCACTAAAAGATTTTCTATCATGATAACTTCTTCAATGACTTTAGCCAATTTTAGATGAATATCTCTATATATTATTTCAATGTTACAGAAGTCTAACCTTGAGAACTGAACTCATCACACAAGACAAACCTGCTTTTAAAGTGTCTGAACCAATACTTACCATCATCTTTCCAATACTTGTAGGTCCCCCAGCCTATCACTGTTTCAGTGGCCCTAAAAACCTCAAATATTGCCTTCAATAGTAGCCAAACTTAAAGACAGTTTCATGTCTTGCCCCACACCCTCAAAACAAAAAGTCTTTTTGTCTCAAGTCTTACATTCCACATGTTTCTCTATAATGCTATTGCAATAAAGATGCACTTTTAATTTTTCCACTTATTCAATCCTTACCTAATGATATTTTGCAAAGTAATTGACTGTATCAGAATCCAGCTTCCTGGCGGTACTGGTTGTGACCTATTACCTTTATTTATAATTTGTTACATTCGTTTTGACTTCTAATTATGGATTTTCCTATTCTGCTTCTCATAATGTTCTCATGTTATATTGGCTATTTAAGGATTTTTAGGTACTGGAGGCCAGACATTTTTTCTTAGTCCCTTAAACTCTCTACTTCTTCTTTCATACCTCTGCCTCTTCCCTTTCTTAGCTTCTCTTTCTCCTGCAGGCTCCTTCACAACAGTGAGCAGAGGGACACTGGAGGAATCAGCCAAACATTTGCTTGAGCCTACGGCAGGAGACCATCCAGAAACAGGTTGGTGGTAGAGGGATTCATGGACAGCGTTGGGGCCATCTGGTCTGGGGAGGGTTGAAGAGCAGGCAAGTGAAGGAGGCTCACATAGGATGTGTCTTAAGGTGTCCTTAAGAAGCTGAAAATGTCATGACTAATCTGCCAACATGGTGAAACCCTGTCTTTACTAAAAATACACAAACTAGCTGGGCATCCTGGTTGGCACCTGTAATCGCAGCTACTCGGGAGGCTGAGGCAGAAGTATCACTTGAATCCGGGAGGCAGAGGTTGCAGTGAGAGCTGAGATCGCGTCATTGTACTCTAGCCCAAGGGACAAGAGTGAAAAAATGGTCGTTTAATCTATCTAGGTCAGCGGAAATAATCAGATGCAAATGTCCACTGTAGTTTACATTTTCTATTACTTCAAAACTTAATATGGGCACATATTTAGTTTCATACTTCTTATCCTCCATATGTTATTTGACAAAATAAAGCTATTGTTCTGCCTTTATATAAACCTGCTGTCCAAAAAAATGTGAATACAATTTTCAACATTAAAGATAACTATAGTTGAAAATGAGCTTATTTGCATTTGGTTTTGTGTAAAAAAATTACTTCACTGGAAAATATTCCAAATGAGTGATTCATATCATAAGCAAATAAAAGCAGTTTAAAATATATTAAGCCACCAGTTCAGAGCCATTATCAATATAACAAAGACTCTTTATCAATCTTAACCTTGTCCTCACATCATAAGTACATAATAAATGTTTACCTGAGTTTATCCAGGACAAGCACACTCTAGTATTTTCACAGTTACATAGCTTTTCTTCATTGTGCTAAAACAATTGTTTAAAACAATGCAGATAAACTTACATATTCTTGTGTCATAATCTTTAAAGTCTAAACTATTAATTATAATTATAATCAAAATACAAATAGACTAAAATAAAGGATTCAATTTTTGTTCCTTGGTTTGGGAGAGATACAAACAAAATGAGAAAGCAAGTCATTTTCTAATTTTAAAAACTATGTTCCTGATTTTAGTTTCTTTAAAAAGATGAGCTTGGCCAAACAAGCTGGGGCCATGGAAATCTGCAAACATGTGTCATTCAGCTCGAGTAATTTTAAAGTATTGCCCTGATCCACCTGCATACAATTTTCATGAAGACTTGTTAAATGTTTAATAGGACTACTGAGTACTCTTGTATGTAAGGTCAGCTGTAGGATAGTTAACTGTTCTTAAAGATTGGGAATGTTTATAAAGTGAGAGTAATATAAGGCAGAAAAAAACAATGAAAAAGAATTATTGGGGTTACAAGCTTGAAAAAAAGATACTCATTCACAATAAAGTATTACTACACGTGAAACAATTACTCTGAATATTATATTTGGGGATACACAGCATACGCACTAGACTTGATGGTATCTTTTCTACAATCTTCAGAACTAAAACAGCAGTTTTCCACCTTGAGACAGTAAGTGCCACTTACTAATTCTGATAGACTAGACTTATCAAAGTCCACCCCCACTCAAAGCTGCAAACTGCCAACAATATTAACAAGCTGAGCAATGTTTTCTTTTTTTCCAGAAGAATGATCAGTTCAAGATACCAAGTCATCTTTGTACGTAAGGTACAACTAGAAATGATTTTTAGTTTAAATGTTGGCATTGTATCACTAGATAAATCATTGATATTTTAAAAGTTGACTCACAAATGCATAAAATATTAATAAATATGTTAGAATTACAGTTACAAATAATTTTGGGACTAACATTAAAATAATGAGAGGTTTTTTTCTAAAAATATAAGTTTTATGAGTCTAAATGGGCACTTCTGTGTCTAGAAAGAAGGATGACAGAATGACTATTAAGTAGAAATGACTTAGAACCAGAAAATCCACATTCAAGTCTAATTCTACTTAGGCAAATCACTTAGTGCCTCTAGGCCTTAATTGGTGTTTTAAATGTAAAATGGAGAAAATAATGTCTAACACATAGTGGGTTTGTCTCATAAAATAATAGCTTGACTTGATCATAAACATGCTTTGTAAGCTGCTCTTTCAATATAGGGTTTTGGTATTCAGGGCTAAGTGACTTATCCCAGATCGCAGAGCCAGTTTTCTGTAGAGACAACATAATACATAATAATCTGGTTTCCTGGCTGCTGTCCATACCCTTTCTAGCACAAGTACCTTTTTCTCTGGTATTGTGTATCCATTCTAAGAAAAGGAGATAGAATCACAATTCCTAATGCACAATGCTATCTTAAGATTTTGTTCAGAGGCATCTTGTAGGTATCCTCCTAGATCACCGTTTCCACTTTTGTACCATCCTTCTGCCTCAGTCTTACAAAAACCACTGCTCCTCTGAGTCTGACACCATCCAAATACCTTACCTTATATCTCTACCTTATATGTCTTTGGTGTTTCTACCAACTTTGTGATCACTACTCTTTGTTCACTGAGGACTTTTTCTTCTGGTTTAGTCCTCCCATCTATTTCCAGCTTAATCTGCATTTGCACAGAATATGAGCGATCCATCACTTTGGCTTCTCACTCCTTGACCTCCCGTTACCTCTTCCTCCATTCTGCCTCTGCCAGGCTCTCCTATGGTAACACCTGGACCCTTGTCACCATCAGTACACAATCTAGTCTAACCACCATTTCCTCTTTGTTCAGCTCACCTGGTCAAGCACTCCCACAATTGTTTGACAGCATGTGGCCTTCATCCCACGCACTTCCTCACTATCCACCAGTTGTTGCCTGTCTTCAGTTCTTCTTTTTGTCCAGCTGGGATTCTGAAGTCCCTCAATAAAATCACCCCTTTAGGCACACATCCAACCTCATGTGCCTGTAAGACTTGCCAGAAAAAAAATAAATATGGATGTTTTCCACCATGGTACTCTTCAGACATGTACCAATGGTTGCTTTTTATTTTTTATTTTATTTCATTTCATTTATTTATTTATTTATTTATTTTATTTATTTATTTTTGAGACAGAGTCTCGCTTTGTCTCCCAGGCTGGAGTGCAGTGGTGCAATCTCGGCTCACTGCAAGCTCCAGCTCGTGGGTTCACACCATTCTCCTGCCTCAGCCTCCCAAGTAGCTGGGACTACAGGCTTGCACCACCACACCTGGCTAATTTTTTTGTATTTTAGTAGAGACAGGGTTTCACCGTGTTAGCCAGGATGGTCTTGATCTCCTGACCTCGTGATCCACCCACCTCAGCCTCCCAAAGTGCTGGGATTACAGGCGTGAGCCACCGTGCCCAGCCCAATGGTTGCTTTAAAAAAATTAAAGAGGTTAAAAGGATATTAAATGGAAACTTTCGACTTGAGGTATTAAGACATGATAGCAGTGAAATTCCAATGTGAAGTGGTAACCAGAATATAAATCTTCAAAAAAAGTGTAAATTACTTTATGACATTTAAAAACCCTTCTTTATGAGGATGGAAGTAAAAGACTGAGAATACATTTTGAGAAAAGAAGGATTTTTTGGGTGAGAACTGCTAGACACTGAGCCTAGTACCCACCATCAAAGGAAAGGGTATCTGGGGATACCTGCCCTCTTGAGTCAACCCTAGTGAGGGCTGCAGCTATGGGGCCACTCAGCATTCAGTACAGCACACCTCTGGATGGAGGTTCCACAGTTACAGGTTCTGACCCCTGCCTGGGGAATCTTGAGAGAGACAGGCTGATAAACTGCTCTGATATGGGAGGCAAGGAGAGGTTGCTGCCTGGAATCCACTACTCTGTAATTTCTAAGAGCAAAAGTAGCATCATGATTGTTTCTTGATGCCAGAGATGGGCCATACTGAAGAGAGCTCCGTTGCCTTTTTTTGAGGGGCCAGGGGCTTGTAGTTGTACAAAACCAGTTGGGAAAGCAATGGATTCCCTGCAGAGAGAATATGGGTGGACTGGGCTTCTGGAAATCTAGGAGCTGAGAAGGGAGTGGTAGCCAGAGAAACAGAATATGCCTACATTCCAGGAGTTACGATTGGAGGGGCTTAGAAGTCTAGAAAAACCCACAAAAATACTCAAGAGAAAGTGATACAGCTTTAAATATACACCGGGACCAAAGAAATACCTATTTTCCAAGTGTATCTGTTGAGCAGAAACCTTCTGTTCGTCTTTCCTCTCCTCTCTCCCTGAGCACAACCCTGGATGAGCCTGAAAGTTAGTCAGCACAACTCTGACTAAGAACAGACCCACAGGAGCTGTGGGGTAGGGGAAGAAAGGCTTATTTTTGAATGCAGACAAATAGCGATGAAATGTAGAAACTCGACATTCATATTTCTGAGTCTAGATTTTTTTTCAGCTAACTATAATTTCAGGAACTTCTATTTCCTAGGAGACATAGGGACGGCCCAGAAATTTTTATCTGTGGCAGAGAGAAAACTTTCCCCACTACGTGACTATAAAAGGCACAATGGAAGAAAAAAATGTTTTATTTTCATTCTATATCATGAGTCATGCTGGTAAAAGTACTGATTAAACTGGTTTCACTTGAACTCCATGCTCACAAGCCCCAAATGGGCTCTCAACACAGCCCAGCAATGCTACTACTTTTATCTGTGTAGGAGGCTTGTTTGCTCACTATTATCCTATATGACTTTTCTATCTTCTCTCTCAGTTCAACTCTCCTTCATCCCTTCCCACGCTGTCCTTGTTGGGTGACAAACATACCTCTTTCTTCATTGAGACCCCAGAAAGGCCAAGATGGAGATGCCCTGACTTCTTACCCATCAAACTTCCTGAATGGGCTGCATCTTCTCCTCTTACAGCCAAAGACAACTCTTCCATAAAAGGCTAGCCCCTCTCCATCTCTCTCATCTTCCTCCAATTAGCCCCTTCTCCTGCCTCAGCAGTCTCTCTCTTTTACCCATTCTATCAGCATACAAATATGCATTCTTTAAAAGTCCTCCTTGGACCCCACGTTACTCTGCAGCTTTTTCCATTTCTATTCTTTTGTTCACAATTCAGCTTCTCACACAAGTAGCATTTACTTGATGTTTACCTTCCTTCAGCTCCCATTTACTCCTCAGCTACTCCAGTGTGGCCTCTGACCACCACTCCTTTCTTTGAAACTTCTCAGTGAGGTCACCAATAACTTATCTTGTTAAATCCAAGGGGCCTTTCATCAATCATGATATGCATTTTCTCAATATCACAGGTCCCTCTTTAAGCTCAAAACACTTTCCCTTCTTGACTTCCATGATATTACTCTGTCCCAGTTTTCCACCTTAGTTTCTGGCTGTTGTTCATCTCCTTTGCAACCTCCTCCTCTTCTCCATGAACTCTCAATAAGGGAGAGGAGTCCAGGGCCTGCCTCTGGGTCTCTGCATCTTTGTTCTCTGCCCTCTCTGTCCCCCGACATGAAATATGCCTTTGTGTGGCTTTAAATGTCATTTGTATAGTGATAACTACCACATTATATTTCCAGGCCAAATTTCTCCTGGGAAATTCAGACTTTTATATCCTATCACTAATTTTATACCTACATTTGGATATTTCACAGGCATATGAAATTCCACTGGTCCAAAATAGACCAATAAATCTCCACTCTCCTCCTCCTCCTCATCCCAGACTGCTTCTCTTTCACTCTTCACATCTCAGTAAATGTGGCCAACATTTAAAGACACCAGGAACCTAAGAGTCATTCTGTATCCTTCCTTTTTCTTCATCTTCCGTAGCCATCTAACAGCGTGTAACTCCAAGTATATATTCAATCTGTCCACTTCTCGCCATCTCTACTACCTTGTATGGCTCACCTAAACTAATGCAAAAGCCTCCTTAATACCCCCATTTTTCCTGCTATTTTCTGCCAAGCCACGCTCCACACGTTATCAAAACACAAGTCATTATTGATATGTATCAATAATGTACATATCCCAGCCCCTCTCCACATACAAGTCCCTCGATGTACTCAACAAAATCCTGTCTCCCAGCCATTAACAGCGGCTCCCTGCTCACATGACATTGCCACACTGGCCAACATTAGCTGCCTGTACATTCCCCTAAGAGGTCTTCAAATATTCTGTCTTCTCTGAATGGAACACGCTCAAAGCACTCATAACCACGTTCAGGTGTTTTTTTATCTTTCTCAAGACAGCTTCCTAATGTCCAGCTCCTTAGAGAGGCCCCTTTTCTCATCACCCCATGGAGACACTGTTTTTGTCACTGTGCCCTCATCATTTCTGCCACAGCACTTATAGCCACTTATGATCATGCATGTGTTTGCTCACTGATCTTTTTCTACAAGTTTTAAGTGTCTTAAATGGAAGAACTATAACAGTGGTATTTACCTGTGTCCACCTCACAAGGAGGACAACACCTAGACTACAAAAGGAACTCAGTAATATGTGCAGAAGAATGTATTAAT
The DNA here is from genome assembly GCF_009828535.3 of Hylobates moloch. Classification (NCBI taxonomy): domain Eukaryota; kingdom Metazoa; phylum Chordata; class Mammalia; order Primates; family Hylobatidae; genus Hylobates; species Hylobates moloch. The sequence continues at coordinate 60,510,359 of NW_026652294.1, forward strand.
CTGGTAGCACTGCACCATGGTCATGACCTAAATTTCACAAAATATTTCCAACATTTCCCATGTTGAGCAATAGTTTTATTACGGCTTAGCTATCCATACAAAGAAAAGAAACAAAATAAAAGGTGAAACCACAGGAATAGATCTTGGTTTCAAAGGATTTGAGGAAGTCACAATTATTCATTGGCACATTGTTTAGAGAAACCAAACAGGAATCTAATAAAAGAGAAAAACTAATATCCTCATTCTTGGATCAGGGATTCAACTTGAGGTGATGTTTAAATTGTGTAACAGTTTCAGATGCTATTACTTAGGTGAGTGTTTGTGTTGACACGACACTACTTCCTTTGGAATTCAAATAAATTGAATGCTGGCTTGGGACTTGGTATTTAATTAACAGCTTGATCAATAAATATTCAGTCAGCACCTTTTACAGGCACAGGCCTGCCCACAGCAGGAACTTCCCTGTATTAGCTCAACACTCAGCTTGGAAATGCCCCAAAGCCTGGGTCAGCACTAATTCAGCCTTGGCCTCCTTCTGGGGTTACACAGCCCTCCCAGGGTGGGCTTGGGGCCAAGGATGTTACTTTCTTTCCCTAATCCATTTTCTGATGTTGGCTATGATCTTTGCCTTTTCTTCCTTTAGAAATGAAACTGTTTTTCTTCTTGGATAAATCACTGCAGTCAGCTAGGGTATATGCCAAAACTAAATGATTTTGGTGTGCTATAAAGTAATGAAATTGACTTTTATAAAACTTTTACATTGAAGCTCACTTCAAACTACACACATTAACCCCATTTTATTACATAGTCCTCAAACTACACAGCTTCAGAAGGGTGGGATAGGGTGGAGTGAGTCCCAACGTCCTTGTGGCTCCCACACATGTTAAACTACCATGGCTTTTTTTTTGCTCAGATAAAACTCTTTGGACATTGACTGTGACCTCACTTTTACTTCACTTTTTAAAAATGCATACAAGCGTACCATACATACTTCTTTATGTTATAGAAGTTTTAATAAATTTAATAACCATTATTGTAATATTCTTATTAGACTAAGTAAGAAATGATGCAAATTTCAATTACCATTATAGTAAAGAAATTCATATCAGGGCTCAAAGGAAAGTGGTTTTCCCTCCCCCTGACAGAAGTTTTATAAAGGAAGGATAAAAAGAAGGGTAAGAGGGACGTGAGGAGGGTAGGAAAGAGAGAGAAAAGGAGAAGGATAGAGTGAGGGAGGGAGAGAGGGAAGCAGGAAGGAAGGAAAAAATGAAATAAATAAGGAATATAGGTAAAAAAGAAACAAGAAATGTACATTTATTTCCAGTAAATTTGTTCTGCCTGGCTGATGACAGCATTCCCTTTCCAGTGAGGGAAAATGCAATGTGGTGAGGCTGGGCACCGTGGCTCACGCTTGTAATCCCAGCACTTTGGGAGGCTGAGGCAGGTGGATCACCTGAGGTTAGGAGTTTGAGACAAGCCTGGCCAACATGGTATAACCGCATCTCTACTAAAAATACAAATATTAGTTGGGCATGGTGGCGAGTGCCTGTAATCCCAGCTACTTGGGAGGCTGAGGCAGGAGAATCACTTGAACCCAGGAGGCAGAGATTGCAGTAAGCAGAGATGGTGCCACTGCATTCCAGCCTGAGTGACAAGAGTGAAACTCTGTCTCAACAACAACAACAACAAAAAAAAAGGAAAGAAAGAGAAGAGAAGAGAAAAGAAAAGAAAAGAAAAAAGAAAAGAGAAAAGAAAAGAAAAGAAAATACAGTGTGGTGAAATGAATAAATCTGCCAAATAAAAAAGGGCCAAAGTGGAATGAGTCGTTTCCTCCAGGGTCACCTAAGAACAGACAACGTACTCTTCGTTTCTCTGCTCCACACCTATTTGCAGGAATCTCCATTCTATACACTCCATCTTTTGGCAGCGTACAGACACCTGGATGGTGCTTCCTGCATTGCATTCATAGTTGTTTTGAAAGAAAATGACCACAGAAGCTCAGCAAGTCATTTACAAGCCAAAGAGAAGCCTGGCTTGCCTGTCATTAAAGCAGATGTAGCCTGGGCCAGTTGGTGGGCATCTCAGACCTGCACCAGAACACAGGGGCATGATTTTAAATCTCATGCTCAAAAATGCTCAAAGTGCAAGGAGTTCTTAGATGCTCCCAAAAATGAGAAAGGAACCCCAAAATTAGACCATTCACTGAATAAACAAGCCTACTTCCTCCTGCACTGCCTCCCTTTTCAATGTGGAAAAAAAAAATCAGCTTTACAACAAGGCACGAAACCGGCTGATAACCTCCTGTGTGAAGCAACCTTTAGCAAATTAGCCTAAAATAGGGCTTGAGAATTCTGACATAGAAGTCCCACTCCCCAAGTAGATCCTGAAGTTATAACTAAGACTACCTCATTTAGCAAATGACATTGCCAAGGCCTCTGAAGTTGGGTGACATCCTCAAGGTCAGTCATTTAGAAGTTGGAACCTGTTATTTTGCCAGAGCTCACTTAAATACACCATGTTGTCTTCTATCTTAATACAGTTCCAAGGTTATCAAAAATGCATGCACAGCTTTTAAATGTCAATAACATGATATAGTTATACATGAAAGTGTTCATATCTTCACCCAAGAAAGACTAAGAAACACTGTGTCCTGATTCTCCAGAGCTGTGTTGCTTCTGCACGTGCACAATGGACCCCATCCAAAGGCCTTCACCAATCCCCCAAGTGCAAACACCACTGTGGCATGTAATTTCCTCTGTAAATGTGTAAAGTACACATGAAAAATATATGTGACCCCCTTAGATATCTTCTTAACAATTCTATAAATATCACCTACAAGGATTTATAAAGCAGCTCTTTGCAGGAGTCCATGCGATCAAGTAGAAAGCGCAAAACCAGTTGAGATGTGGATCTTCATTAGGCATTCACACAGGCTGAATCATTCAGCTCCGCACAGCCTTCTCACAGGGCCCACAATTCAAGTGATGAATTGCAGTATGTCATGCACTTTGGGGGTTACTCTGAAGAGCTGACAAAGAATATATTTAATCCAGGAATTACAAGTAATCCTGGAATTAGCATGAAAAGAAAACACGTGGCAGGCCTGGTGAGCCTGTTCTGGCCTCTCAGAATGTCATGAACTGAAGTGCTCTTCATTAATGAAGATAACTCTGTGATGACAACACTATTAATCTACCCTAAGAGAAACTATCTAAATATCAGCTTCGTTGTCTCACTTCCTAAATAGGGAACAAACATCAAACTGGAGAGTACATAAAAATTCTTAATCCTTCCCCTAAGCTGCAAATGGACAACAAATACAATCTTTACTAGAAAGGAAAAATATCGTCTCATCTTTGGAAAAGACAAAGGATATTATCTAAGCCTAAGACTAATTCTACACATCAGTTCCTGATAGCACGAACTGGCAAACTCCACTATTCTTCATCGCCCTCTGTGGGCAATGAAAATTGTCAGCCTAATAGTACCAACCCTTCAAACAGATGTGGGCCCTACAAAAATGCCTGGATAAAAACATACAAGTGGTCCAAGATTTTCTTCTTTTCTGTCTGAACAATGTTGTCTCTGAGAGATATGCTGATAATCAACCTCTAGCGATAACTGTGTTTAAGGAACATTATTTGCGAGATAGAAAGTAACATTCTCTACTTTAAAAACAAAAACAAAAATACAAAACACATGAGTGTGTGTATGTGTATACACAGTTCACATAGCATACTAGCAAGCTGTGTTGGTTTGAAGACTAGGTCAATATTTGCAGGTCTTAGCTTCTCAAATATAAGTTCGGAAGCCTCTACAAGATGCAGGCAAATGCTCCAATACTGCAGGGTGAGTAGCACTCTCCAGGCATGGATAGCTCTTTCAAGACTCACATTGGAGAGCCATCTTTGTTTTATTCCTGTTGCTTCACCCTCAGCAATGAGGCCATCATATAAGATCATGCTTTGCATAACAGTGGTAAGAAGCCTAAAAATCATCAGTTGCCATCAAAAGTAATGAAAAATATTCACAGAGGCCTTCAATCAGCCCATTTTTGCTTTTGCAACTATCATTTCATGAAAAACAAGAAAAATGACAAATACAGTCCAAAAATAAGATCCCCACGGCACATGACTTTTGGACCACCCGGAAAATGCAAGCTTGGACATATGAATGGCAATGTTCTTGTTCTAACAGTTGCCAGGGACAGCTAAGAGCCTTAGGAAGTTTCTGGCACTGTCAACGGCTTGGAACCATTAAGCTTGTTCTACATTAAAACAGAACTCAGAGTCTTTTTTCTCTAATGGAGATGAAACTGAGGATCATGTTCTAGCAGGGGACACATAGAAAGTGCGGCTGATGAGTATCATCATTCAGCACCCTTCACAAGATCTCTCCAGCACTGACTTCCAAGCTCCCCAGATTGAGTCATCCTGGAACACACAATGCATCAAATAATTCACCGGCTGTACTCTGAGGTATGGGCACATGCTTCAGCACTTATCTCCTACTTTTGAGGAAACGCCCTGATACAGAGAAATCTCTATAGAGGACACATTCCCTTCCTGGGCTTCACTTGGGCTCTGCTAGGTACATGGATAAAAGCAGAGGGCCATTTGCAAATGTCACTTCACTTGTACCTGCCACTAGATTTATCATTCCTACCCTCTGAGTGTATTAGCATTCCTTGCATTGTTATATTCTAGTAATTTACAAAGTATTTTTCACATTTGAGAATTTGGAACAATAACATAACCACTTACTAATCTTTTAACTGAATTCTGAACTCTGGTTCCTTTAACTATTTCTTCACCGTGGAGATCCTTTTATGCAAGGCAGGAACCCCTGTTGTTCCAACTATCTTGACAGAAAAAGGAACAAATAGACACACATACTTATTTTTGGTGTTCCAGACAAAGTCTAAAGCGCTCCCATATATATGCTCTGAAGTGACCAAATCTTTAATTTTTTTGAACCAAAAACATCTGACAACAACAACAAAAATTATAGTTCTAGAGCCTGCTCACCAGTTTTCATGGGACTATTGTCAACTTGGGTACATGCCGTTTCCCACAATGGCTCTGTCACAGAAAGCTCATCTCAAAACTTAAACCCTGACGACAATTTCCTCCCTCTTCTGTTTCTTTCTCCATATATTCTTGATCTTTGACCTCATTCAGATCCTTAGTCCCCTGACCCCTCCCTGTTTTTTCTTGCTTTGCTTTCCTTCCAGTCCTGTCTAGCCCTGAGTCTACAATTCAAGCATGAACCTGATCCTAAACCAACCCCCAATCTTTCTTCTCTGCCCCTGGACCTGGGCTGCCGAATGCTGCTGGACAACATTCACATATTTGATGCCACCAGCTGTGCAGAGTATCAGATCATCGGGGTGGGGATGAGTGTGCAGTCCTTCTATGCTGTTCAGCAGCCCATCCTGCATCATCTCCACACCATCCCATCCTCCTCTCTTCTGTCTATCTAGCCCCGCTCTTTACTGTACATTAGACCACAGTGAATTCCATGGCTTCTGGTTTGGCTATAAGACTCCTTCTCCTAAGGGGCTTTGCTTTCTTATCCTTTCCCAAGATTTTATCTTCAGATTCTCCCTCACAGCTGGGCCATTTAGTTCAAGCTTACAAGGATACCGAAATCTTTCCCTTCTTAAAATAAAAAGCAAAACTTATTGTGCAAAACACTTCCTCAAATTTGCATCCTCCACTTTCTACCATTCATTCATTTACTCATACATTCCTATTCCCTACCTCTCTCTCATTTCTTCAATTTCACATTCTGTCCCCAGGCAAAATTCTTGAAAAACTGTATAAGAGTCTATCATCCCTATTTCTTCTCATTCTGTTAATTTGCCAGCCAGCCACAGTTGCCTGCCATCGCTCTCTGAAGCAGCTCCTACTCTTAGCTGTGTCGACCAAGTCAGATGGGTTTCCCAGCACTGGCTCCTCTGTGGAAGGACTGGCTATCCACTCCTTCTGGACATGCTTTCCTCCCTCAGCTTCACTAGACCATGCTCTCCTATCCAGTCCTTTTTATGGTTATTCTGGTTCTTTGAATGTTTGCGTTTCTTAGAATTCAGTCCTCTTACCTAGTCTGTTTTCAGTCCACGCTGACTCACTGGATTATCTCATATAGACCTGTAGCCTCACATCTAAGCGTAAGACTGATGACTCACTGGTCTACTCTAGATCTCATGCAGACATTTCCACTCAATATGTCTAAACCCGAATTCCTAATCTCCCCAAGACAAGTTCTGAAACCAAAGATTCAACTATAGGCTCCAATGTTTTCACCTCCCACATCCAATCTCTCATCAAATCCCATAATATATGTTCTAAATAGCATTCCCTTTGTCTTCATCAACTTTTAATTGATTCTTTTCTCTGCACCACCAATGCCATTACCATAGTTTAGAGACCGCCTGATCTTTCTCATGGACTACTATAGCAGTTTCAACACTATGGCTTCATTCTATCATAAACTCACTTCCACTCAATCCACCCTCCATGTATTGACAGGGTCTAAAAGTAAATCCAATCAGATCACAGTATTGTCAAAATAAATAAACACTTCAGCAGCTAAAGAATAATGCCCAGATTAGGAGTGAAATCCTATGTTAATACGTTTTAAACTATAAATTTTGACCCATAAGTGGGCTTTGAAATCAAGTTAATAGGTTGTAACCAGCATTAAAACAATATGAAATAGAATAGAATAGGCAATATCATAGTGTGCCGCAAAGCATAATGGTAAACTTATGAACCTTTTGTTTCAGTGTTTGCATTTTCCATATATGTGTGTGTATGTATGTATGCAGGTATGTATATATGTATATAATAGGTTGCAGTGTAATATGTCCTTTATTGTGAGTAAAATGTGAGCCACATATATAATTTAAATGTTTCCAGTAACTGCATTAGAAAAAAGTAAACTAAAATAGGTGGAATTGTTGTATAACATATTTTCTTCAACTCGATATATTGAAATTATCATTTCAACATGTCATAAGTTAAAAATGAAACTTTTTTTTATACTAAGTCTTTGAGATATGGTGTGCATGTTACACTTAAAGCACATCCTAATTCAGACACTGTATTTCAGCTGCCAGATAGCTTATATGTCAGCAGTGAGTCATGTAATGATAGAGCTGTTTTAGACACACACTTAGCTAATGTAACCATCCGTTCTTCCTTGTATCTTCCCGTCTTTGCACATGCTGTTCTGTTGTTTTGTTTTTAAATGCACCTGGTAAACTCCTGTTTATCTTTATACATTTACCTCAAGGGCCACCTCCACTGGAAACTCTCCTGACTTACAAGGCCAAGCTAGGTAACCTCTTCTAGGTCCCAGAGTAAAGTGCTATATAGCACTATACCACTCTGTAATTGTGCTTTCACATGCTGCCTTAGGCTGTCAGAATGTGAGCTTCTTGAATGCAAAGGATGTATCTTACTTGCTTTTATAACCTTAGAACTTAGCGCTGCTATTGCCACATACAGTGCTTTCAGTGAAAACTTGTTAAATATATTAAAATTTCTAGATTCACAACAGTAAAAACTTCTAGAAGCATCCAGGGGGACACATAGTCAGTCATGGCTCCAGCTGAGAACCTCTGTTTGGCTTGTGTTTCTCTTTAGTAACCCTGGGTTGAAGCCTTTCCTTGTGGGGTTTACCATTTTGAGGTGCATTTGTTCATTGGTATCCACGGGAGATTGGTTCTAGGACCCCAGAGAATAGCAAAATCCATACATGCTTAAGTTCCTTATATAAAATGGTCTAGTATTTGCATATGGCCTACACAGACCTTCTTGTAAACATTAAATGATCTGTAGATTACTTATAATACCTAACTCAAGGTAAATGCTATGTAAATAGTTGATACACTGTATTGTTTTAATTTGTATTATTTTTATTGTTGTATTGTTATTTTTAGTTGTTTTTCTTTTTGACTTTATTTGTGATCCATGGTTGGTTGACTCCAGAGATGTATAACCTATAGATATGGAGGGCCAACTGCACTTACACTCTCACTGATGGGAAGAGCTGCTATCTTAGTAAACGGTCCATTTCTAAGAGTGGGGTGGGCCAGCCCTTTACTGATTCACAGGAAGTACATTTTTGGCCAATACACCCCATCACTACGCCTCCAGGCAGGACCAGACAAAACCACTTCAGATGGCTATTATTATTACTAACAACTTCCAGAAACCTAACTTCCACAGTCTCCCTTTCAAATTGTTATGTTTTTAAAAAAATTATCCTGTTGAAAGCTTTTCTTACCTACTCTAAATCCTCTGTGCTGTCAGCCCACCCCCTCCTGTTTGGATCTCAGGAGAGCTACAGAAGAGCTTACCACGAGGCTCTAGAAAAGAACCCTCTTATGCTTCCATAACAGCACTAAATCACCCTTAAGTCTTCTCTTCTCCAGGGTAAACAATCCAAATTTCTTTAGCCTTCCTCCATAGATCTTATTTTACAAGCTTTTAATCACCGCCTCCAGACAAGACTCTCCAAGTTCCTAGGCCCGGCTGCTGTTGTAAAGCTTAGTGCTGCCGACAGCTCTCTGTGCTGAGTATTTCACCGCCCCTCCATCCTGACTGTGAATAATATCTCTTCATATTAGGTAATGGCCTCAAGAAAACTGGAATATGAATTAACATGACCGTAATTCTCAAAATCAGGAAAGTTTTGTAATCTAAATTGCCCACTACTTAAACCCACTAAACAAAGTAAGAGCACAATGATTATGGTTTCACTGTGGTATGTGGCATTTTATGCTTTCATATTTCTCATCTCATAATATGGCAAAAGGCCCTCTAGAATGAGGAAGAGGAGGTGGAGGAAGAGGAGTATCTGCTAATGTTTTTGAATTTTCACTGCATGCCAGGTATTGTTCCATGCATTATACATATTAACTCTTTAAGTAAGTAAAACAAATAAAGCAGGCATCATCATTCTATTGTGACCTTAACAACGAGAGAATTAGCACAAAAAGATTAACTTGATGAAATTTACATGGCTAGTAAACAGTAGAGCTGGGATTGGAATCTAAAGAGTCAGGCTAACCCTTAACCACTTGCATTTTTAATCTAACAGCTTGTTCACTGAACCCACTGCTATTTTTATTAGGATCTCATAGTCATAAAATTCTGTTTAAATTTCACCTAGAATTGCTGTTTAAATTAAGGGAATAAACACCAACAAAATATTTCAACAAAATGCCTAAATGAGAATAACAATTGTTAATTACCTAAAAATATAAAAACAACATTTTAGTAAAGAGCTAGTCATCTAATAATCACATGCATTCTGTATATATAGGTACACATTATATAAATATGTATTTTCAAAAGGGATGGATGCATAAAATAATAAAGATTATTTTAGATGTTTTTAAGTCACCTTAAAGTTAATTAGATATAAATAACCCTACCTCCTAAGTCTTATATAAACATTTGTAACTATCTTTCTCTATGTAACTGAACACTAGTTACCCCGGTGATGCTAGCGTCCCAGAAATATGAGCAATTTATTATAATACTCCTATTATTGGTGTCAAACTCTTTATTATACAGCAGCATTTCCCAAGACTTGGTATGCTTTATCACTGACAGTACTTAGGATTTTAAGAATACTCAAATTGTTTTGGGGATTTATGCAAGATTATTTGAAAGAACATAGTGACACTATATTAAATAACATCACCTTGTCATAAGCTTATTTCTTTCAATCATTCTGATTAAATAAAGGAGAACTGGTCATTGTGGTGGTGCTATTCTTTTTTTTTTTTTTTTTGAGATGGAGTCTCGCTCTGTCCCAAGCTGAAGCTGGAGTGCAGGGGGGCGATCTTAGCTCACTGCAACCTCCAGCTCCCAGGTTCAAGTGATTCTCCTGCCTCAGCCTCCTGAATAGCTGGGATTTACAGGCACTTGCCACCATGCCCAGCTAATTTTTGTATTTTTAATAGAGACGGGGTTTTGCCATGTTGGCCAGGCTGGTCTCAAACTCCTGACTTCAGGTGATCCACCCACCTCGGCCTCCCAAAGTGCTAGGATTACAGGCGTGAGCCACCACGCCTGGCCCTTTCTAACACATGAGAATCTCCCATTTAACAAAGAACAAACTAACCTTAAGCACACAGATGTGGGCAGACAACAACACATAGCTAGAATTTAAAGACATCATTTTATTACCTCTGTGTTTATTTTTCCAATTACTTTTCATCTATGACCTGTGGCACTACTTTTCACTTATGGTAGTGATATAAAGTTCACTTTCAAGTTAACTGAATTACAAACTAAGCAGATTTAATGACATAGCTCAAAATTATAATGGTACATAAAAATGGAAATAATTATAAAGAGGGCATGCAAATTATTGAACTTTGAAAAGAGAGTAATGAAATACCATGAGTTAATCCACACTTATTAAAGATGAAAACCTAAATCCTTAAAGACATGCAGTCTCCTTACTCTGTGACTAGAAATTGCCAGCAAACACTATAGCTTATTCTATCTCTGTGTACAGGAAATCCTTGCACGTACATCCCAACAGAGATGTGAATCTGTCCCTCTGGGTAAGAAATGAATCAGTGTGGTATATAGAGCCAGGTTTCATGTTTTGGAGTTAAACATGAAAAAAGTTTTCTACAAATTTACTTTCCCAGCTGCAGAGAAGCCCTTGGAAGTTTGAAGTTGTTTTCCCCAAGGTACTGAATTGCTTCGAACATATTTAATAAAAATCCGTATCTTTTCAACCATTTCCTTGTTCCCAGATTTATTCAGAGCCCAAAAAAAAAAAAAAAAAAAAATCTTTAGCAAATACTGCTTTCTTAATCAATCTTTGAATACTCGTGTGATACAGTTATCATAATAGATGATCAAACTTTATATATAATATTTTGTTCCAATGTCTTGACTCAAAGACATCTCCAGAAAATATTAGCATATGTAATATCTATAATGTTTTCTAAATATATATATATATATTTTAATTATATAACCCTCCCCAAAAGGATATAATTTACAAATTAAAGGGAGCAAACAAGCCAATGAGATTTTATAGAAATCCAGTTATTAATCATAAATTTAAGCTACATGTAATAATTCTTTCATCAACCCGTCTACCTCTTTATGAATGTTCATGTATTAGGTTTTATGTTATAGGGCATATAAAAAGGAGAGAGAACTTCTGCTGTCAAACACCTTATACCCAAAGCAATCTGTTAGATTCTTAAAAGTGAATACAGAAACTGTGGTTCAAGAAGGAAGTAACAGGACTTTTACCTTATGTTCCTACAGATAGCCTTTTGGAATTAACTCTAATGAAATAGAACTCCTAAATTGCAAATAGCAAAAGAAAGAGCCAGAAAGTTCATCAAAACCTGATTTCTCAAATTCCAAGTGGCTCTACCAGGCTACCATGAATTTACAGTTGGAGATGCTGAGAATCATCTGAGACGGAGGAGATTAACATTTTGCAGATTTCCCTCTGCATGTCCCTACAGACTACATTGATCATTCCCCGGTGCAACCCACCCCCAACACACACCCTTCTCCTTGAATAAAGGATCCCATCCAGCTGCATACTCCCAGGGGGAAGCTTGGGACAGCAACGTGTGCTTCCCAGATCTACAATTTGCTTGCTTAGAAAGTGGGTTTCCATATGGAGCAACAGTAGGAGCATCTGTGTTTCCCTATTTATTTTTTTAACTTTGAAAAAGAGAGGGGATTCATAAAAATATACATGGTGCCACGAATGAGGGGAGAGAAGGGAGGCAGTGGGGGATAAAATGTGAGTCCTGTGGTTGTTGATTCTAAACTGGGACGGAAATTGGAAGCTGGCTCTGGTACAGAACACCCACTCATAAAGGAGGTGCAGAGCCAAACGTCTCTGCAATAGCAAGAGGCAGAGGCCACAAGAAAGGAGGGTGTTTTGGGACAGCCAAATCACTCAGCGCAAAGACTTTCATGCATGGACAGATACTCACAAGATGATTCTAGTGTACTCTCCCCAATTCTTGGCTTAAATGAACAAAACTCAAGTAGGCTACTTGCGGGAACTAACCAGGAGCTCTTCCTCGTGGTATACAGTAAGCATCACTGTCCCATCCTGAGTGATGGGCTGCCTGCCATTCTGACCAGTTCTAGTCAGTATGGCCCTTCCCTGCATTCTCTTCACTAACAGAAAAGAACACTGAATCATGCCTGTTTTGAACAATGAATGTCTCTGTGTCCTCTTCCCAAACTGAAAATGAATACTTGACAAACATATTTAGATAAAAGAGGAAAGAGATTTAAGTTACTCATTTCAGAATACAGTATTTTCCTCTTGGTTACTAAAGGCTGCCCTTAGTTAACTGTTACAAAATAGAAGGATATACACATGAACCTTTTACAATTTGTTTAATAGTGGGCTTTTGCTCTCCTGCCCAGGCTGGAGTTCAGTGGCATGAGCATAGCTCACTGCAACCTTGAACTCCTGGGCTCAAGTGATCTCCCTAACTCAGCGTTCCAAGTCGCTGAAACTACAGGCACACACCACCATGCCCAACTAACTTTTTTAAAAACGTCTTTTTTAGAGAGACGGTCCCTTACTATGTCTTGAACTCCTGGCCTCAGGCTGGTCTTGAACTCCTGGCCTCAAGCAATCCTCCCATTTCAGCCTCCCAATTCACCAGGATTACAGACATGAGCTACCACACCTGGCAACAAACTTTTTTGTAATACGAAAACTTATGGAATAGGAATACTGTGTATTACTTGAGTTTACTTAATAAAGTTAATTTTTCTTAGCATAATGTGCCATGCAAAATAGTTTCTTTTCAACAACCAAGAAACAAAATAATACTAAATTTAAGAAAATTAGAAAAAACCAAGGAGGAGGTCATGTTAGCAAGTATCTGTTTAATGGAAGGTTTCATCAAAGTATCCAACCATAAATCAGAGGGAAAAATTTTTAAATCATTTTTTAAAAGTTGGATTTTCTAAAGCATTAGAATTGTTTCTCACTGCCATCATTATACTCTACAGATTGAAGGGATAAAATATAATTATTCAATCATGCACTTTAAAATTTTTAGAATCTTGTGTAATTCCTTAATTCCAAATATTTATATTATGACTGTTCTCCTTACTCAGATTATCCAAAACGATTTCTTACTCCTCTTATTACTAATTTTCTTCTTTATTTCATTTACAATTAAATTTGATGTCTCAAAACATATTTGGTAGCCTATATATGGAAAATCTTTAGTAAGTATTTGCCAAATAAAAGGATAATTGATTATTGTATAATTTCACTCATATGCATTTTTATTCTACTTAAAATATTATATTTATTATGGTATTTATTTAGTTACATTAGCAACAGCATTCAAATACATTCTATGATATTCTGCAAACTATTTTAATGTTTAGTAACTCAATACTTTTAACTCAATATCAAACTTAGATTTACCTTTACCTGAAAAGATCTGCAGAAAATGAGCACATTCTCTAGCATTCCTATACAAGTCAATCATGACATTTTTCAATCAGAAGGAAATGTTGTAAACCTGAAATGTTCCAGAAATTGAATCACTAAGGTTGAAATATTCAGAAAATAAAAATAAAACACTTTAGAGAACTTACGTGGGTCATAAAATACCCATTCTTCCTGTTTTTTAAGTCCACCATTGAGCAAGAATGCACCCCTAAACCCATGAATCAGAAGGCTGAGTGTAGCTTGTAGCTGGCCCTCAATTCACTGCACTGCAACTTGTACTTCCTTCACCCTGTCTCCAAGTAAATGACAAAACAAACACTGTGGGGTCTTCTGTTGATCTTCAGATCCTTTGCACAAACGCTCAATCATTTTGCTATTGAAAATTGAAGATGCCATTTGGTGATTCAAAGTATTTCTATCACGGGAGATTTTGAAACTGCCAATGCACTTTATCTATTGCATGGACTCAACTAAACTGGTCCCAGACTGATCTCTGTGAAATATAAAAAAGAATAATTTATAAGAGACAGAGAAGTGGAACTTGTTTTCAAATGATATGACAATAACTTCAGACAAATTCATTTCAATGAGTACTGCATGCAATATTTATACTGCACATAGCACAATCCCGGGTTCTCTGGGGGCATCTAACTTGCTCTTTGTTCAGGAAACAAGACTTTTTCACATACATCAGTTAGAGCCTAGGTCCAGTCCACATGTAAGGAAATAGCACACTAATATTTTATAGCTGCAGAGTTCTTTGTGGTTTATGAGGGCAATCTCATCTATATTATCCCTGTTTGATCTTCACATCAATTTTGTGACATAAAGAGTTCATAGTACCACTTCACATGGGAGTAAACTGAGGCTACTATGGTTTGTGGTAGAAGCAAATAAATATTACATGAGTACAGAGAAAAAATGAGACATCAATAGGAAGCACAGGAAAACTATCTGAAAGAAAAGCTACTCGACCTTAACCATCAGAGCATTTCATAAACACTTTTGCTCAGCAGTTGTTAATGCCACTATCAGAGCTGCTAAGTGACCTGTCTAATGTTACACAAATAGTTAAATGTAACTGTTTAGATTTGATCAAGGCATTCTGATAATAAGTCATGGCTCTTTTTTCTATCCCTCCCACCCCTACCTTGAGAGGGATAGGATTTAGATTTTCTAAACCAAAAAATAAAGTTCATTCTTAAGATACAACAACAGTAAAATTCTCATTGCAAAAAACTCTGAGTCGCAGAAAACTGCCATGAGTAACAGGTAGCATTATGTTCTCATCCGGTGTGAGTTACTTTTCTAGTTATATGACATAGTACCTGTTTAATTTCTGTGATAAAGAAATAAGGAGAAGTTTTTAAATGTTTGCCATTACTGAGATTTTCTAGTAAAGCAAGGACAATCCAAAAAGTTAATAATTAATGTGTATATATACTGAATATGCAAAAAGATTAGCAATGACATTGATTCTTAACATAAAATTGTGAAGAAGCATATTCTAAGCATATAAACAGAGAACCTGAGAATTTCTAAAAGTTCGGGATAGGGGGCAGTGGTGAGACAAATTATTAATAGTAAGTTAACCTGACTAAAATCAGTAGGGTCATTGTCAGAAGTGAAAATAAAAGTGTTTTTTGTTTTACGGTTTTTGTTTTGTTGTTAAGTAGGCAGAGCATAATAAGAAATAAACGATAGACATTTCTTGTTTCTTTGCCAAATTCCTATAGGCAGCTTACTCAACTGGCTTTATGTTTAGTCTTGCCCAACGTGTCAGAAGCTGAAGCTGGAAGTAAGAATAATCATAAAGACTCTGACCCTCAGTGGACAGAAGCCAGCTTATTATTTACTTTTGAAATGAAGTTAATAAAATATTGCAGGTACCTTAGCCCATAGGGTTGTTTTACAGCTTATCTGAGGTGCATACAATATAACTGAACAAACCTGCAACAAACATTCCCATGACCCCACAAATGGAAAGTCACTGTAAAAACAAATATTTGATCCAGGCAAAAGAAAGGATTAGACACATACACTAAAGTGAAAGCCAGTACAAAGTAGGGTATATGATATGCTACCATTTGCACTTAAAAAATACATCCTTATGTACATACACATATACATATATGTGGAATGTGTGTGTGTGTAAGCAAGCATAAGAATAAACCAACTCTGGAAGGATACATAAGTCACAACAGTGGTTAACTCCAAGGAGCTCAATTGGATAGCTAGGGAAAAAGATATTTATACTATATTACTATCTACTATTTTGTACTTCTTAAATTTTACACTATGTAACTGTACTATCTAATCAATTAAAAATAAAATTGAAGTTTTTTTTTAAAGAAAAGTTTGTTAAGGACTTTTGAGTCAACAGAAACAAAAATGCACATAAAGAGAACTTAAAATGGTATCTAAATAAGATTTATAATACAGCCTAAAAAAGCCAAATTCATTCTTATTTAGTTCTAAATTGCCATGTTTCAAAATTTAATGAGGTGAGGTAGAAATCCACTTTTATAGCTTAAAAAGAATAAAAACATGGGATACACAAACATTCCCGGGTAAGATTGTACAAGGTCAAGAGCAATCATTCAAGAGTAGACTTTGTACTGGCTTTTATTCATAGTCCTTGAACCTAGTGGTATGTGTGTACAAGCGATAATGTGGGTATACAACCATTCACTTCTTTACCATTGTCTGTGAGAAAAAATCCATTTTCCCCTAAAGCCTATCAAAGTCATATGATAAATTTTACTGTAATATAGATCATATACACCAAAGTGTTACCAGGCTTGAATATGCCAGCTTCCTAATCACCATTTTCCCCAGGACATTAGGAAGCAAAAATTTTATACACATTCTAATATTTCACAAAATACATGATATGAAATTATCAAAAATGACTCAACCAAAAAAAGATACTCGATTTATCTTAATTCTACAAACACCAAGCACTATCAAGACTGCAGTTGCAATACAAGCACCGAAGAATGCAAAGGTGACATGAAACCTACCTTTGCAAGGAGTTAACAGTCCAACAGTGAAAATAACTTACTCAGAGGAGAGACAATGTGATGAGGGCCACATTTCATACCAGGAGTTCGTGTCTATGATACTCTCCAAATCACTGCAGCACAGAATTTGATGGAAAACTGAGGACATTTGGAAAGAAAGAAGCAAAGAAGGGCAAGACACTGGATAGGACCAAAGTAACAGAGGTTAATCTTAAGCAAACACTAAGCACGATGTGATTGCTTAGGCTTAAATAAGCATGTGCTTTTCTGATTGGTAAACATTCCAAAGCTAAAAGACAGGAATATCCATGAAATTTCCAAGCACTGCAAGCTTTCAACTTAGAAGCTCATGTGGGACTGGGAGAGTAGTTTGTTAGAAACTTAAACTGGCAGTCACAACTGTGGTTTCTTTTACTGGAATTGTTCTTGTGAAAGATTTATGAGAGGCAAACATCCCTCCTTGGCTTATTCATAAAAGAAAATGGTGTAGAGACACAATAGATGTACAGACAAAATGTTTTAATATAGTCTCTCTGTGCATTCACAACATAAAGACAAAGACTTCTCAGTTAGGGAAAGAATCAGTGAGACCTATTTCATGGGTCAAAAGTATGGGATTTTACAGTTTTTCTTATGTGAGAAATGTATTCGTATTTTATCAGTGAAATTCCATTCATCCCCAGATCCTCATTTATAGCTATAATCATTGAAAAAAAAAGCATGCTCACAATATTTATGACACTGGTGCATGATATTCTGAAATGTAACAAATGGTATACATGTCAATGAGATGTAATATTTATCTTCAATGATTAATCTTATGATTGGCACAAAGACTAAAGCGAACATGGCAGTTATATGTTAAACAAAGATTTCCAGGAAGGCAGTGTGCCCATCTGGTCTCTTCTCTTGGTAGAAATCTTACATTTAGGTACCCAGCAGATAGATTTCTCTAGCATCTGGCAGAACACTCTTTAGGGATGAGGAGATTTATCTCTTGATCTTATAAAATAAGCTGACTTGACTGAGATTCCTAACGGTGTAAAAACCAAAAGAATGTTCTAGATTACTCAAAATACTCTTGCATTCTTTCATTTATTCTTCCATTCATTTAATCTTTCAACCATTCATTCTTCCATCTATCCATTCCTTTACCTATCCAGCTAGCAAATATTTATTTAGATACTTCTATGTGCTAGGTGCTGAAGATACAATGGTGAACAAGGAAGCAGATTTACCCTTCCCTGCTGACTTATAGCCTAGCCAGGCAATGATAACCTCCCAGATGGCTACACATTCACAGTTGAGGTAAGTGCTCTTAGGAAGAAATACTGTAAGTAACAAAGATGGATAATAGGGAGACCTAAAGAAGACTAGGGGTTCAAAGAAGATGGTCAGCTTCAAACAGTGACATTAAAACTCAATCCTAAAGAATGAGTAAGAATTAGCCAGACAAGTGCTAGGAAGCTCGTTATTGGCAGAGGGAACAGCATGTGCAAAGAGTCTGAGGCAGAAAAGAGCTTGGTGAGTTCAGCAGGTATGGCTGGAGCCCAGAGAACATGGGTTGTGGTAACAAGCTGTGACTTTGGACTGGTCTGGGTGATGCAGGACCCATAGGCCATGGTCAGCCCACAGTCAGATTTTCATTTTCAAAAACTCGTTCTAACCAAGTACTAAATTTGCCAATATGATTTCTCCCTTGTTTGTAACAATAGTCACAAATATCCCTCAGCTAGGGTAAGGAAATTTGCAAGTCCACCTGTTGCCAACTTTCCATGGGTCCTCACAGTCATTTTACAAATAAACTTCTAACACTCATATTGGGAGAACAGAACTAATTTTTCACATTACAAACTTTTTTATTTCTGATGATGTTTATAAAATCATTTTTTAGCATCCCATAGCCAATTTCCCAAAAATGAATTAGATAGGGAAATAATTGTCTATTTCTAGAGGATTTTTCATTATGAAAGGAAAAATCATCTGACTCAATATTGCACATCAGTTCCACACGCAGGAAAACCGTGAGTGCACAGTAATTCTTTTTGTGGGAAATGCAAAGTCTGTGGTCTCTGCAGCTCTCAGAAAAGACCACATGCTAGAAAAACCGCTACCTGCCTGCCAGTGGGAAGGTCTCTACTGTAGCTAGTGTGCAACACTGACCTTCACCAGGACAATGTAAAGCCTAGCTGGATGTTTCCAGATGCCCCTTAAAGCTATTTTGCAGTGAGGGATTCCTGGTTAATTAAAAGGAGAATCAAACATATTGAACAGTAGTGCAGTAGTGGTTTGTCTGGTTTGCATTTGCCATCCTGACAAGGTCTAATATTTTAAGGCTCCAGTCTTGAAACAAACATGTTAAAGGAGATGAATGAAAAGTGAGGAAGAGGCACTGAAGAGAGGTCTGCGAAGGGCACTGGAGGGAGAGAAGTTGGGCAGAAACCCAGAGGGGGTTCCTCATTGAGGTCTAGAGAACGCGCTGGGGAAATGCAGCAGGACATCACCCCACTGAGGTTCTACCTGAAGGGTCTGAGAGATCAGGCGCGTTTGTGCACTGAAGATTCCTCTTCTTGGCCAGTTACCATGCTCTGAATGCTTGCCATGTTGAGATTTGCAGTTTTCAACTATCTAAGTCTCTTTTTATTGCCTCTTCTTTTGCTCCCTACCTCCCACAGAAATATACCTTGCCAACAAATAACCCGCTCCCTATGTGTTGTTTATACCGAGATGAGCAAGGGAGTGCCAACAGGTCACCCTCTAAAGGTGGAATTGCTCATCTGCTTTCCAGAGAAGAGCTGCGGGTAACATTAACCTCTCAGCTGCTGCTGTGGGGAGCCCCGGTTGAGCCATAACCGGATGGTTCAGGATTTGAAACAAGCTCTTGTCTAAGCCGTTACATACTAAATGAATCCAACCCCGCCTCCAGCATCAGAAAGGAAGAGATTCAGATTTCTTCACTAAAAATTCTCCTTCCACATTAACATTTCATACCTTTAGGGGAAAAATTGTTTTGTCTTTCTCTTTCTTCTAAAATAAGAGAATGCTTTTTTGGATATTGATATTTGAGGAGAAGGGCAGAAGAAAGATAAAAAAGCTTTTGCTAAAGAAAAAAAAATCACCCTTCCTAAAAATCTAACAGTTCCTAAGGCCCCTTTCCCCTTATAGAATAAAGGGAGCAAAAGAGATTCATGATCTGTACAGCAGATCCCAGGAAACTGTTTTTGCTCATGGTTATCTGGTCAACAGCTCAGGCAGTATAATTTTCAAAAAATGGATGTTGCCATAGTAGCAATTCAAATTAATGAGTGTATTTTTAAACTCTTTAAAAACTAAACCTGAAAGCATAGTTAATAGCTGATTGGCCTCACAGGGGCTTCAAGCCCATATTTTGAATATTAAACCTTGACAGCATGGCAAACGAATAACTTGGTCTTGTAAAATATAGGAAATGTAAAGCCAAAACCAGAGCTTTATCCTAATTTACCTCATTCTTCTTCTCTATCATAAATATCCTGAACTGCTGGAGGCATGTGCAGATCCAGTGATTTTATGCACAGCATACTCTAAGACACAGCGCCCCTGCGATTAGGTGACATATAGATGAAGCATGTGCTTACGACTCCTCGTGGTTGTTACTTTGAAAGACTGTGGAATTTTAGAAGGGAACCATAGAAAAGCAAACATCACTTTGGTCTTTGTACATATATTAAGCATTTAATGTATTGACATTCAAGTCGATCTTAGGGGCTTATTTATAGTTTATAGAAGGGTTTTTAGAATAGCCTTTATAGTTTCCATGAGAAAACTTTAATGCACAAAAGGACAAGGAGATTGACCCTACTTTTACACACTTCCTTTGATGGGGGTGTGGCAGCATTTACCACATGGAGGAAAGGTAATACAAGTAAGATGATTATAAACAAATGCTTTGAAAACAGAGTCAATGAAACCAGCCTGTTTGTGAGGCCCAAGGTCTTATATTTTACAACTCAGTCTGTAAGGATATCTATGTATCTGCTTTTACTAAACTGACTATGAATAGGTGCTAAAAAAGAGCACTGTTACTACAGACTTTAGTGTTTTGGTTAAGATACCAAGTGCTGTAATTTCATTATGCTTTTTAGGAAAATCACTCAGTAGAGACCACATGTGTGCCCCAATCCATTCAGGGAATGCATAGTGCTGTGGCAGAGCTGCAGGCAGGGTGAGATGGCTGCCTGTGCCACCTATGCCACAAATCCATTCTCTCTAGAGCACCAGCTAGGGAAGGGAGCATGCCCTAATGTTAAAATAACTGGCCTTCTAAGAAGTTCCAAATAAATCGCTGGACCAGTTCAGTACTGCTTCTACAAAAAGATTGTGGGGGGTGGGGGGCAGAAAATAACTTCACATATTACCAAGCACCTCCCCCAAGGGAAATAATGTCTATTTTTAAATTTATCCACATCCTGTCAAGCATCTGGAAATATATGGAACTCTCTAGATAATAAAAAGACAGCCTTGATAAAAGCGTTTAAAAAAATATTACTGAAGTACATGCAACACCAACTCTTTCATTTATTAGCTGAAGGACCATGAGTCACTTAATCTTTCTGAGCTTCAAGGTCCCTTTAACTGTAAACTGGTTATAACACTGTCACTAGCCTCCTGATGGAGGATGGAATAATTCAATGAGAAAACATGTCGACCTGGCCTAATAGGACCTAGAATGTAAGAAAGACTTAAATAAATGTTAGTACCACTCCAACACACATACACACCTATATACAGAATAAGGAAAAGCAGAAACGGGGCCAAACTTTGAGTAACTCCAACTTGTTACTGTCTGATTCAAATTTTGGGCTATTAGAAGAAATACGACAATTTATTTTGTTAGGCATAGGACTTAATAAAGTTTTCTAATTAGTTCTTTGCAATAAACTCTTAGAAATGAAAAAAATGAAAAGCTATAATTCAAAATTTGAATAGACGTTTTCTCAGAGGTAGGGTTGCATGTAAATTTATTCTTTGGGCTTTTACATGGTTTTTCAATTTTCTACAATGTATGTCTGTGTTTATACACGTACAAATTTATGCACATACATACAGACATACATAACTATACTCACACATATATTTCCTGTATAATCAGAAAACTACGCTTTATAAAAGATATGGGCAAATAGTTTTAATTATAATAGTTTCTATTATATAAGCATCTATGTCCTTTTATAACCAGAACTGCACAGGCTACTGAAATATTCTGAAAAAAAAAAAAAAAAGGAGAAGTACGTCATCACTCTGTACTTTTAACACCATCAAAACATTGATAATAGACGTCATACATAGTGAAAGGTGCACACCAACAATAAAAGAAAAAACAACAGAACAACACCTTTACTTCAAAAGACATTGCCTGATATCCGTCAGGGTTTTGATGATACACACCAAGAGTTACCAGGGTCTTGCTTGTGTTTTATCCTTGAAGCCTCCTCAGACCCTGGTACATCAAGAGTGCTCAGTAAACTCGGAGCCTGGTACGTTGTGAGTGGTCAGTAAATATTTATTCAAAGAATTAATACATGAATGTAACATGGGAGTGACAGATGATCATAATGGCTTTTCGAGATTTCTGCTTTGTTTTGTTTATTAACAGAAAGACTTGGGCGAGCAACATTCAAATGAATATATTCAGAATGAGACAAGAACGGTTGGCAATTAAGAAGGTGGAATATGTTGTGTGATTATTACAATATACAATTTTTCATGAAATCAGAAAATGGAGTTTGTTTTTAAAAATTAAGAGATTGTCACATATGAAACATATTGAACCAATTTTCATATAATTTCTGGAAATACATTAATCTCTTTACTGTGAAAAAGTATGAACTTTTTTTTAATTCCCAAGGGTATTTTTTTTTTGAGAGAGAGAATGAAAATGCAACATAATGAGTAATGACAGATATGTCTCCTCTCTCTCCTGTCCTCTTTGCCTCATTATAAGATCTAGATCATAATCCAGAGCAGGCACTGTAGTCATTAGAGCAATGCTAACCCCAAGTGTCACTGCCCACCTGAAGACCCTTCTCCATGAAGTCCAACCTGCATTCTCAGGCAAGAAGTTCTCAAGCTCAAAGATCTCATTTTCCCACAGCAGTGCAAGCACAGAACTCCACACTTGGTGTGTTCTTTTAGCTTTATGGATTTTGATTTTGACCCAGTATTACCAAGGCAAGAATCAAAGAAATAATACATTGCCCTCAAGTTTACTCCAAAGATTGAGGAAAACAAAAAGGATGAAACTTGAAGACAACTCATTTCTAAATTGGAGCCCCATGTTCAAACCTACTAGAGAAAAAAAAGTAGGTGACCGTATCAAAGCTGTAAAGGTAATTTTACTTTGGTTTATGCTGATTCTAATCATTTTCAAAAGGTACAGAGAATTTCCTGCTCTGATTTCCAAAAAAGTCACCCTCCCCCCACTCCAGTACAAAACACAGCTGGGTTAACTAAGATACAACATTAAAAAGGCTCCTAAAATAATAAAATAAAAAAGAATGATGATGATGCTGTGGCTAATACGGTTTCTACTTTGCACCATTGCTTTATGAAATCATCTTTCATCCTCAGGACAACACTGTTAGGGGGTATTGTTGGCCTCACGTTTCAACTGAGGCTACTGAGGCACAAAGTAGACAGCCTGATGGGAGGCACAGAGCTGCCAAGCAAAGTCTAGGCCAGGGCTCTCTGGCCCCAAATCTCTTAATAGCAGCAAATTCGTCCACTCTCAGGGGCTTCACACATACTGGTTTCTCTGCCTAGAACCTTCTCCCCCATTTCTCCATTGGCCCAACTCTTACTCATCCTTTAAAGCTCAGCTTGAATGTCACTGCCCCAGAAAACCGTTCTCTGACCTCTCAACCTAAAGTAAGTACCCTGTTATTCACTAGCTTAGTAGCTCATTCTTTCCCTTCAGGGCATTTACCTAAGTGTGAAAGTATGTATTCATTTGTGTGATGTGTTTAGTGCCTGCTTTCTGGTCTAGACTGTAAGCTCCAGACAGGCAAGGGCCACTTCTGCAAAGGTAATTATTGGATACATATTTGTTGACCGACTCATTGACTGATAGAAGTATGACAATGATTTTCACAAGGTGAAGGTGAATACTGTGGACCCTTCTGCAGTTGCACTCTGCCTGTTCTAAAAATAGGAGCTCTACTTTCATCTGTTTATATCTTGAACTTCCGCAAAGACGTTTTAACAAAGTGTCAAGAAAAGAGAAATTTGTTAATGACTACTCCATGATGCTTCCCTATATCCACAGACCCAGGTAACGATAAAGTGAAAGAAACACTTCTTACCAAAGAAACAGAGCACAAACCAAAGTAAAATCACCTTTACAGCTTTGACATGGTCACCTACTTTTTTTGATCTACTCAGCATCTGTTTAACCAGACAAGGTATCACAAACCAACAAAGAGAGAAATGACATCGCTGTGTCAGAATGCAGATGCGAACCAAAATTCTGACAAAGTCACTCTTCTTTACAAAAGCTTTGTAACAGGAGCTTCTTCTTATCTGTTTTATTTGTGCCATGAGTAAGAATGATAATAACTGGATAGGCATGTACCATTTACATGGTAAATAAAAAATGAATAGCCTAACTGTATTTGAAGAATACCCACTTAATCCTGGAGTTCCTTGTATTAAAAAAAAAAAAAGTTTTAAAAATTTGTCGTATCTTTCCTTTTCTCTTCTTCTCTGAGGAGAACCCAACTTTAGAGGCTGATACCATATAGCCCAACAGGACACATGCCTCTGAAATGTCCAACAAATGTTTCAAGTATTTCTACCTTCCCCTTCATGGAAGACTCCTTCCCACACAGTCTACCAGCTTCTGGTATAGAGTAACACAGTAAGTGATGATCAGTCTATAATGTTATATAGTCTGGATATATATAAATTTATTTTTTTTTTTTGCAATGGAGTCTTGCTCTGTCGCCCAGGCTGGAGTGCAGTGGCGCCATCTCGGCTCACTGCAACCTCCGCCTCCCGGTTTCACGCCACTCTCCCGCCTCAGCCTCCCAAGTAGCTGGGACTACAGGTGCGTGCTGCCATGCCCGGCTAATTTTTTGTATTTTTAGTAGAGATAGGGTTTCACCATGTTAGCCACGATGGTCTCCAACTCCTGACCTCGTGATCCACCTGCCTTGGCCTCCCAAAGTGCTGGGATTACAGGTGTGAGCCACCGTGCCCGGCCATATAGTCTGGATATTTTAAGGACTAAGTAAAGTGATTGCGCTGATTAGAATGGATTCTAATTGCACTGGTGTAAAGTAGCAGGGTGTATACAGGACACAGCACAATTCAATTGACATGCAGTGGTAACACCACCAACACCAGGATTGAAAAGGATTTCCTTTTTTTATCAAAACAAGCTTTTTGACATGGAAACATGGCACCCTAATCATTCTGCCATGGGAAGGCGGCCTCATCTCTTATGTTTCCGCCTAAATATGAAGTGAGTCAGATCCCCACCTGTGACTTTAGATTTCCCTCTGGGTCTCAATAGGAGTGACACATCACAAAAAAGTGCACACTTCCACAAAATAAGTCTGAAAATCAACACTTAAATAGATTTACAAAAGACTAGAATTCTCACAGCATTTCTTCACAACACTCTGACTTAGAAAAAGGGCATTTCAAGCTCCAATATTATTCACACAGAGCATACTTTGATGAAATAAGGAGATACTTTCAATATGGAAGCAGCTGGACCAATTTAGAGATTTGGCATCTGAATTGATGCTAGACTCATTTAGATAATTTTTTTTTACTTTTCTTACAGGGAATGTTTATTAAAAAGTCACTTTTGGAAGGTAGCATATTACTGACTTCCAACCCAAGTATTCAATAATTTGATACAGATATATAAAAAACTCAAGTAAAGAAGTTTATTAGTCTCTATATTTACTTTTAGAAAGGAATACCCATTTATCAGAAAATTTAAAAATACACATAAAGAATTTGTTATATCAAAATCTGCTAGTTAATTCTTAAGACACCAAATTTTTATTTTAATCATGAATAGTTTAAGCAGGATATTTTATGTCTTCTATATAATGAGATTTTAACTCCATAAAATTTAATTTTTATTCAATACTATACTAGGTTGTAAGAAAATCCAAATATTAACATTTTCCACTGGATGACTAAAGTCATTAAATTTTCTTTCAAGGAATATGTAAACGTAGATATGGTATCTGTTGTGCTTCCTTTGGCTGCAAGTGACAGAAGTTCCCAACTCAAATAAATGTGTTACAAAATGAAGGTGCTTTTATCCCATAGAATAAGAAGTCCGGGCCGGGCGTGGCGGCTCACACCTGTAATCCCAGCACTTTGGGAGGCTGAGGCAGGCGGATCACGAGGTCAGGAGATTGAGACCATCCTGGCTAACCCGGTGAAACCCTATCTTTACTAAAAATACAAAAAATTAGCCAGGCGCAGTGGCGGGCACCTGTAGTCCCAGCTACTCTGGAGGCTGAGGCGGGAGAATGGCTTAAACCCGGGAGGCCGAGATCGCACCACTGCACTCCAGCCTAGGCAAGTGAGCAAGACTCCATCTCAAAAAAAAAAAAAAGAATAAGAAGTCGAAGACAGGAAGCCTCAGAGATAGTTCCATCAGGACTCTACCACTAGGCTCTACTGGTCCTATAAAGTGGCTTTATCATCAGTCAAGATCCTCACACGGTTATAAGATGGCAGTGTAACTCCAGTCATTTTATCTAGACATACCAATGTCCAAAGAAAGAAGAGAGGCTCTTTATCCTTTATAAATGTTTAAAAGCCAGGAAACCTTTCCCAGAAAACCCCAAGCAAACTTTGCTTTCCATCCCATTGGCCAGAATTCTGACAAATTTTCATGCCGAAAATGACCACTGGTAGAGGATGAAAGTGATCACTAGCCACTACTGTTAATTTTAACTATGTAATGAGTTACACTGTGTTTCCCAAAAAGATATGTCAGAGTCCTAACCCATGGTAACTGGGAATGTGACCTTATTTGGAAATAGGGTCTTTGTAGATGTAATGAAGTTGGGGATCTTAAGAGAGATCATCCTGAATCTTCCATAAACCTAATGACTGGTGTCCTTATAAGAGAAAGGGGAGGGAGAGCAGAGACACAGAGAAAGCAGCAGTGTGAAGATGAGTGACGTATTTACAAGCCCAGAAACACCAGGAATGACGGCAACTACCGGAAGTACGGGAGCGGACACATGGACTGGATCCTCCTCTCAAAGCCTCCAGAAGAAAACAACCCTGCTGATACCCTGATCTTGGATTTCTGGCCCCCTGAACTGTCAGAAAGTACATTTCTGTTGTTTTAAACCACCCAGTTCGTGGTGCTTTGCCATGGCAGCCCTGAGAAATAGACATATGGGATGGATTGTCTGGGGCTGGACAGTCTTCCTGAAGCACATGACTATGTGGAAGATGGAAGATATTATAAACAAAGCTGGTAAGAGCGAAGGGAAGTAACTCAGGATGTCTGGTATAGACTCCTTTCTGGCTGTCAAGCCCCAACCATTCATAAAATCTACTTTTTAAGTAAACTTTCTTTTAGAATAGTTTTAGATTTGAGAAACATTACCAAGATAGTACAGAGAATCCCCATATATCTCACACCCAATTTCCCTGATTAGTAACATCTCCCATGTTACATTTACATGTTATACAATATGTGAATGTTGCATCTTACATATATGGTATGTTTGTTACAATTAATGAGCCAATATCTATATAGCACTATTAAAGCCCATACTCTACTCAGATTTTCTTATTTTTATCTAATATATTTTTTTCTGTTCCAGGACACAATAGTGGCAATGTGCATAAGACCAACTGGAATTTCACCTGTTTTTTGTTAAATTTCTATGTAAGATGAAGCCATATAATTACAAAGATCATCAGAAAATTTGTGTATTCACACATTTTCATATAAAGGAAACATAAGCAGAATAGGTCCACCAAAAGACTACAAACTACACATAAACAAAATGTGAGTTGATGAAAAAATAAACTGTTTTTCAAGAACAGCCCAAAGATAAGCCCGTAATAATCTAGTACATACCATGACACAATAGTCAACATCAGAGCTGCAACATTTCTAAATCAAAAATCTAACAACTCTTCCAAGATAATGATGCCAGAAGCATAATGTCAAATGTTTACTCCCTGTCCCTAAATGGGGCAATTCTGACAGTTAAGTGTTCAACACTCTGTTCTTCTCACCACAGCTTCTCCCTTGCTGATCTCATCTCCTCTTAGGACTTCAAGTTTGACCTCTGGGTGGAGGACTCAGATCTTTATCTTCAGTCCCTATCCTCTGCAATCCTCCCTACTGCCTGTTGGATGATTCCATCTGGAGGTCAACAAACTAAAACTGAACTCATCTTTTTCCCCAGATCAAGTAACTGGCGAAATACTTCTCTCAGTATTAACAATAATCAAGCATTAGACTTCAAAATCATTTTTTTATTCTTCTTTGCCTGCACTCAATGTCTGTTGATATACCAGCATGCCAATTTAAAGTGTCTCTGATCAGAAGGATTCAGTTTACAGGTTCTCAAACGATGAGCAGAACCAGCGTCATCACCCCACCCCACCCCCAAGACCTCAGCATCAGCCAACAAATGCCCCCTCTTTAGAGGTCTAAGTTTTAGCACCACAAGACCCCTTCACTTATCTAAATTTTTGGGATGGCTGCTTCTTGCGGTCGCTACCTCCTGATACCTTAGAGGAATGTTTCTCAGCCTTGCCATTATTGACATTTCAAGCTGCATACTTTTTTGTTATGGAGGCTTGTCCTGTGTAAAGATGTTTAGCAGTATACCTGTCCTTTACCCATTAAATGCCAACAGCGTCTCCCAAAGTTGTGACAACCAAGAACACCTTCAGACATTGCCAAATGTTCCCTGGGGTGGCAAAATTACCCTGGGTTGAGAGCCACTACCTTAGACTTCACTCTTTATTAACTAATTAATAATCATTTTCATTATCTAGTTACTAATTTTATACCTAGTTAACATTTCTTTATATTTGCTGTGTGCAAATAACTAGCATAGTTTCTGTCTTCTTTCTAGACTCATACAGTGCTCTGTAGTAACATCTCCTGAATTAGTCCTTTTATTTTTATTTTCACCCTTGTCAATTTAAGGCCCCATTATCCTATGTAGTCATCTTCTAAGCCATTTCTCTGCCTTCCATTCCTCCACATTACAGTGCATCTGAACTCCCACACACATCCCTGATCTAATTTTCATTAAATTTTCTTCAATTCCGTTGCTGATATATTGCAGAAGAAAATTCAGTCTCTTTATCTTGGACTTCAGAGACCTCCAGGAATCAGAGAACTTACCTGCAATTCCAAAGATGCTATTTACTAGCTATGTGTCTGAGGATATTGGTGATCTTTTCTGAGCCTTGATTTTCTTCTCTGTAACATGACTACTTGCCTTGTTAAGGTTGCTGTAAGATTACATAGGATAAAATGTAATGAAGCAGGTAGAGTTCAATAAATGGTAGATTGTATAAGTATTATTATAGTTTCCATCATTATTAATATAAATAGTTAAGAGTACAGGTGTTCAAAAATAAATTTTATTTCCTGTGGCAGAGACTGCTCCCTTTCTTTTCTAACATGCTAACAATTTTTAGCTGGACACATGGTCACCAAACGAAAGACTACTCCCTTGCAGCTAGATGTAACCAGGTGACTATATTTTAGCCAGTTAAATGTGAATAGAAGTGGTTGATAATGCAACTTTTGGGTCATGTCCTTAACAGGAAAGGGCTTTTATGCCTCTTTATTTTTCTTCCTGCTGACTGAAATGTATGTGGGATGAGCAGTCCTGGAACAGCCATCTTGAACAAATAGATGAAAGCCATGCATTGAAGGTGCAGACCAACAAGCTAGAAAAGTCCTGCGGTAAAGAAATCACGCCTAGTAGCAGGACCGAAACAACTTGCTGCCTTATTTAAGTCACTCTTGTTTTTAGTCTCTGCATTACAGCACCCAAGCCAATATCTTAACTAGTACTTTTTACTCATAATTTCCTTTATTATATATGCCTCCCACAATTTAGCCTCAACTTGCCATTCCCTTAAAATCCCACTGTGGTTTTGCTTTCACAGATTTGAAAACTAAGAAAGAACAAAATATATCATCCAGGAACAAGACAAGTCTCTCCACAATGGCTATGAACAGATTCCTTCCTTCCTCCCGGAGAAACCAGTAACTTATATTTTAATTACAAATGGCTTCTTCAATATCTTGGTGTTTACCCTTTCTCTCTCCCTCTGTCTATCTCTCTCTCTTTAGAACAGGGAATTTTTTTTGCTCCAAAATTGTCAATTGAGATGAAAATGTTAATATATTGGAACTTTGCTGTGTCACTGTCACACAGAAAATAAAGGCACCGAGTGAGTATCGGGACTTAAGAGTAGAAAAAGGCCACACAACTTTTTCTTAAAGAAAACAACTCAAGACTTTTTTTTTTAAGCCAGATAGCCTGATCCACGGAAATGATGACTAGACAATGTGAGGGTAAAATAGAGTTAAATTCACTGCCGAAAGCTATGGCCTATCACTATATGTGAGAATTTCTATGGAAGGGCATTGCTTTTGTATTTGGGCAATGAAATTCCCTCTGGGACCTACCCATTCATCTAATTTAATAAGCATTCATTGATCATGAATGGGCATCTTTGTAGGCAGACTTAAAACATAATGCCAAGTTTTAGTCAAAACCATCTCTACAGATTTTTTTCTTTCTTGCTAAATTTGCCTAGAGTCAGCAAAAGAAGGCAAAATCACTTTCTTTGTGCTAAGACTTCAGAACCACACTTACTGGCGCTCCCACTCACTCATGCCAACTCCAACTGCTGATTTAAGAATTACTTGAATAGTAGTTGAATAACCAACCACATCAGTATACGTCTATCCAGAGAAGAAGTCTTGTGATTCTCAAACTACATATACTCAGTTGTGATATAATCCTACTTTCTGGCAAGTAATATTTCTGACATGAAAACTATTAAATTCAAAGCAAATAAAGACTCACATATGTTAGTGTCCTTCTAATAGAACCTCCTTTCTTTCCTGACGAGGAACTAGAGCCCCAGAGAGGTCATGGAAGTCACCTAAGATACATAAGCTAACAGAAGGCGGAGTTTGCAGTGGAACTCAGGATCCTAAGTCTCACTACAGGGCTTTGGCCTCTATTCTCAACTGGTTTACATTTAAGATCAATAATGAAACATATTTAGGAATAAAAATGCATCAGAGTCCTTCCGATTAATAATTTGATAATTGAAAAAGAATAAAACTTTCTAATATTGCATAGTACAGGAGAGCCAGAGAGCCATACTTTGCAGAGAAAAGACCTATACACCAGTAGCCAACTGATCTGTATTCTAGGCATGACTCTCCTAATAACTTTCTGTGTTGTCTTAGATATATCTAGATAAGGTAAAATGAGAAGGCTAAATAATATTCGCAAGTGCCCCCAAAAGTCTCTGGTTGTATAATTTTAGAACTGAGATCATTGAATATCCTGGCTTCACCTGGCAGTTTAAACTCAAATGTATCTGTATCAACTGTTTTCCTTATCTTTGAATCTTTCACACTACTTGGTGGTAAGATGCGAAAGGAAGTGGTGGAGAAATAAAAAGCCAATCCAATCACCTGAGTAGATTATTAATATTGCCCTCCGCCTACAAGTCCCTACACCAAACCGCAGGCCAAGAGTTATGAAGACTGGTCCCAAACTTACAACTCATATACTCCCCCTTAGGAAAAACAGTCAAACCATCCCACCACGTAGTCCATTCATAGTTTCACAAAGGCACCACCACCTTCTCTGCCTCTGTGTCTTTGCTGGCGTTTCAACAACCTCTTTATTTCTATCAAGTGAAGCCCTAATTTTCCCTTCAGGGCTCAACATGAGCCCTACCTATGTCTCACTGCATCTGCCTAGTCCTCTGCAATCTCTTTTCTGACCATCTGTTTGGTCCTTAGCCACTTGGCACTTGGTCTTAGTGAATGCCCTCTGGCCAAGCTAGATCAAAGTCTATTCCCTACAGGAAATATGACTTAAACCTATTTTTATACCTAATGCAATAGCCTACACATAGCAGGTGCTTAAAAAATATTTGTTGTTGATCACAATGATAACAATGGTTCCCAAGGGTGACACAAGGAGGAAATGATAGAAAGTAACATACTAGGTAGGAAGGCACGCACCCATGAAGAGGGGTGTAGCATGGTTGTAGAAATTCACCAGAAATTTTACAAGGGACTAAAAACTGAAGGGGAATGAAGAAAGAGGATAGTCATCAGGTTACTAAATAAAGTAGTGCCAATAAAGCTCACCATATCTAAAGTACATTCCTTCCCCATACATTGTACCTACGTATAATTCAGGAGAATTCACAAAAATCTAGAATTATTATTTTTTATTAGCAAAAGTATTATCCACAAGCTGAAAATATTTGATCACATAGCATTAATAAATTATAAATGTGCTTTCACTACAATTTTTCATGTGTTTATAAAAGCCAAATGTAGTCTTCTGCCCTTTGCTGCTGGCCACATCTTCCCTCTAGAAGTCAGGGAACACCCCTCTCCATAAGCACAGGCTCTGGGGTGGTGGTGAGGACTAGGACATCTATTAAGTTGGTGAAGAAATAATTGCAGTTTTCCCATTATTTTCAATGAACTGCAATAACTTGGGCACCAAGCTAATAGCATCTTTTCCTTACTCTAGCCCAAGTAGTAAAACAGCTTGAACTGGCTAGTTGCTTTGGAAGCTGCCTCTGGTTCTAAATATGCCAAAAATGTACACATATCCTCCCCCCCCAAAAAAAATTTAAGGAAATCCACTACTTTCTTGGGCATTTTTTTCCCAACTAACCAAAGTGCAGCAGCTTCCTGTTGCTTGGGTGTATTCTGGCCTAGTAGTTCCTAATCCTGGCTGATCAAAAAATCACCTTCGGAAGCTCCAAGAAACACACACAGATCTCCCTGCCACACATTCAGATGTTGCAGTCCTCAGTGGGGCATATAAATAAACACCACTGTAAATATCCCAGGTAATTCTGACATGTGGCAAGTTTGAAAAAGACTGGTCTGTACTACACAATTTCAGCCTCTTAGTTTTGTAGCGTGTAAATGTTCCTATTTTATGACTTTCTTTTCCTTACTTTTTGTCTTACAAACGAGTCTTCATTTAATTGCCCAGCTATGAATGTTGGCTTCAATTACTTCTTACCACAAAGCATTTACATAAGTTCCCCTGTGAATTTTTTCCTGGATGGCAAATTTCTAAGTTTAAAGAGGTCTTGACAATTACAAACTTGGAAGGATGTCATCTCACAACCTCATCATTCTGTACTACCTATCAGTCATGACTTAAATGGAGCTACAAGACTTCTGAGTATACCTTCTTGGCACTTCTTAGACTACGGAGTAGAAGTTATAACTCAGGCTTTCATGAGTTTAATTTCCACAAAATATAACCTTCCATTTCGATTGGCTTCCAGAAAGAAACACACACCAAATAAGGGCTGTAACAGTGAATCATTTGGGTTATAAGAGCTTTCTCTGATAACTTCAATTTGATCCTGACTAAACAGAGGCAGAATAGAGTAATAATGAAGAAGTGAGCTTTGTTATGGAGCACATCTAGTTTCAGATCCTATGTCTTAGTGAGGATTTTGACAAGTTATTTGATTTCTCAACCCCTCATGTCTTCATTTAGAAAACAACTAGATCTTTTTTAACCCATCTCAGAGAGCTGTCATGAGGATTTAATGAGACAGTCCATGAAAGTTGCTGGCATATAATGAACACTCAGTAAATTTCTTTTTTAGTTTCCTCTTAGGCATAAGTTCATTGATCTTGCTAAATTCAATCAGAATTAGTATTATAATATTTTTAATATTTGCTAAATTAAGCAATTTTCCCTAAATCAAGCTTTGTAAACTTGTGCATATGAATCTTAACTATTTCCATGCTTTATAATTTGTATATCACTTAAGATTTCATGGCTGGTTCCTCCCATGTTTTAGGAGAAATCAATTCCACTTTCTTACTGTTCCTAAGCTTTTTTCTTTTTCTTTTTTTTTCAGCAGTTAGAATTCACTAAAAGCCTCAAGGGTAGAAATTTTGGCATTTCATGCACAGAATAATTTGATCAAAGGCATCACCCAACTGATTGGAACAATACATAACCAAAATTTAAAGTAACCAATTTTAAAACATTTTAATATGATTTCAGGACACTCAGGTTGATACGCAAAGAGGTGCTCCAAAGTTTCCAACATTTCTAAAATCAGATGTATGAATAGCAAAGAGAGAAAGTATGTACTACTCTGTGGAAGGGTTTTCTTGTTTCATTTTGTTTACTTCAACCTCAGCTGATTTTGGATATCAGTTATTTTAAATCTGTATGTACAAAATATTTATAAATTTTGAAAACTATAATTTTCATATCAATTGGTACAATATCACAATTGGTAGATTATCAGTTTGGTTGGGAATAATTATTAAATATATGCATACCACAAATTAATTCCAAGTAACCTTTTGCTCCATAGAGTTCTTAATTTAGTAAGATCATTTTTATGATGATTCTGTTCTCCACCAGCATGTGTAACCATATTATAGCAAAAACAAATAATTTAATCATTATGTCTGAATTTTAAACTGAATCCACACTAGCATTTATAATAGTGTCAAATGTTTTATCCTCAACATTTCCAAACTTTTACCTTTATTCCATAAATTGAATGAAAATAATCAAAGCATTACCGGAATTTGCTTAACTGACTTTTCCATTTGAAGCATCTAATCACACTTCCATAAAACTTAGCACCATTAAATATTTATAAAACTCTTCTAATACAACTAACACATTAATAGCTCTTGCTTCGCTTCTTGCACACAAAAAAACTAAAATAAATGTGCTAAATTAATTCAGGAAAACAGCCATTTATTCCAAACGACAGGGCAGGATTTACAGAGTGATGATGAGGTTACTTTCTGCAGCTACATGTGTTAAATCACCCTCTTCACATCCAGTCTTCTGAACAGAACTGCTGGTTTCTCAACCAGCTTCTGATACTCCTTCAGCAGATTTGTGTATTTGGTTTTTATGTGGTTAACTGAGATCACTATAGCCCCCCTAGTGGATGGTAAATATCAATAAGCATTTTATACATAATTCCTTATTATCAATCACTTGAGAAATTGAAATTTTCATTAAAATATACTTTTTAAAACTAACTGGTGCCAAATGAGTTTATTTAAAATTTTTTCAGATTGTTAACAACGGAACAAATAATGACAAACTGATTCTCAGATTTATGGCCATCTGTTGATCACTCCTTTGACAAATGAATAGAAATTATAACTCCAGGCTTTAATGAGTTTAACCTTCCCAAAGTTTTTTTTTTTTTTTTCATTTCACTTAACTTCCAGAAAGAAAGATAAATCAAATAAGGGCTGTAATTGTAAACCATTCTGGTTGTAAGCTTTCTGCAGTAACTGAAATAATTCTGTCTGCATAGATAAAACAAATACTTAAGTACAGATTCACACCACGCAGGAAATGACAAAATCACTATAGCAGTAATATTCAGATTAAGGTCTACATGCACTATGGCAGGACTGCTCAAGCTCTACTATGCACACACATTTCATCTACACATAATGTATAATTTCCCGTGATTCCTACTGCCCCAGCATGCTGGTGGCCTGAAGGTTTTATGCACCTTGCATCCATGAGCCACAGCCCAACTAGTTGAAAAGCCAAGCAGTCAGCAGGAACAGAAGCATCAAGAGCTTTCTCCACCACCACTTAAGATCAGAAACAATTAGCTCTCCTTATCTGCTCATGTCCAAAAGGGCTTTATTTTATCAGAGACCATGCTATCATTGAAGGAGACATGTTACCTACCTTGCTTCCAGAAAGGGTTGGGAAAACAGAGCCAGGTTATCAATAGTTATCTTCCTGGCTTATTCACAATTTAAGGGAAGGGTGTTGCTTACTATACATGCATCTCACATACTAGTGAATGAGAACATGGTAGAACTTAACCTGGCTTATTTTTAATCTGACACTAATGATAATGGTTTTAAAAATAAAATAATACTGAATAAATGCTAAAACAGACAAAATGCCAAGACATAGGCATAAATCAGGACCATCCTGGAGAAACAATAATATGGTCATTCTATCCTTTGCATGTATGTTTTGTCATAGCAATATATAGTAGCATATGTCTAAAGAGGAAAATTGCCAATTTCTATCTGCCAAGAAGACAGACAAATCGGATTCAGAAATCTGATCAGCTAAATATACAAATGTCCTCAGAATTAACCTTCCTCCCAAACACAAATCTTACCTTGACTAAATAATAATTTTTAAAAATGAGTATCCTGAAATCTTAGTTGTAATACCACCATTTGATCTATGGTAGTAAGAGAAATAGGCTGAAAGAAGGCATGCTTGGTTTTTTGCCTCTGTATCTACGTGTGCATGTCTCCGCAGCATTAACTTGACTTTTCCCAGTCTAAATTTTCTAAATTTTCACCAGTAATAGGCTTGGAAACTAACTCGGTTAGTTTACTCAATGCATTGTGAGAAGAAAAGTTCCTTGTGAGAAATGTTTGTTCTGTAGAAAGAAACCCTATCCCATAACAAGAAAAATTCATAAAATAAAAATACACCAATAATACACCCATGCTAATTCTTGAGCCCACCAAAATTATTGAAAGACACTCTTGACTTATTATAATTATTTGAGAGGGGAATTATTTTTTGTTCAAACAGTCACCTGTAGGAAGGCATTATCTGTCACTGAGAAGTAAAAAAAAAATACAGTAATATGTCTTTAATCTGTCAATGTGATATTCCAAAAGATGACATTTTCCCAGATAAAACTATTTATTTGCTCAAATCTTAATCTCTTAATGGCATTATATTATAAAACAAATATACCAGACCTAATTCAGTCTTCTTTTAATGGCACAAGGTAATCATTCTATTGCAACACAGTTTGTTCCTAAAATAATGGCCTGAACTATTTAGTGTCGTATTTTTTCTATAAAGTTCTTTCTCAGCTGGTGTTAGTTTTTCTTTGATGTTATTATACCTGAGGTCCTGAGCTAATATTTTCGTTTCACATATATCTGGGTTAGGCTCTGGGTTACTGCTTTCTTTATTAATCCTATGAAGAGAAGCACATGAGTTTTATAGAAGATAACCCATTCATTCTTTTTTTTTTTTTTTTTTTTTTTTTTTCGAGACGGAGTCTCGCTCTCTCACCCAGGCTGGAGTGTGGTGGCGCGATCTTGGCTCACTGCAAGCTCCGCCTCCCGGGTTCACGTCATTCTCCTGCCTCAGCCTCTCGGAGTAGCTGGGACTACAGGCGCCCGCCACCACGCCCGGCTAATTTTTTGTATTTTTAGTAGAGACGGGGTTTCCCCATGGTCTCGATCTCCTGACCTCGTGATCCGCCCGCCTCGGCCTCCCAAAGTGCTGGGATTACAAGCGTGAGCCACTGCGCCCGGCCCATTCTTTAACTTACTTATGTGTTCATAGCTTTGTCACTGGTAATTACTGTGGCAGAAATCTGACCTTCAGCTATGTGGGAAGTTATGGTACTGGTAAAGTTTACACGATAGACTCTCCATAACAATTGCCTTCCTATGGAGAAGTGGAACTAGCACATCTTCTTTACTTTCTTGTTAGATGCTTTATGCTCATTATCTAAACTTCATGTGAAAAGTTAGTATAAGTTGTTAGAAGACAGACAGCTGAGAAATAATGGAGCTGGGATTCAAATCTAAACCTGGAATAATCCAAGCCAGCACTCCCTCCCTTAGGTAATGCTATTTCATCCAGCTGATTTCTCTATTTTCCCTTTTAATGTATCACCCTTTGAAATCCTTTAGGCAAAATACCAGACACAAAAGATACAGGTTGAGATAAAATATTGAATTGCCATCAGCTTGAAAACTATAATGACTGCCAATGTGTTTAATGCTTTTAAAATCTGGACTTTTATTTAAAGTGAAAAAAAGTTTTTCCAAGTTGATCTTTCAAGGAGGTTAGGGCCTTCTTGATTTCTTAATTAATTGACTTGCTGGCAGGAATAGTTTTGGTTTTGATTTTGGTTTTGGCTTTAGAGTATAGGGAGAATGGACCATTCTAAGATCCCCAGAGGCCCAGAGAAGGGCAACAGCCAAAAATGCCACTTGGAAATACTCCCAAGCTGCTGCCTCATTAATAGCCACCCTGGAATGAACAACCAAGGCTCGCATGGGCAAGTCTCGTGAGCAGATGGTCTACCTGATGGCAGAGCTGTGGTTGACACTTCAGTGAAAGACACACATAATTGGTGGTCATAATGGCAGGAGTCCAGGTCAGTGACATCCATGGATACTGCGTCTTATTGGTCCCAGCTTTGAATCACACTTTCCCAAGTGCTCTTTGATTTCTCATATCATCACGATCACTGAAATAAAAAATTGCATCACCCTAAAATACTTTAGATTCTTGGTATATATGCCAGAGCAGACCAGACAAATCCAAAAGCAGAGTCAGGGTTTTGAAGCCTGCTGGGGATGTTTTTCCTGGAGAACATGCCTATTTTAATTGCGCACCATTTGTTTTGTTTCTGTAATAAATCTTCAGATGCTATTTCTGCACATTGTATTTGGAGAGGATGTATTTCTCTTATATGGAACAATTTTACTTCACTCAAGGAAGAAGTTATAAGGGCGAGTTCTTGTTACATACATAAAAAACAAGCCTTTTAAACTTTATGCATCAGGATTTGGGTTCCAATAGGCTGGAATTCTTCAGAGCAGCTATCTGAAATCTTACACAAATAACATCTTTAGAACTCTAAAAGGAAGCATTTAAATACTATCTCCTATTTATATACATTTCATAGTTTTGAAATACTTTGACAATCATTAACACTTATTTAATATGCTATAGAAAGAAGTGTATTTTAGAAAAAGGAGGAAAAATATAAGCAAGTCTCTAAGAAGTCAAGCAATAGATCAACTTTTGTGACTATCATGAGCGAGGGCTCCATCTCTACCTCCAGACGGATGTTTGTGTTCTAAAGTACTAAGTAGTCCCGCAAATTTGTGTCGGGGACCACAGACACTCAGAGGAGAGTAAAGTTTTTGTGGTCTTTTATCTACGAAAAGTGACAGACCTTAGAAACTAACCAAATATAAGACATGCAAGGATCAAATTAAAGGGACTACAAGTGCCACTTTGTATTCTTATTTTTCCCTTAGTAACAGTTTTTCCCAACTGTAGCTTGAAGTTTTTTTCCCTGAAGCTTGAATTTTCATGAGTGCAAACTGATTTAATGCATCCTTCATCATTTAAAATGCAAATACTTCCAAGAGATGTTGTAGTCATAAAGATATCAGCATGAATTAGCATTATGAGAGATTAGACAACACATCACTTAGGAAGGCCCAAAAGGGAGGGGACAAAAGAGAAGAGAGTTTTGAGTTTGTTAGTGGCAGAAAGCACAGATTGGTTAAATGCACATCCAATAATACCATGTAATAGTGAGGGTAGGGTGTTTCTCTAGGCAACCAGAAAATAGCAGGACACTACTGTGTCCATAAGGAAACTCTAAAAGAAGAGAGGATGAAAGGGAGAATATTAAGAGGAAGTTTAAAGCAAATTTCTACCTATCTCAATAATGTGGTCTGAACTTTGGCCTATATACTGAAAGCAGGAGAATCTTAACACATAATTAGGGGAAGCCCGTATCACTGTAGGTCTTTACCAAACAAAGATATTTGACACCTCCTAAGCCTATTTTCTTTGCTTCCCAGTATGTGTCACTGATCTGATTACTCTGGAGATTAACGCTAAAATGTGCTATGCTGTTTTCAGCAAGATCTGAGTATTACTTAAACAACAAGGTATTAGCTAATGCCAAACCAAACATACCATGGCCAGAATTATGCCTGCTCCACAGCCGCAAATGCTAAAAATAAAGATGTGATATTACACCTAGAGTTACTTTGACCAAGTGCATATTTCTTTACAAAGTATTTATCCAGTCTAATGGAAAACAAAGTCAACTGGAAGATGTTCAAACTCTGAAAAGCATTTTATTACATGGGGTAATGCAGAGTATACGGAGAATCCATGGGCCTTTGGGAAAAGTGAAAATTCCATAGAAGGAGTTAGAAAGGCCTCTCAACCTCTTCCCTGCCTCTCTTTTTGCAGGACCATCCTGCCTTGCTCTTTCTATAGTCCAGCCACTTGACTTCTTACAATTCCTTCAACCAGTAGTGCTTTAAAGTATGCCTGGAAGAGGTATCCTCCTTCTGTCATTCTTTACTTGGCCAACTCCTAACCATCCTCAAGTCTCAGCTTGGTCATTTGTTCAGGGAAGTCTTCAGTGACCTCCTACACAAGATCCCTTGTGTAGCTCAGTGTTCCTGGAACAAAACACTCATCTCATTTTATTGTAATGTTGGTGTAGGCTTTCTTGGCTAGATAGCAAGCTAGGGGGTAAGGACCAAATCTATTTGTTTTCCACTATAGGTCCCCATCACCAGCACAGCTCTTAGCATATACAGGGCATGACAAAAATTATTTTTTTGAATAAGTTATTTTGTTACTTAATTCAATATATAATTACTGAGCACCTACTAACACCTACTACTAGAGCATCATTCTGGGCGTATTGTAATAATGAAATAGTCAATGAGACCTGCCCTCACAGAGTTTAAATACTAGTAGGGACAGCAAATGGTGATCATAATAAACAAGAAAACCATAAAGAATGTCAGGAGGTGGGGAGCACTATGGGAGAAAAACTTGAGCAGGGTAAAGGGGGTTAGGAGTGCCCAGGGAAAATAGGTTGCAATTTTAGATGCCATTAAGGCAGGCCTCATTGAGAAGGGGATCATCTGAACAAAGACTTGATGAGGTGGTGAGGGAGTAAATTGTATAAGTATCTGAAGAGAAAACATGCCAGCCCAAGTAAATGGACTGCTTTCCCTGGGATAACTGATGCTATTACATCCCTTCCTCATATCTCCTCACCATCACAATCCCTACAAGATAAAGGACACGATCTGATCTTTTTGCTCCTCCTTTGGCTGCCAAGAGAAAACGATAGGTCCATTTCAATTGAAGCACATCATTTTTCTCTCCTGGATGAATTCAGGCTGTGCAAAAAGGATGCAGCACAAATATGCCTAACAGGCATTCCTCTATTTGGCCATAAAAAGCCACTGTCTATACTGAGAACCTTGGAGGTAGAGGAACAGCTGTAGAAATTTTAAAGCTCTCTTTATGCACAGTCCCATGTTTAGTAACATACTAACTTAAGCACAATTTATCCTTTGATAAAGATTATTTTAATTATTAAAACATCTTTTTAAATAACCGTAACTTCTTATAGAAAAAGTTCTCCATAGTTGAGGTGAACCAATAGACAGTTGGGATCAAACCTGAGACAATCATAACAGAGAAGTAACTAGAACACAGGATACAGACTAGATATCATAGCAAAGGAAAGTGAAGATTAGAACAATCTGATTACCAGACTGAGGAGTTTAAAATATATTTGTTAGAACATGAGGAAAGACTGAAATATTCAGCTCAGAGAAGAATACAACTATTCCTTTATAAAAATAAGACTAAAAGTTTTTTACGATGTTCCAAGTATGTCAAAAATGGAGAAAAATAGAAACAAAACAACTTATACAACCTTGGTAGCAGTAGTTCAAGTTAATGAAAGGCAAAGCCAGAGTAGAGAAAGTAAGAATAAAAATGAAGGCATGAATGACAGACGTAAAACTATTAGGACTTCATGATATCCACAGAGAAGGAGAGAAAACTGTCAGATGGTACTGAGGTTTGGTGCTAAGTTCACTAAATGAATGGTAGTTTTCTTACCAAATATATAGAAGAGGGAAAATTGGTTTGAAAAAAGGGAAAGAAAATGATGAGTTTATGTTTCTATATGCTTAAGATCCTGGTGAAAAACACAATGGATATTTCTAGGAGACAGAGAGAAGTATGCAACAGGAGGCTCACTGGCCAACAGAGACAGGAGTAAAGGCAAGATGGCCAGAGAGGAGAGTTTGAAGCAGGGTGGCTTTAGAGACTTTGGTTTGGGAATTAGAAAGTAAGAGTGACGTTTAAAGAAAGGAGTTTCAGTGGAGCCACAGGGCAGATGCAAGCTAAAGAGGGCCCAGGAAGTGATGGCCAAGTGGTGGGAAATGAAAGCTAGCTTCTCTAGAAAGTTGTTAATGAGAAGGGTGAGAAAAAGTGTTAAGTCAAGGAGTTGGAGATCCAAAGAAAAGTTTTTATGATTGTTTTAAGGTGAGAAAGAGAAAAGCATGCTTGTAGAAAATGAGAGATATAAGGAAACAATTGAAAAAGCAAGAGAGACATAGAACAATAGAAAGAACCTCACTCTGAGAGTAGAAGCTGCTGACTTTGATTTCTACCCTCTTACTCTGAGAGAAGAGAGGAGGGAAGAAAAGTACAAGGAATGATAACAGAGACAAAACATGTTAGAAGGACTTTATTGTGATAACGTATACAAAAGTTAAAAGAAGAAAATAACCAACAAAAATATACTGAACACCTACTATGTTGGGTTATGTGGGGGATGCAGACATATATATGAGATGGGTCTCCCCTCAAAATAATTTAGGCTAGTGGGTATACTCAAGGGCTGAAAACAGTAGGTGCTTATTACAGTATGAGTATAAAGATGGAACTACAGTGTGCAGACGGTGAGGGCAAGAGCTAATTGTGGAATGAATATGAAACTTGGTTGTCTTAAAGTTCAAACCTGGAGCACCATGTTGAGAGATTGTTTCCATTTCCGTATCAAAGGATGGTTACCACCAAAGTCATATTTCTAATCTTGCCTCTGGGAAACAGGCTGGTTAGAAGGACATTCCCTGAAACCTGTTTCGGCTTTTTAGATGAGTATATCTATTTGAAGCTGGCTTTGGACAACCAGAGGAGCTTCACTCAATGGAAAAAGTAGAAACAGTGTGTTAAAATAATATTTACAGCAACTTAGTAAGCTGTAGTGATTTCTTTCATGTTTTATTTCTTAATTGACAGATTATATGTATTTATGGTATGCAACATGGTATTTTGATATGTGTACACACTGTGGAATGAGTGACTCAAGCTAATTAACACACCCATTAGATGACTTACTTATTTCTTTGGAATAAGAACATTTAAGTCATGTCTTTAATAATTAAAGTGGTACCATAAGAATCTACTTCACTAATTTTGAAAAACAATTCATAATTATCCTTGATAGTGACATTAAATTAAGAATGAAGAGACCTATTTATCACAAGCTATAAGGTCAGGAATAAGGAGGTTATTATATTATTTTAGTACAATTTTAAAATAGGATTGGGAAGGGACAAGATGGCTGACTAGGCATAGAGGGGAGGTGCCTCTCCCACAGAGAGAAACCAAAATATCATGTAAACGACTACACTTCGAACAGACCTTTTGAC
This sequence comes from Hylobates moloch, assembly GCF_009828535.3. Classification (NCBI taxonomy): domain Eukaryota; kingdom Metazoa; phylum Chordata; class Mammalia; order Primates; family Hylobatidae; genus Hylobates; species Hylobates moloch. Next base: position 60,553,478 of record NW_026652294.1, read on the forward strand.
AGAAAACAGCTAAAGTCAATAGAGAGGTGAGGCAGACACTGAAGCTGAAGGAGGAGGAAGTGGGAAGCCCACACAGAGTCACTGAGCACCAGGAGAGGTTGCTGGTCCTGAACAGGTCCCTTGGAAGGGGTGAGTAAAGGAACTCCAAAAAACCCACAGTTCCACCACAGACTTCAGTGATTCTGGCCACAAGAGATACTACAACCCCCACAGACATTTGAATCGGCAGGGAGATCTGCCTGGAGAGTACGTAGAGGAAGAGCTTGGTCTTGTGTGGAGCCCAGAAGCTTACACGGGGCAGCTACAGCAAAACAGAACCACAACTATCCCTCTTCCAAGGCTCTCCATGTTGCTGACTGGCTGCAGCCCCTGCTGACTGCCAGCCAGGAGAGAGTGGGGGTACCTTTCCCATGGTACTGAGGTGCTTCTGATCTGTGTGCCCTCTTGTCTGCCAACCTCTCCCAAAACTGCCTACCTGGCAGCTCCCGCAGGAGGGTGTACACAGCTCAGCCTCCACTGCCCCACCCAAATGTTTTGCCAACAGCCTGAGAGCAGTTGGGACTCCTCAGCACAACCAGTACTCAGTCCTGAGGGTCCAGAGGACAAAGTTGTGAGCTCAGTCCCAACTTTCAAGGATTCGAGCACACTACCTTGAGGGGTACTGATCTAAGGTCCGTGGCCAGAGCTTGAGTAGAGGAGGAGCCACCACTCTTGGGACACAAAGAAGAGTGAGGTGCTGGTTTATGTGCCAGTGTAGGAGCCAGGCATCCCTCCCTTTGCAAGATTGGTCCAGGAAGGGTGTAGCTGTTGGCCAGCCACAGTTTCTGCCCAAGGAAACCACACAGCCCTGAACACCTGGAAGAACCCAGTTATATGAGCACAAGAAGGCTTGGTACAAATCTAGCTGGGCGGGCCTGCTCCTAGGGAAGACACTAGAAGGAGACCCAGTCTGAAAAGCATGAACTAGGCGGATCCCACAGTCATCAGCTGGACTAAAATCCCTGGGCTGTGGGCACCATACCAATTTCACATCTATGGCACCACTGCCCTGCCCAGGATCATGTGCCTTTGACCCCTGTATCATCAGACCACTCACAGACGTATCCCACAGCCCACTCTGACCCTGCCAAGCTCAGAGGACCAGCAGGTTCCCGGGGAGTTACAGGTCTCCTGGCAATCTAACCGTTGGCTCAGGCCACCCCTAAAGGAGGGGAGAGTGCAGCCCAACAAGAACCCCCATGGGACTAAGGAAATGCAGGAACAATGCCAACCATTCGAAAAGCCTCCACCAAAGCCCAGGAATGGACTTGGGGGATGGGTGGAGGCAGGTATCTCTCACCCTCCCATCTCCCCTTCCCCAGAGCACTGCTGCATCGAGATATAAAAGAAGTATGTAAGAGACTCTCTGCTGGCCCTTACTCTTATGCACCATCTATTGGACTAGAGCCTGAATTATATGAACAAACACGAATTCCTTCAGCACCAAAAAGCCAGTAAAACCCAATGCAGGAAGCTATCTGCAACAAAGAAACCCATACACAGCCTCAGGTCTCTGAAAGCAGCCAGAAAAAAAGCCAATCAACTATACACAACACACCACAGTCAAGGCTTCAAAGGAAAAAAAGAATATAAAAACAAAAAGCCCCATGCAAACAACAGCAATTTCAAAAAGGAAAAGAAACACCAGCCTCCTCAGATGAGAAGGAATCAGTGCAAGAACTCTAGCAATTGAAAAATTGAGTGTTTTTTTACCTCTAAAGGATTGCAGTAATTCCCTAGCAATGAATCCTAGCCAGATTCAAATGTCTGGAGCATAGACATAGAATTCAAAATATGGATGGCAAAGAAGCTTAACAAGATTCAAGAAAAAAATGAAATCTAATCCAAGGAAACAAGTAAAACAATCCAAGAGTTAAAAAGATGACCTAGCCATTTTTTTTTTTACTGAAATGTTTTTTATTTGTTATTTTTATTGGTTTTTTCCTCATTTTGTGAATATTTTCAACCCACAGTTGGTTGAATTCACTAATGCTGAACACAGAGGTTACAGAGGGCTGACTATATTGTACAAAAAAGGATCTATTTATAGATAAGAGGACACATGAGCTCCAGTATACATGTCCAAGCATGTTCTGAGCAACATTGTTTTTAAAAGGCCCAAGTGAAAACAACCCAAATGCCCATCAACAGCAGAAACATTTATACCATTGAACACCTTACAGCAAGGCAACAGGATCAAGTACAGCGACATGGAACAACATAGATGAGGGAAATAACACATGATGACGAGTTAATGGGTGCAGGAAATCAACACGGCACATGGATACATATGTAACAAACCTGCACATTGTGCACATGTACCCTAAAACCTAAAGTATAATAATAATAATAATAATAATAATAAAAGAATGTCGGGAAAAAAAAAACAAATAATAGCATTGATAGGATTATGTTAGAGGGGCACAGAAACCAATGAAAACAGCTCCCAATGGCCAAATATCAAAGAAATTGAGCAATAAAATAACAAGTAGAATTGAATTATAATCCAAAGTATAAAATAAATATAAGTTCGTGCTGTTATAGATAAACGATTGAATAAATTAACACACTGGGGAGGAGAGACAAAATTCCTCTGCAGAATTCTAAATAAATTAATTAAAATGTTTCCCATTTTGAAAATGTTATATAAACTTATATAAATAGAATAATGCTTTTTTGACCTAGCCATTTTAAGAAAGAACCGAACGGGACTTCTGGAGTTGAAAAATTCACTACAGAAATTTTAAAATACAATTGAAAGCCTTAATAACAGACTAGACCAAGCTCAGGAAAAAATTTCAAAGCTCAAAAACCAGTCTCTCAAATTAGCTCAGTGAGACAAAAATAAAGAAAAATGAATTTTTAAAAATGATCAGAATCTCCAAAAATATGGGATTGTGTAAAGAGACCAAACCTATGACTCATTGGCATTCCTGAGAGAGAAGGGGAGAAAGTAAGCAACTTGGAAAACATATTTGAGTATACAGTCCACAAAAATTTCTCCCATTTTACTAGAGAGGTCAACATGCAAATTCAAGAAATTCAGAGAAGTCCTGTGAGATACTGTACAAAATGACTACCTCTAAGAAATATAAGTCATCATTCTTTTTCTAGGTCAACACAAAAGAAAAATCTTTTTTTTAATTAATATTATACTTTAACTTTTAGGGTACATGTGCACAATGTGCAGGTTTGTTACATATGTATACATGTGCCACGTTGGTGTGCTGCACCCATTAACTCGTCATTTAACATTAGGTATATCTCCAAATGCTATCCCTCCCCCTCCCCCCACCCCACAACAGTCCCCAGTGTGTGATGTTCCCCTTCCTGTGTCCATGTGTTCTCATTGTTCAATTCCCACCTATGAGTGAGAACAGGCAGTGTTTGGTTTTTTGTCCTTGTGATAGTTTGCTGAGAATGATGGTTTCCAGCTTCATCCATGTCCCTACAAAGGACATGAACTCATCATTTTTTATGGCTGCATAGTATTCCATGGTGTATATGTGCCACATTTTCTTAAACCAGTCTATCATTGTTGGACATTTGGCTTGGTTCCAAGTCTTTGTTATTGTGAATAGTGCTGCAATAAACATAGGTGTGCATGTGTCTTTATGGCAGCATGATTTATAATCCTTTGGGTATATACCCAATAATGGGATGACTGGGTCAAATGGTGTTTCTAGTTCTAGATCCTTGAGGAATTGCCACACTGACTTCCACAATGGTTGAACTAGTTTACAGTCCCACCAACAGTGTAAAAGTGTTCCTATTTCTCCACATCCTCTCCAGCACCTGTTGTTTCCTGACTTTTTAATGATGGCCACTCTAACTGGTGTGAGATGGTATCACATTGTGGTTTTGATTTGCATTTCTCTGATGGCCAGTGATGAGGAGCATTTTTTCATGTGTTTTTTTTGGCTGCATACATGTCTTCTTTTTAGAAGTGTCTGTTCATATCCTTTGCCCACTTTTTGATGGGGTTGTTTTTTCCTTGTAAATTTGTTTGAGTTCATTGTAGATTCTGGATATTAGCCCTTTGTCAGATGGGTAGGTTGCAAAAATTTTCTCCCATTCTGTAGGTTGCCTGTTCACTCTGATGGTAGTTTCTTTTGCTGTGCAGAAGTTCTTTAGTTTAATTAGATCACATTTGTCAATTTTGCCTTTTGTTGCCATTGCTGTTGGTGTTTTAGACATGAAGTCCTTGCCCATGCCTACCTCCTGAATGGTATTGCCTAGGTTTTCTTCTAGGGTTTTTATGGTTTTAGGTCTAACATGTAAGTCTTTAATACATCTCGAATTAATTTTTGTATAAGGTGTAAGGAAGGGATCCAGTTTCAGCTTCCTACATATGGCTAGCCAGTTTTCCCAGCACCATTTATTAAATAGGGAATCCTTTCTGCATTGCTTTGTTCTGGCCAGGGCAATCAGGCAGGAGAAAGAAATAAAGGGCATTCAAATAGGAAAAGAGAAAGTCAAATTGTCCCTGTTTGCAGATGACATGATTGTATATCTAGAAAACCCCATCGTCTCAGCCCAAAATCCCCTTAAGCTGATGAACAACTTCAGCAAAGTCTCAGGATACAAAATCGTTGTGCAAAAATCACAAGCATTCTTATACACCAATAACAGACAAACAGAGAGCCAAATCATGAGTGAACTCCCATTCACAATTGCTTCAAAGACAATAAAATACCTAGGAATCCAACTTACAAGGGACGTGAAGGACCTCTTCAAGGAGAACTACAAACCACTGCTCAATGAATAAAAGAGGATAGAAGCAAATGGAAGAACATTCCATGTTCATGGGTAGGAAGAATCAATATCGTGAAAATGGCCATACTGCCCAAGGTAATTTATAGACTCAATGCCATCCCCATCAAGCTACCAATGACTTTCTTCACAGAATTGGAAAAAACTACTTTAAAGTTCATATGTAACCAAAAAAGAGCCCGCATTGCCAATTCAATCCTAAGCCAAAAGAACAAAGCTGGAGGCATCATGCTACCTGACTTCAAATTATACTACAATGCTACAGTAACCAAAACAGCATGGTACTGGTACCAAAACAGAGATATAGACCAATGGAACAGAACAGAGCCCTCAGAAATAATGCCACATATCTACAATTATCTGATCTTTGACAAAAGAAAAATTTTAAAGTTAGCTAGAGAAAAGGGTCAGAGAAGAGAATCCCATTAGGCTGTCAGAGGATTTCTGAGCAGAAACCTTATAAGCCAGAAAAGATTGGAGGCCTGTTTTCAGCATTCTCTAAGAAAAGCAATTCTAAACAAGAATTTCATATAAAATCTTTTCCAGATAAGCAATCATTAAGGGAATTTGTTTCCACTACACCAGCCTTACAAGAGAACATTAAGGGAGTTCTAAAGATAGAAACAAAGGAACAATACCGGCTACTTCAAAAACACACTTAAGTACATATTGCACAGACTCCCAAAGCAACTACACGGTCAAGATTACAAAGCAACCAGCTAACAATATCACGACAGGAACAACACCTCACATACCAATAGTAACCTTGAATTTAAACAGCCTAACACTCTGCTGTCTTCAAGAGACTCATCTCACATGCATTGACACACAAAGGCTCAAAGTAAAGGAATGGAGAACGATTACACAAACGGAAAACAAAGAGAGCAGAGGTCACTATTCTTCTATCAGATAAAATTGACTTTAAACCAACAATGGTAAAAAAGAACAAAGAAGGGCATTACATAATGATAAATGGTTCAATTCAACAATAAGACTTAACTCTCCTGAATACATACATACCCATCATTGGAGCACCCAGGTTTATAAAACAAGTACTTCTATACCTATAAAAATAATTAGCCACATAATAATAGTTAGGGTCTTCAGTAGTCACCTGACAGCATTAGATCATTGAGGCAGAAAACAAATTAATAATGAAGTTCCAGACTTAAATTGTATACTTGACCAATTTCACCTACTAGACATGTACATAATATTCCATCCAACAACCACAGAATATACATTTTTCTCTCCTACACATGGAATGTACTCTAAGATCAACCACATGCTCAGCCATAAAGCAAAACTCAGTGAATTCAAATAAAATTTAAATCATACCAAGCATACTCTCAAACCACAGTGGAATAAAAATGGAAATCAGTAACAGGAAAAACTCTCAAAACCACACAATTACATGGAAACTAAACAACTTGATCCTGAATTACTTTTGGGTAAACAATGAAGTTAAGGCAGAAATAAAAAAAAATCTTTGAAATAAATAACAGAGATACAATATACAAAATCTCTGGGATGCAGCAAAAGCAGCATTACGATGAAAGTTTATAGTTCAAAATGCCTACATCAAGAAGTTAGAAAGATCTCAAATTAACAATCTGAATTGCACCTAGAGGATTTAGAAAAACAAGAGCAAATCAACCCCCAAGCTAGCAGAAGAAACGAAATGACTAAAACTAGAGCAGAACTGAATGAAATACAGACCCAAAAATCCATACAAAGGACCAATGAAATCAAAAGTTTGTTCTATGAAAGGATCAACAAGTTCAATAGACCACTAGCTAGATTAACAAATAAAAAAAAGAGAAGACCTAAATAGCACAATCAGAAATGGCAAAGGTGATATCACAACCAATGCCACAGAAATATAATAGATCCTCAGAGACTATTATGAATACCTCTATGGATACAAACTAGAAAATCTAGAGGAAATGGGTAAATTCCTGGAAACACATAACGCCCAAGATTGAATCAGGAAGAAGTTGAAACCCTGAGCAGACCAATCAATAATGAATTCTGAAACTGAATCAGTAATAAAAATCCTACTAACCAAAAAAAGCCCTGGACAAGGTGGATTCACAGCCGAATCCTACCAGATGTTCAAAGAAGAGCTGCTATCAATCCTACTGAAACTATTCCCAAAAATTGAGGAGGAGGGACTCCTCTCTAACTCATTCTACAAAGCCAGCATTGTCCTGATACCAAAATGTGTCAAAGACACAACGAAAAAAGAAAACTTCATGCCAATATACCTGCTGAACACAGACACAAAAATCCTCAACACAATACTTGCAAACCAAATCCAGCAGCACATCAAAAGTTAATTCACCACTATTAAATAGCTTTATTCCTGGAGTATAAGATTTGTTTAACACACATGAATCAATAAATGTGATTCACCACATAAACAGATTTAAAAATAAAAATCACATTATCATCTCAATAGACACAGAAAAAGTTTTCAATAAAATCCAGTATCCTTCAACAAATAAAACCCTAAACAAACTAGCCACTGAAGGAAAATGCTTCAAAATAATATGAGCTGTCTAAGACAAGCCCACAGTCAACATCATGCTGAATGGGCAAATGCTGGCAGCATTTCCCTTAAGAACTGAAAGAAGACAAGAATGCTTATTTTCACCACTCCTATGTATTACAGTACTGGAAGTCCAGGCCAGAGCAATGAGACAAGAGAAAGAAATAAAAGCCATCCGAATAGAAAGAGAAGAAGTAAATAATCTCTCTTCACTGATGATGACTCCATACCTAGAAAACTCTAAAGACTCTACCAAAGGGCTCCTGGAACTAATAAATGACTTCAGTAAAGTTTCAGGACACACCAGTGACATTAAAGCTGACAGCCAAATCAAGAACGCAATCCCATTTACAACAGCCACAAAAAAATACCTAGGAATACATCTAACCAAGGAGGTGAATGATCTCTACAAGGAGAATTACAAACACTGCTGAAAGAAATCATAGATGACACAAACAAATGGAAAAACATTCCATGCTCTTGGACTGAAAGAACCAATATTGTTAAAATAGTCATACTAACGAAAGCAATCTATAGATTCAACACTACTCCTATCGAGCTACCAACATAATTTCTCAGAGAATTAGAAAAACCTATTCTAAAATTCATATGGAACCAAAAAAAGAGCCCCAAAACCCAAACCAATCCTTAGCAAAAAGAACGAAGCTGGAGGCATCACATTACATGACTTCAAACTATATCACAAGGCCACAGTAACCAAAACAGCATGGTACTGGTACAAAAACAGACACATAGACCAATGGAACAGAATAGAGAATCCAGAAATAAAGCCACACACCTGCAACCATCTGATCTTTGACAAAGTTAGCAACATAGGCAATGGGGAAAGGACTCTATTCAATAAATGGTGCTGGGGTAACTGGCTAACCATACACAGAAGAATAAAACTGAACCCCTACCTATCACCATATACAAAAATTAACTCAAAATGAATTAAAGACTTAAATGTAAGAGCTGAAACTACAAAAATCCTAGAAGAAAACCTAGTAAGTAATCTTCTGGAAATCAACTTTGGCTAAATATTTATAACTAAGTCCTCAAAAGCAAATGCAACAAAAATAAAAATTGACAACTGGCACCTAATTAAAGAGCTTTTGCACAGCAAAAGAAACTATCAACAGAGTAAACAGACAACCTACTAAATGGGAGAAGTATTTACAAATATGCATCTGACAAAGGTCTAATAGCCAGGATCCATCAGGAACATAAACAATTCAGCAAGAAAAAAAAAAAAAAACAACAATTAAAAAGCAGGCAAAGGAAATGAACAACACTTTTTAAAAGAAGACATACAGGTGGCCAACAAAAATATGAAAAAATGCTCCACATTACCAATTTTCAGATAAATGCAAATCAAAACCACAAAGAGGTACCATCTTACAGCAGTCAGATGGCTATTGTTAAGAAGTCAAAGAACAACAAAGGCTAGCAAGGCTGTGGAGAAAAGGGAATGCTTATACACTGTTGGTGGAAGGTATAGTAGTTCAGCCTCTCTGGAAAACAATTTGGAGATTTCTCAAAGAACTAAAAATAGAACTACCATTTGATCCCGCAATCCCATTACTGGGTGTAGGCCCAAAGGAAAATAAGTTGTTCTACCAAAAAAGACACATGCACTTGTACGTTCATTGCAGCACTATGCACAAGAGCAAAGACATGGAATCAACCTAGGTGTCCATCAGTGGTAGACTAGATAAAGAAAATGTGGAACATATACACCATGGAATACTATACAGCCATAAAAAAGAATGGAATCATGTCCTTTGCAGCAACATGGATGGTGCTGGGAGCCATTTTTCTAAGCAAATTAACTCAGAAACAGAAAAATAAACACCACGTGTTCTCACTTACAAGTAGGAACTAAACATTGAATTCACAGGGACATAAAGATGGGAACAATAGACACTAGGGACTACTAGAGGAAGGAGGGAGGGAGGTGAGTAAGGGATGAGAAACTACCTATTGGTTACTATGCTCTCTACCTGGGTGATGAGATCAATTGTACCCCAAACCTCACCATCACACAATATACCATTTAGCAAAACCACAGATGTACCCCCAAAGCTAAAACAAAAGTTGCAATAAAAAGATAATAAATAAAACACTATTTTTCTTTTATGTTAATTTCAACAAAATTACTTTGTTTTAATGACCATAGTAATTATAAAACATTTATGATTATCAAGACAAAGATATCAATCCATTTTTACCAATAAAAAAATTAAGCAGTAGACTATATTTTAAAATATCTGATCAATTTATGATGTAACCAGATACAAAATGATGATTGATGACAGAGAGGAAAGAAGAAAGGGAGGGAAGCAAGCACCATAAAAAGATGAGGAGACATTTGAATAAAGATCTACAAAAGAAAAGTACTTGAATATCTCAGTATTTAAAAAGTAAATATTTTCATATTTCTTTTTGAATACATCAGTTTAATAAATTGGGATTTTTTTAGCAATTGTTATCAAACTATTTTCTCCTGAATTCTCTGCATTGCTATATTTTGCCAAGATGATTTAGCAAATTTCACATTTGCTTTCATTGCAAATCATTAGTCTTTCAAGAAACATAAGGGCAGCTATTTGAAATCTTTACATGAAGAAACAGAAAAAGGACACAAATGTCCTAACCTGAAATAGTATGTATAGATGGCTACAATCCACCAGACAGAAGAAATCTGGGGAAATGTTATAATATTACTCCATTCCCACCCAACAGATAAAAATCCCAAAGCCAACAGCTACTCTGCTCCATCCACGGGAATGTAAGTTTCAGTGTTAATGAGTCAGATGCAGGGCATTTCCTGAAGATTAAAAGCAATCTGGAGAAAGTGGCTGATCTTGGGGTTCTTGACCCCATCTGGTCATTTGCAGAGAAAATAACTTATCACAAGTTTTTTTTCTTTAGCTTTTCCACAAATAAAAAACATTAACAAACAAATTGCCACAAAAACACTGTCCTAGGTGAGTGTTCACAAGGTATGATCTCCAGACCAGCAGTATCAGCATCATCTGGAAAGTTAGAAATGCAAATTCTCTTTTTTTTTTTTTTTTTTTTTTGAGACGGAGTCTCGCTGTCGCCCAGGCTGGAGTGCAGTGGCAGGATCTCGGCTCACTGTAGGCTCTGCCCCTGGGGTTCACGCCATTCTCCTGCCTCAGCCTCCCGAGTAGCTGGGACTACAGGCGCCCGTCACCATGCCTGGCTAACTTTTTGTATTTTTTTAGTAGAGACGGGGTTTCACCATGTTAGCCAGGATGGTCTCGATCTCCTGACCTCGTGATCCGCCCGCCTCGGCCTCCCAAAGTGCTGGGATTACAGGCGTGAGCCACCGCGCCCGGCCAGAAATGCAAATTCTTGAGCACCACCGCAGACCTACTAAAGTTGATACTTTGGGAGAGGGACCTAGCAATCTGTGGTTTAAGAAGCCCTTCAGGTGATTCTAATGCAGCCCACAATTTGAGAGTCATTGTTCTAGGAAAATTGCTCTTATATTATATATAATTATATATATATTATATATATAAAAATATATATAAATATATATAAAAATATATATAAATATATATAAATATATATAAATATATATAAAAATATATATATAAATATATATAAAAATATATATATAAATATATATATAAAAAATCTGAAAAAAACTAGAAACATAAATTTTGAATACTTTCAGAAAACCAAACCATTCATTCCATTGAGTAAGTCTCAAACACACACAAAAAATGTTTAAGGGTACAGGAAGAGGGAGATGGAGAGAAAGAGGAAGAGGGTAAGAGAAAAGAAACCCAGCAAGCTGGAGAAGGATGGGAGGCCAGTGAGCTGGTGATCTTGATCACTTCTTACCTAGGCAAGATGACAGGGACCAAATCATGCATGGTTATTCCAGAACCAAAATAGTCATATAGTAGGTGCCAAATAAATATTTTCAGAGTAAATATTAATAGAGGAGACAGAATTCTTGTCCATGTTCACAATAGGAAAGAATAATTCAGCACATGCATAAATCATGCTTCTTTATATATTTTTGTTATAAAGGCGATTAGCTTTTTTAAAATTGCTTTTGCTTTATGACATTCTTAGTAAAGAGTGTTTCCATGTAATATACTTGAAATTCACAAGCCTCGTACACACATAAAAATCACATTCAATATGTATTCAGCTTTAATCACAAACTTTTCTTCAACTAAAAAAAATAACATTAGGTTTTCTTTATGCTACAACCTAGGGGAAGTGGAAAAATGGGCAAGAATTATTGCAGGATTTATGCTTTCCTCACCCACTTCCCATAGCCACCTAGGAGGGAGGGTATTGTGGCAGCAAGAGGCAAAGATAGTGTGGGGTGTCCACCCTTAAATAACCGAGCATCAATAATCTTGGGAAAGGGAGAACAATACAGGACAACAGCTTGCCTCCTGCTGTGGCCAGAGTGCTGCAGCCTCCCAGAGCAGCTGCTCAGGTATCTATGACTTCCCTAAGGTCAACATGAGGTACTGGCAGTGCTCAAATTCGATTTCAGATTCTTTCCTCCCAGTTTATGGTGATCTTTCCTTTGGGGCCACAGAGAAAATACTGAACTAAACCTAGTTCTTCAAGGTGGTGATCAGTGCAAGGTGGGTGGTTTAGACACATCACGGACCCACTCCGTTTTAGGAGAGCAAAACAAGAAAAAAATGAGTACTGTGAATGTTAGAGGCTGTGTAGAATCTTCCTCTCTTTAACCGCCACCCTCCTCATGCCTTTTATCACCACTTTCATAGAACTGAGTCTAAGCCAATGAGCTTTCATTATGAACATTCTTTAGAAACATCCCCAATAGCCACCTCTGACCTGTTCATTAACTACCAGGCCAGTTCCTGATTACAGTTTGTCAGAAATATTTATTATCTTCTTGTTTCAAGAAACAGGAAAGATTAAGAATGTTCCAGTCTTGACATGAGACTCCACATCTGCAATAAGCTTAAAATAGTATATAAATAGCAGAATAATTTCCTGGCACAGCTCAACTAACAATTAATGAGAAGACCCCCAGCTAGATTAAGAGATATCTATCTCCTTTTAAATAGAATCATCTGAGCAGTTATATAACTAAGTAACTTTTATTCCATAATAAACATTTATTAGACCTTACTAATAATTGTTTTGTAACAGCACAGAAAGTTTATGCTTGTCCCATGGAACCACGACACAATCACTTGTTTTGTAAAGAGGAGATTTAAGGATAGATGTTTCAGTTCCAACCACCAACTGAAGCTCATACAATTAGTAATGTTAACAGCATTTTTCACATGAAAAGATAAATTAATCTCCAGACAGCCCCAAATTACAGGAGGGTCCACAGAGGAAAAATAAAGCTATATGTGAAATCCTTAACCTATTCTGTTGAGGAGTTTTTCCCTTTTAAAATGATTTGTTACAAACCACATTTCAAATATCACTACTCCACAGAAGAAAATATGAAGTGTTAAGATAAAAATTTGCTGTGAACAAAGTAACTCTTGCCAAAAGTGCTAAAACTGTGTATTTCAGACTTCAGAAACTTGTGACCAGGTTAATCAAACCTATAGCCCAGTCTCACAAGTGCTTGTCAAACTACAGTGTTGTATAAGAAGCACCTGTTAAAGCCCAAATTGCTGAGCAAAGCCCCCAGAGAGCCTGACTAATTACACCTGAGGTGAAGTCCAAGCATTTCCATTTTAATAGGATCCCAGGTGATGTTGACAGTACCACTGTGCAGACCACCCTTTGAGTGGCACTGGGGCTATCAAGCCTCAATGATTAGGGATTTGAAGGGTGGCGTTGAAGTTATACCACCAAGGATATCTGCATCTTTCTGCTTGATATAATCATGGCTTTTAAACATAACAGTGTAAATGAGTTTCAGTTACCGATGCTTTGCTCACTCTTTGGCCAGTAGCTGATCAAACAGCAAACAAAATTGATATTCAGGAGCACCAATGAGGTAGACAGACATTTCAAGAGGCTCCCTCTATGTCAGTTAATGCCTATTCCAAGGAACCCGGGTGATATGGTTTGACTCTGTGTCCCCACCCAAATCTCATCTTGAATTGTAATCCCCAGGTGTTTAGGGAGAGATCTGGTGGGAGGCAACTGGATCATGGGGGTGGTTTCCGCCCTGCTGTTCTCTTGATAGTGAGTGAGTTCTCATAAGAGCTGATGTTTTAAAGAGTAGCACTTCCTCATTTTTGCACACACTGTGAAGGCTTGACTGGGCTGGAAGAAGGGAAGATCTGTTTCCAGACTCACTCACATGGCTGTTGGCAGGCTTTGTTCCCTCTACACAGAGCTTCCCCCACCGTAGCTGGCTTTCCCCAAAGTGAGGAAGCCAAAAGAGAATGACAGCAGAGCACTCAGGATAAAAGCCACAATCTTTTTCACAACCTAAGTTTGGTAGTAACATCCCATCGCTTTGGCAGTGCTATATTTGTTAAAATTGAATTGCTAAATCCTGTTCACACTAAAGAGAATGATGCCAGTAGACGGGGACCATCTTAGAAACTGCCTGTCCCCTCCCCAACCCCCAATGATTCACATCCTTTACACATGAAAAATATATCCATCTACTTCCAAGGTCTACTTCCATCATCTACTTCCAAGCTATACTGAGTATAGCTCCTGGAATATAATAGACTCTAGACTTGCAAAACTAAACAGAAAAGTTTCCTTCTCCAGAGACACCCAAATAATAATGCTGAAGAAGGCACAGGATAACCAACGTACACATTTCTGTTCAAATGGAGGTAAATAGGAGGCATAAGGAAGTCACTGGTGCATAGTGATTCTAACATCTAGCCAGGGAACTGTTAGGGACACCCTGGTTAGATTCTCAAGGCCTAAGAATAATTCCCCACTACTCTCAGCTATGCCCTCCAGGCTTTGGACTCTATGAGTCATCTTTTATTTTTATAATGAAAGGTAACTGAACAGTTTTTCCTGCCTGCTTCCTGCCAGCCAGTAGAATTCTGAGATTCCAAAGACCTTTCTTCATTCTATACTGTCTCTGTTCCCCTAAGTCCAAGTACAATGTTCCTGCTTAGTGGGTCACCCATGACTCCACTTGAGTTCAACTCTATTAGACAAAAATCGCTCCTACAAATTTGTACAGGTAAGTCTTTCTCTACCTTGGGCTCCTGCTGAGATGGCTGAGAGACATAGTCTTAATCTTCTTAGAGGCCCTATTGTTTGACTGAGAGAATGTGTGAGGTATACCTTCAATCTTTTAAAGACTTTTCTGTGTGACTGAATAGAACACCAAGGCATTACCTTTGATCTTTCTGAGGTCTTAACAAATGTCCAGTCACAGTCTTAGCCTCATCTTTAGGCTGTGTTTTTCTAACAGTACTCTGAATTTGATCTTTGGTGAGAAGCTATTTTTTAATTTTAGTATCATTTGTTATTTATAGAGGATGAGATTTTGAAAACAACCAAGTCCTAACTCCTTTTTGTTTAACAATCCTTCCCCCAAATTATTTCTCTTCTCTCATTTTACTGTTATCAGAAAGAAGAAACCAGGCAGAATCTTCAACACTGTACTTGGAAGTTACCCAGTTCATTAGACATATTTTTCTACTTTTCACATAACCACAGATCAGTGTTGATAAACTTTCTGCCACTACATAAACAAGAATCCCCCTTCCTCTAGTTTTCAATAACATTTTCTTAACTTTCCTGCACTTTCTCACTCAGTGTCTTGAAAGCCAAAAATTCTATGACTAATGTGTTCAAGATACTTTAAGCTTTTATTAACATTCTCCTAAAAGTACTACAGCCTTTCTAGTTTCTGCCCACTACCTGGTTCCAAAGCTACTCCCACATTTTATGTATTTGTTATGGCAATGCTCCCACTTCCAGGTACCAAAATCTGTGTTCACCTATTGATACCTAACAATTTATCCCAAAACTTAGTGCCTTAAAACAGCAAACATTATCTTGGTTTTTATGAGCCAAGAATCTGGGTGCAAACTAGCTGAGTACCTCTGGCTAAAGGTCTCTCATGAAACTGCAGTTGAGTTGATGACTGGGGCTGTGGTCTCATCCGAAGACTCAACTGGGTTGAGGGACTGGGGAGTTTAATTGATGGGGTTTGCATATGGGGTTTATCAGTAGGATTCAATCCTTTCTTAATACATGGGCATCTCTCAGTTGCAGTTGGCTTCTCCCATAGTGATCAATCAAAGGGAGAGTGAGGGAACATACAAGAAGAAAGCCACAGTCTTTTATAATCGTATCTTGGTGACATTCCATAGCCATATTCTATATCCCATGCCATAGTCTATTAGAGGGAATCACTATTCATTCAAAAGGAGTCCATAACTAAAGGCTACATTTGAGAAGGGATTATAGAAGGGCATGAATGCCAGAGGCAAGGATTATTTGAGACAGTCTTAAAGGTTGTCTGCTACACTGTCTGAGTCTCTATGAAGATTAACAGAGTTAAACATGAAAAATGCTTAAAACATTATACAGTAAGTACCATATAAGTGGGCTCTTATTAATATAAGTACTATCACCACTACTGTGATTATCTTAAGCAAGAGTCACCAAACTTATTCTGTAAATAGCTAGTTAGTAAATACTTTAGGCTTTTGAGTGCACATATCATCTCTGTTGTATATTTTTCTATATATGTGTAGTTTCTTTTTACAATGCTTTGAAAATGTAAAACCCAGTCTTAGCATGAGATCTGTACCAAGAGGTCACTAGCTGCAGTTATCCCTCAGGCCACAGTTTGAAAATCTCTAATATTAAGACACAAGTTTTAGAACAACAAAGATAATGGTATTTTTAAATAAAGCCTGCCATTACATGTGCATTGATCTGACAGGTACAATGCTATTTTAGCAGAGGGACATTACTTCACATGCCAGGAAAAGACAGCCTGTTCCTGTAAGGAATGACACAATCTTTCTTTGCCAATGGAATTTTAATGGGGGCAGGGAAAGAAACAGAACCACATAAACTAGGGTGGAATTTGGGAAGTTGGATATAATTACCTAAATTGAAACCTAGCCAGTTTATAGCTCCTCCAGAGGGTGAAAAATCATGTGACCTATTAGATTTAAGAGAAAATTTGATCATAATTTCATGTTCAATTCTAAAGACAGGATTTCCAACAAAAATGCTCACAGACCGTATCATTAGAGCTATACATGACTTTGGAGACAAATATAAGAGAAGAGAGGTGCCACAGATAAGACTCCATAAGTAGAGGGGGAAATTGAACTCTAATTTCCTTGATGGTCTATCCCGTAAGGTGTCAACATAATTTTTCCCAACAGGATCCTCAAATTTGGGGGGATTACAAAGCAAACTGTCAGCGCTGAAACTAAGCAGGTGTTAAAAGCAGGATCTGGGAAAGCAGGATACTCCCCCTGCTGGATTTAGAAACTTGGAAGCATATTTCAAAAAACCCACAAAACTTCAGTATGTACCTAACATTCAGAATGAATATGAAGAGCTCTGTCATCTTTTATATAATCACCACCACCTTGTATTTTATAGGGCTTTTATCTTTGCAAAGAACAACATGAACAAGATATTGGGCATGAATATCCTTTGTAAACTATAACTTGCTATAGTAGAGATGGAAAATAAGTTTAATCTTTCGTGCAAAATCTGATCTATCTGGAATCACTCCATGGGTCCCAGTGTTGAAAAGTTTGAGTCTATGCCTGTGCTCAGCTAGAAAAAGAGAAAGGAAAGTATCCAGTGGTATGGGAGGATGTAATAAGGGTACATATGCTAGATACCTGCCATCCAACTAGTATGAAAGTGTACAGTGTTATCTCCCCCAGTTTTTTCATATTTAATTCACAGAAAAAATATTTTTTATCATTTGAGTCACAAATTTTGCTGCAAAGCCAGCTTCCAAAGTATGATTATACTGACCATAAACACGACACAGAATACTAGTCACCTGAATGCAAGGACCATATTCTGCTGGCCATCCACCAATCTGAAGTTAAATTTTACACCCTAAATACCAACACAAATTGTTAGGTACTTTTTTTGTACATGGCACCTTGATGGGACATGGGAGATTCAATCTAAAAATGTAACTGAGTCTCTTTCTTCTGGACTAGTTTTATCTCATAATTTGTATTCCATTTCATAATTATTCACTTTGTGCACAGAGTTGGTAAGGGGATCAGGTGTGGGAAGGAAAAATTAGAAGATATCATGTACATCAGGGTCTCTGTAATCAGGTATCTTGCAAATGTTGGGGAAACTATTTACTTACAGGACTCTGTTCTGTGCTTCTGGGAGTCTCAAGTACAACGGAATCCATACCACACCATGTAGACCATCAGCTTGCAGAAGGACAACCGATACTAGAAACCATGACAAGAATTATCTATGTCTACTGACATCAAGAAGAGGGGCCCATTGACACAAGAGTTCAGGACAATGACAAGAACTTTCTTCTCAATCCACTTAAGAGACTGTAAGGACAACTAGGAGCTGGGTACTCTGGTATTCACAGATACTTGAGTCCTAAATTCAATGACAACTAATTGTGTTTCTGTTTTCACTAGAAAGAAAAGGCAGCCATTAGAATGGATGTACATTGAATATATGTCTTCTGACTCTCTCTTATGTTTACCCCATAACAGGAACATTCCTGCCTATTTACATCCTTGAGGAATTAAGATTGTATAAATGATCAAGTATTTGTTACCTGGCATACAAGGCTCTGTAGAGAAGATTAGATCTGCCATAATAACTAAAAGAAGCTAATCACTTAGCTGCCATACTATTTTTCAGAGATCTTTATTATGTTCAGCAAGACAGCTGGAGGAAGGATGCGGCAATACTCAGATGAGAAGTTATCAGTTTTGACTGCACATTACAATCTCTTGAGGAGCTCTTAGAAAGAGTGAGGTTCAGGTCCTCTCTTATCCTAATTGGTCTCAGGAGGGATCCAGGCATATTTTTTGAAATCATAGGTGTTTCCAATGAGCAGCCTAGGATGAGAAGCCCTGGTCTTGTGGGAAGAAGCTTAGGGTCAGGCAGCCCTCAGTCCATATCCTGCTCTACCTCTTAATAAGCGCAGGACATTACAAAAATTCCTTAAACATTCTGAGACTGTTTTATCAACTGTAAACTGGGAAGAATACCCACCTGACTAGGTCACAGCAAGACTCAAAACAATAATACGTGTCAAGTGAGCGTGTAGTCCTTGTATCACAGACAGCTCTGAATAAAAGCACTAACCAAAATGAGCTCTAGGATAAAAATGCCTCTGCTCTGTGGTTAATCTCCAAGCTTTGGGTGATCCCAAGGAAGTGGCAGGAAAAGGAAGAAAGGGAGTTGTTAATAGCTAGAGGCTAAATTTTATTCAGTTATCGTCAGCATGTGAAATGAGATCACCATCTTTACGTAAATTCCCTGCTTTCCTCTAGAAACTTCCTCAGGCCATTTACCATCCTTTGGTTAGATCCTTCCCAGCAGAGACAGAGAGATTGAGAGAGAGCGCCAGAGAGAAGCAAGCATGAGCCTAGACACACCTGTGTCCCAACTCATTCCCACGTATACCAGAGCACGCTGCTTCCTTTCTCCCAATCTCACTTCCCTAGATCAATAAAACTGGGATATTAATACCTGCCCCATGTGGCTATGGTGAGGATTTAACAAAATAAGATTTAGCATACTTTTTGCAGCATAGTATACATTCAATGAATGCTACTTCTGCTATGATTGCTATTATTTGTATTACCACCTACAGGCTATTCCTGATGTCTACAGCCTAGATTAACTTTAACACGGCTTTTCTTGATGATCACTGTACTTGGCCTTTATTCATTACAAATGTCAATAGAGAAGGGGAGCCCCCGCAGAGTGAGTGATTTTCCACAAGCTGCATACACTCCTAGTAATGACTCTGAAACTCAGAGAAGACAGTTCTGATGTATTTGGATACACCAGCTGACACCATTCTGGATGATTCAGACCCGAGCTGTCATCAGCCTCCACTGCCTTGGCCTCCCTGCAATTCCCCTACAAGCAATTCCCACTGATCCAACATGATCCCTCAGCATTAACAACTTTGCTTTGAAACCTACAGTTAAAACTATTTTGCATGCAGAGATGGCTGCAATAAGACTTCAGCCTGCAGTCTTTTGAGTCTTTCACACATACCCAACTTGCATTAAAACTGTTTCAGTTTTGAATGCATAAGGTGTATACTCTTAGTGAATTCCTTTTCATTAGTCTATTTTAATATTTTATTGTTGAAATAATTCTAGGTTGTTTCACCAGAGGAGTTAAATAGATACCCTTTAGGAAATTCTGTGAGTGAACAAAAACGAGTGTTATGGTTACATTTTCTAAATAAACAAGGTTTCCATTCCCAAGTTATGCTTTGATGTGACTATAAATCCCATGAAGTTGTTGAAATCTCTGAATTTTCACATGATGTTGGATTTCAGGTTCTGCATGTAATTTACTAGTACTCCATTTTGCCAGTGGAGCACTGGTCCTGCTGATAGGTAGCATCCGGGAAGTGCATGGGGGGTACTTCCTGCGGCACACAGCCCCGAAGCCACAGGTTTTGGGGTTGAGGAGAGGCAAGATCGCAAATAGGATGTGAAAAAGTACACTTAAAATGAATCTCTTATTTTCAGAATATAATCTGCTATGCAGTATTGCCAAATATGCTTGACTATGTCCTTGACTGATGGTAATCTCTGGAAGGTAGCATGAGAAAACCTTCTGAGGGAACAGATTTCAAAAGCTTAAGGAACTGCCCCCGAGTTCTCTTTTACCATAGTTACAGAATGATGAAAAGCGACCCTTCAAACCTTGGCTTTTAATTTTTAACCACTTTTTATATGGAGAACTTGATCACAGCATTTTAATAACCCCATGCTCAACTGGCAAGATGAGAAGTTCCCCCCTTAGAAATCAGTACCATGCTTTGTACAGTTACAATTAAATGCTTACCTTCCAACTTTTTAAATTAGACTAACAGAAGTATGGCATCTTGTCATGGGGAGTGGCAGAGGCCCCATTTGGTTAAGTGCTGTTATTTTTCATATTGAAAAACTAAAGTTAAGTAACATGAATAAGGACACAACTATTGTGGGACCAGAAACAGAAAAACTACACTTTTTCTCAGTAATTTCCTCAGTTAAGGTTTTAGAATCCGTGTTTTTTGATTGCTTTGGTTTGGTTTTTGAATTGGCTATTTACCATTAGAAAACTCCTTCACTTAAAAATTTACAAAGTTTGTTGCTCTGAAATTTTACTTAAACACTCAAGGTAAGACTGTACAGACCTCCAACTCTCATGCTGTATGCATACAGAACTCTCGACCCTGATCAGTCTGTTCTCTGAAAAACACATGGTTTTGAAATCTAGATATCCTCCTGACCATTAAAAAAGCATCTGATTTGGAGTCCAAAGACCTAGGCAGAAGTCAAATTTCTGTCAGGCTTCATCAAAGTTTGAAAGTGTACAAAATATGTGAAAGTGCTCTGCAAGCCACATATAAGAAGCTGCACATATAAAATTATTATTGTAATTATGATCATCATCGACAATTTTTACTCTATTATATTGTTGCTTTTGGTGTTTCAGTAAATACAGTGCTAGGTGTTCAGAGTACAGGATGAATAATCATGGAATAATACCCTTATGATACTTAAAATCTAAGGCTAATGGAGATAAGAAAATGAAAAAATAAAAAGTAGTATGTGCTAAAAAAGAAAAAAAAAAATGCTAGTAAGTAAATGGTGGGGAAGAAGGAGGCCCAAAATAAAGAGAACTGTCTTGGATTCAATTCCAAGTCCTAATTGAAAAGAGACTTTTCTACAAATGCCATTACTGAGTAAAATTTATATTATACACATTAAGTTTCCCGTCACTCTTTTTTTGTCTCATTTCTATGCACAGAATATATAAGGAGAAGCAAGAAAGACAAAGCTCCCGCATTGTGATACCTCATCAACCCTGAAAGATGCTTCCAAGGATCAAAGTATTCTAGGGGTCTCCCCATCTCCTGGGAGAAGCCCACACCTCACATCCTCCTTCCTAATACCCACCACAGACATTTCTGAGGGCTCCAGGGTGAGGTGTTCTGCCACCTGTCTCAGCATTCTCACACAAATCTATGACTATTCTCTTTCCTCATGCTTTTAAATTCCATAGTTGGAAAGCAATATTCACACACGAGTCTTGGGCTCCAGTACAAGCCCAGCCCAGGAAAATGGGTGGAGGCAAGTAGCCTCCACTTTACATGGACTTGCCTAAATGCTGTTTCCAGACCTACAGCTAATGCTTCATGAAAGATTTCAGTGACTCAAGTGCTGATCTCTTGCCTAGAGGCCATGACCTAAGCACAAGCCTCATTCCAAGTTCTCCAGATGTTCTTGATCCTGCTTGGAATGCACACACCAGAAACCCTGGAAAGCAGCAACCTTTTCATAAAAGTGGATCTGAGTTGGTGGTCAGATGGGGGCCATCTGTCAGAAGCCACCACCCTTCCCAAAGCTACTCTTCTGACTGGCCACAGGGGCCTGCAGGTCAGAGTTCTTGGGGAGACACTGCCATGGTGGGGTTCTGTCTCACAAGACAAGTTTTTATGAATGTAACCCCACAAAGAGCACCTGCAACCCCTGCACCTTTGTCAGGGCAAACCTGTTTCTTTCTCTAGAAATGGAAGGAACCTTCTTACCCTGAAGGCCAAACATCCCCATGAGCATTTTAGAACTCTGAATGCTAACACTGGGGAAACATCTCCTGGAGAATTGCCCCTACGTCTAAGAGGGAACACTCTGCCAAAGCTCCATACCGGCAACTCTCTTCGATTGCTGCCCTACCCTTGTAATTCTAGGTTCCCCTTTCAAGGTGACTTATGGGTTGTATTGTGTCATGGAAAATACACTGGGCTGGAAGGTAACAGCCTGGCTTCTGTGTTATGCACTGGTTGTGTGAGCTTGGGCAAGTCACAGAACCCCTTTAGGCTTTGGATTTCCTTCCCATCTACAAAATGAAAGAGGCTCCATGATATTTGACATTCCTTCGAGCTCAAAATATTAAGTTTTAGACGGCTTACCATGTGATATTCTCTATTTGACAGCTATGGCTGGGTCCTGGACTGTGGCAGACTCAAGTGCCATCTAGCAAAAGAGTTAAGAAAGTGAGAAGGCAGATTTCCAGAGCTTGTGACTTCATTTCCACCTGCTTTCTCTCATTCTGAGAACCTCAGCATCAATGCTGGGGCGGTTCCCTGCCATCTTCCATCCTCTCCTAGGCATGAGTGTGACCTTCTTCACCACTTGCAGGGGGTAAACAGACCATTGCTGACCACTGGCTGTAAGATTTGTTTGCCTGTCCCACTCTGGGCTCAATAAGAGTTTAAGTTGAACATTTTTCTGGTAAAATCCTTAGGTAGTATTTGAGATGAAGGTTATGAGAGTAGTTCAAACAAAAGTTTAGGTAGTATTTTTCATAAACGTTAGCTCTTGAATTGCTTTCAACTTAATTTCATGGTTACAGAAGATATTTTCTGACATATCTCTTTGGTCTCAAGATCCAAAATTCGTTCTAGGCTAGCTATAAACTCCTGAGAAAAGTTCAACACCTTCATGTCAGTTTCTGAGGTTTTTTTATTCTTATACATGTTTTTACCATTTATAAGATACATGAGACTGTGTTCTAAAGAATTTTGCAATTTTCACTTGCCACATGGGCCATGTCTTTAAGAAACTGATTGCCTAATGAAATTATAGAATTTAATACTCATAAAATCATACAAATAAAAATAATTCCAAAATTATTTAAAAATCTAAACAATGTGCACAAAAGTAACTATATATCAGGATACAGTGATCACATAAAATTCATAAGCAAAACTAATTGTGTATTATATTTGTGATACATAAAATTAGAAGTATCTGGCTACATTGCACAGTGGTGTCGGGTTTGGTAATTGTGCAGAATACCCTTAGGTCTAGAATCACATCGACCAAATGGAACAAATCTAGGCCTGCACGTCCTATTTGGCTTAGCTAGCTCTCCACCCACTCTCTTAGGGTTGTGTCCACTGTCTGGGCTGAGCAAGCACAAGAGCAGCACTGAAGATACTTAGGGGTTTCCTCTTCTCTAACGTCCCATGGAATTGACACCTATCCTTCAGCAGATGTTGAATTGTGGCCTCAGGATTACTCACTCTAGTTCACAATTAATCTCTCCTTGTTCTGACTCTGACAGGTCCTTAAAACCAAGTGAAGTATTTTACAGAATTAGACTATTTGTTCTTCAATCCTTTATTTCGATGTGTTCCTTTTCCATAAAATAGTTCTCCCCAGTGTTTAATGTTCTAGTAGCAATCTCTCCAGATTTGAAAGCATGTAATATACATGTAAGTGATTATGTGTGTGGATAGAAAACTTTCTTTCTGATTATATGTTATTGTTTGCTAAGTTTTCTGGCAATTTTTCTACCATGCAGGGCTCAGAGCTAATCTCTAATACTTAAACTTTAAGAATCTGCCTTAACAATCATATTAATTCTCAGAGCTGCTTCAGTTTCGTCTGAAAAACTTGGCAAATTGTGAAACTGAATTTGAATAACCAGCCACTGTACAGTGACTGGTATTCTAGACTGCCCCCCTGGGTAATTTATCCACACACAGTATCAGCTGTGGGATGAGAAAGCATTATTCTTAGATTGAGTTTAAATTTCCCATATCATTGATGCATGGGTTCGAAGTTTCTTCTGAAGTTCATGAAGTTAAGAGCAAGAAATGTTTATATTATCTGTCTTCTATCTTCTAAATGTTCAGAGAAGAAAAATCATGTAATTAAAGAAAATTGGCATGTTCGTGACTGAGTACCTATATCTGCAAGCCTGGATCCTAAGAACAAGCAGAATTGCTTCGTGACTATTTCCTTTGGCTTCATAATGACCATTAAGTTAGAATATTCTTCTTTCATTTTAAACTTGATCTTACACACTACCACTAAATTCCAATTCCTATGCCCCTAGCCTGTGTCGCTAGTTAAATTTTCAGCTACTGGAATATCCAAAATTCATTCTCTGTATTGTTCTTATCCAGAAAACATACCAACAGATGTCTCATTATATAAGTTTTTAACAAGTCTGAAAACCAGAGAAAAAGTAGTTTCTCTTATCCAAAATTATGCTAAGTTCTTCACCATAAATAATCTCTTGTCACTGAAACAGCAAAGAGTAACTAAATGCCTACTAATTGGCCCTGCACCAGGCACCATGCAAGGTACTCAGAGCACAGCAGTGAATAAGATAGGAGACTTATACTGGGCTGTGAGGCAAATAGGCAAGTAAGAATTTTCACTGCAGTGTTTAGGTTTCTATTAGAAGTGAGTGCAAGGTTTTACAGAAAGACCAGAGAATGGATGACAAGCCAGCTTTTTGGGTACAGTTAGATAAACCTCCTGAAAGAGATGATGGAAAAACTGAGTTGTAAAGGAAGACAGAAGAGGAACTAGGAAGATGAAGGGAAGAAGAGGAAGAATATTTTGAATATTAATGCAACATTGGGGAGGAGAAAGAGAAAGGAATGAATGAGTGAACTGCATGCAAGAACTGGTTGAATAATGGAATCTGGTGAAATGAGTAAGGACATGAATGACACAATAACGACAATATCAGTAGAGCTACAGTGCAGATCTGCAGGGGAGAGTAACCGGCAAGAGACGTGGAGCTCGTGACAGTCATTCTTGCTGCTCACCCACGTCCAGTCCTCTCTTCCTTTGGATGGACGATGGCCTGTTCCAGCAAATCTAGACAAATGATCTAATCATCAACAGTGAAACAAAGCAAATTAGGTAGTCTTCATTTTTGTTCAAGATAAAGTAAATCAGTTCTGAATCTCCAATTCACTTAGTACTTAAGTCCCAAATGAGGTAGTTAAAATGTTGTCATCATTCTGGTCCCCTTGTAGGGAGATGAGGTCATGTTACTAGAGATGGCCATGAGTTCTAAGCAAGTGTCACCTCTAGGCCAGAGCACCTAATTGCTAAGGTGGGACCATTGAGAGCTCTTTTTCCCTCAGGTAAAACAACTTGCACTATTCAGGGTAGAGATGCATAGTGAGCCTGAGTCCCTGTGTAGACTGTAATGAGCACATTTCCACTGCCTACCTCAGTGGCTCCTTCTGCATGAGTAATTTGTGTTGTGTTAAACCCCTAATATTTGGGATTGTTGATACCGTGGAATAAACAATAAGCAAAATGTAAAGCCTGTCCTAACTTACTCGAGCTGAGAGTGGCAGACAAGAGCTGAATCACGCAGGGCCTCAAAGCCTTGGTAAAAAGTTTGTTTGTTATGCCAAGAGTGTTGGGATCTCTTTAAAGAGATTTAAGCTGAGTTTTAATCAGGTTTGCATGTTAATACTGATCACTCTGACTGCAAAGCAGAGAACACATTGGAAGGGACAATGTGGAAATCTCAGTTCCTGAACAGCAAGAACTTATTTAGCCATTTCACAGACTGGTTAAACATCTCATGTAGACCTATTTTCTGAGGGTCACACAGGAGTAACTTGCCTCAGCAAAATTGAGAAGCTCTAACGGAAGCATCTAAGAATATTTAAAATCTCATGTCTAACATAACCTAAATATCTCACAATAAAAATGAAATTACCAATGCAGTGTTATCATATCTTCTTTTCTTTCTAATTAGAGCAAAATATGTTTCTTTGAATTTTAAGCTAAAGAATAAGGGGCTGATTTCTTTGAAATATGATTACTTCAGATTATGTGTCAGATGGTCTGAGGCCAAATTATTATGGAAAGAGCAAGTTAACTGAGCCAAAATACTTCATAATTTTCCTTCATTAGCAAGTTTTGCAGGCTTCACTGAATTTAATGAAAGAAGTACCATGTAAATCAAGTCTATTCTCCCCAGGGGAAATTTTTTTTTTTAATTCTCTTGGATGTAAGTACGAATGAGTGTGTCAACATTTGAACATCAGAACATTTAGCTTAATTATACTCTTCTCTGCTTCCCCCTTCACTTCTGTGAATGTGTTTAAGGCTTCAGTGCCATAATCATCCCCATTACCAGAGCTCCAATGCAGTGATTACATGGGTTAAGGGTATAAATCATGCACTCTGGGGCTTATCTAATCCACCTGCCTCACTTTACAAATAAGGTGACAGAGGCGGCAAATTATACTGGATATCTTCAGGAAATGGATGACATTTATTCCAAGATGACTCTAACGTACCGTCTGTTTTTGCTTTTTACTATGTAGCTGGCTAATGATATGGTAGTATGACACCTGAAAAGGTAGATTTCTAAGTTAATAACTGTAAACATGGAACTGTTCAAAAATATAAATTATCTGACATAAGCAAGTATCAAAAAGCTATTTTTTTTCTGGTCCTCTTCACAGCTAGTTATCAGAGAGAAACATCAAGAGCAGCATTGTCCAAACTGTGTTCCACAAAATACCAGTGTTCCATGAGGTGCTACTGCAATTTGTATGGAAAAGGAGTTCTGTGATGAGTTTGAGGAACCTGGCTTAAACTATGTTAACAACACTCTATTGTTTATTCTGATCCCCCCTTCAAAGAAAATGCTCGGCAAAATTAATCCTAGGCTCACAGCCCCAAAAAGTTAGCCTTTAAGCTTTAAACATTTGAAAATGGGGAATTTCTCTGTTTTTATCTTTTTTTCTACCACTTTAAAAATGAGCCCGATTTTTCCATGAAATCCAAATATGTAAGAGCGTATGATGATGCCCTCTTCCAGCAAATCTAGACAAACGATCTAATGACCAACAGTGAAATGAAGCAAATTAGGCAGTCTTCATTTTTGTTCAAGATAAAGTAAATTAGTTCTGAATCTCCTATTCACTTAGTACTTAAGTCCCAAATGAGGTAAAATGTTGTCATCACAATGTAAGTATGCAGCTAAGAAAACAGTTGACATAATCACAGACTCTGCTTCTGGTCATTAGAACACATAGAATGTGAGAGCCAGAAGAACACTGAAGTAAATCAAATCAATCAAATCCATCCAAGCTCCTCACCTTACAGATGAGGAATCTGAGGCCAAGAGAGACCATGGGATATATCCAAGATCTTTTTCACATGCATAACTAGCTTGGTTTTACATTGGCATTTTTCATTATTTTATTCATCAATTTATCGATTTACCCAACAACTTCCAAGTTCCAGGACATACATTAAGCACTGAAAATACAAAGTTGAACACAAGAATGTTCCTGTCAGACACTTAGAATTCACTGGTATGTTGGAGCCAGCTGCTACCAGCTCCAAAGGGCCAACTGTGAAATTATCAGGAACTTAGTGAGCTGTTAAACACAGTCATTACTAAAAATTAAATTCTATAAGCTTGCAATTAATTATATTAAAATTAAAGGTAATAAGTACTCAAAACAGAACTTCCTAATTATTTTACTATGTTTCTATGCTGTTGAGGTTATTCACCTCCACTGTAAAATATTATACAATGGACTGCTCTAGCACATCTCTTCCCAAGTCCACACTCAATGATATCACATTGATAGCTTAAAATTGGGTATTTACACTATGAATATTAGCAAACACTATAAGGTTGCTTTTTTTTTTTTTTTCCCTGAGTGGTGGTTGTTCAAATTTACCACCTCATCACTGCAGTCACCAAATATATATGGTGTACTTTACCATTGTGTAGTTTACAGTAGGAATTCACACATACATGATCTCATACTCTCTCCCACACATCAATAAGTCTACAAGATAGATTTTATGACTGGTAGAAGACTTGACCTATGCAAAACTAACCATAATATAAAATGTCCTGTGATCACAGACCAGGAAGCAATGAAATCTGCAGGGCAGTGAAGAGAGGCAGAGAAGAGGCCATGTTTGAACTGGATTTAGTAAACTCACCTAAAGGCTAGGTGATGTGCCAAAGATCCAAAGAAACTAAAGACTGTTCTGCCTCTAGCACATTCCTATCACTATGTTCCATACTCCTATCACTCATTTGTTCACTGTGTACCAGATGTGATGCTTCATAGGAAAGATCTGTTACTACTTAAAACTTAAGACCTACTTGGTTTGTAATGTGACAGTCATAGTCATAAAACAAGTTACTATTTCCTTAAAACCAAGAGAGACAAGGTAGTATGGAGGGGAGGACAAAGGCTAAGGGACCAGATGGGGCTGAGTTATAGACTGGATTGGCACTAAGCTGTGTGTCTGTGGTCAAGTTACTTATTCTCCCTGTACTTCTTTTTCCTTCAACTGTTAAATGAAAGCAAGTTGTGCTTGGGAAAATTAAATATTATAATGTACTTAAAGATCACAGTAGGTGCTCAATAAAGGCCACGTCTCATCCTTCAGCTTCCTTCTGTAGCAGTCGTCTGTTTATTCTGCACACTTCTCTAGTGAGCTGCGTAGGCCTTTGAAGTGTTTTCTAGGTCTCTGCCATTCATTCTTCCCTGTAGACTTGTCTCCCATCTCTTTGCTTCACTATCTTCTCTCCTTCAGTTATCATTTAAGTGTGACTTCTCCTAAGAAGCTTTCCATGATATTCTATAAACTCAGTTATGTGCTCTTGAATCTTTGCCCTCATTACAGTGTAAGCTACCATCAGATCATGAATCAAACTTCACTGTCACCACCTACTTACTCATCTGTGCATAAGTAACTCCATGAGGTCAGAAACTTTGTCTCTCTTACTTGTCATTATATATAAAGGGCCCAGTACAGTGCTTAACACATAGTCAGCATTTTAAAATATGTGCCAAGTAAATGAATGGTAGAATTAGATATTTTTAGACAGTTATATTTGGTAAGTCTTCACTTTTTGGCACATAAATTTTGATTCAATTTTCCTCCTTCAGTCAATGCTTTTGTGAGCTCTGCTGTCTTAATGCTCCTTCTTCTAATAAATAATACTAGTTTCCCACATTTTCCAATAAAACTACTGAGCTCTTATTTTCACTCATACCCTGTAATGCATCAAAGGTAGCACTCTAAAGCCTCCAGGAGACTGACAAACATCATATCCCTACTGGTACTAGAGGGGATATGTAAGACTCTCAGGTCTCAGGTTAGTAAATTTGGCTTAACATTGACATGCTATAGGTGTGAGATAATTGAGTGTAACAAATACCTGTGTGTGGCACACACGTGCAATTTACCTCTGTGCACCTTTCCACTCTCCCCTTGGCATGTGGCAGGTACCCGCCTTTGCTCCCCACATCATTCTGTGCCTTCACTTGCTTTGTGGGTTCACATCAGTGTCTGAGCTGAGCCTAGGCTATCTGTAGGAGTCCCCTTACCAAATACGAAAGGAGCTCTGAATCTGCTTCCTATGGAAGCAGCCAGAGCTCAGAAATAAAGCTCCTTCCCTCCCTGAAGATGGCATCCCTCAGCCTTTCACTGGTCTCCTTCCTGTCTTTCCTTCAAATTTTCTGTTTAACATTTCTGGTCTTTATTTTTTTTCTTCCCTCCATATCCTTTCCATATTGCAAAATCATTCCATGTGCATATGAAACCCTTTTATTGCTAGCTGAAACATTTCCTCAGCAGTTGAATGAAAATTGATTTCCTTTAAAACATTAATAAATTCAGTGGTCCATATGGACCCTTTCTTTGGTATATAAGTGATTACATTTATAATCATTAAAAGAAATATTTTCTTTTTAGGTGTCCAAACATTGACATTCTACAGCTTAATTGTTTTTAAACACTATTGGAATCCTTTTTTCCAACTTCAATAGTTGACTCTTTGAGGCCATGAAGTGGGAAAACGATTTGAATGTAAAACCTAAGTGTACTTAAATTAAATAAAACCTGACCCCAAAGAACCTCATTTCTAAATACAGAGAATCTGGTTTTCATATGAGTTTTATTTCATATGGTAAGGCTGGATTGCACAGAAGGCTCATTTGTTTCCTAATCCTGCTATGAAGAAGAAGATTGGTTTGAAATATTCTGGATGTTGATCCTTAGGTACATCTGTCTGCTACAGCACAATACATCAAAGAAAGGTCATGAGGTTATGTAACATTTGGAACTGAGATTCCCATCAGACTTGCTACAAGAGTAGAAGCAAAGTCAGACTTTTATCATCAGGCATCCACACTACAATCCAAATGGTTAAGTCTTTGAGGGTTTCCAAAGCGCTGATTCATGTTGCAGTAAAACAACAGGTCACGTCGATGGGAAAGAAATGCAGACAGGCATGTAGGTAGAGTGTGCACAGATGTGCAGCATCACTGGAACTGGCCGGGAGAGACTTCTTTCACCACATTCACAGAAACAAATGCAGCACTTGGTATTTGCAGGCATGATGGTATCTTCTCTCTCTTGAGTATTTGCAACCTTCAACGGGTACTTGTAGAACAACCCTTGGGTGAATCAGATTTTTATTTACCCTCATGCTGCTTCATGGACATGTAGACTGTCAGTAGCTGGAGCTCTACACGCAGGTCAAAAAGGCAAGACAAGAATATGGAGTCAGCGTGGAACTGGGAAGGACTCCAGAATGAGCCTGGAAGCTAGTGGTCTAGAGGCTACCACAGTGCTTAGGGCTCTCTACCCACAGCCTCTGCTCCCTCAAATCCATTCTCTAGTATAAAGTCACCTAGCTATTAAATTGTAGAACCAGAATTTGAACTCCAGGATTGGCCTGGAAGCTAATGATCAAGATTAGCTCACAGGTTATGTGATGATGAGTAATTCAGAGTATGGGTAAATAGATGCTAAAGGTCAAAGGTTGGCAGTGGGTCAGCAGTCACAGTGTAATAGCAAGTGAATGGACTTTGGACATACAAAGGATCTTGGTTTTAGCCCAATTCTACCATTTGCTAGTTATCTGGCTCTGGGTAAGTCATTTAACTCTCTTGTACTTTGACTTCCTTTCCTACAAAATAGAGATAACAATATATACTGCTAAGTGCTCTTTGGACCTTGAATAAAAATAAACGTGCTAACAATATCTGACATTTACAGAATCCTCACTGAGTGTATTATATGAATTAATTCATTTAATCCTCATAATACCCTATAAAGTTGATATTATTATCATCCCCAAAGTCACCAAGCTGATAAATGGCAGAGCTGGGAATCACTAGTTCCAGAATCTTTTCATAAACATGAGACCATGTATATTATAAAGTAGTTCATTAATCCTATGGTCACATACTCTTATGCTAATAAAAATAGTTATATTATTAAGCACTAAGTATCAGAGACAGTATTTGCTATTTTACACATATAATATTTAATTTTATCATAGCCCTTTAAGGTAACTTCTGCAATGTCTCCATTCTACAGATGAGGAAACTGAGGCTCAGAGTATAAGGTCACCTAGCTATTATATTATGGAACCAGAATCTGAACTCAAGTGTTTGGTTTTTATTTAATTCCAAGGTATTTTTAGACTTCTATTTCTTTGACAAAATGGAGGCTACCCATAATGGCATCTTTCAACATTCTCCTTCTGCCCACAGATTCCTGTAGATTAACACCTACTCTTATATTCTGATCTCTAGTATCAGAAAATAAGTCATCTTTTACCCTTCAGGACAACATTCTTTTCTTTTACTTTCATCATTAGGTATCATTCTTCCCCTGTGTCTTCAATCTTTCCCTCTACTGACTTCATCTTTTCAGTGTAGGAAAGTACCGCCCTCCCTCCATAGTCCTCTCCAGTTGTGAGCCAACTGCCCTTTGCTCCTTCTCACCCAAACCATTCTGCACAGAACTCTCCATTTCCTATCAACTTCCTTCCCTCCCATTCACTCCTGGGTCACCATCGTCTGGTTTCTACATGCTCTGCTCAACTCAAACTTCTCTTTCCCAGCTCACCACTGGCTTCCTATCTACCAAAACCAACAGGCATTTCTACTCCTCATCCTACTGGCCCTCTCTGCGATGCTCCTCAGTGGTACCACAATGCCTAGAGCTCTCCACCCCCAACCTCTGCTCCCTCAAATCCCTTCTTTACAAACTCACCATGGTTCTTCAACATATGCATTGTTTCTCACTTCCCTGTCTGTTCTCTCTTCCTGGAATGCCCTTCTTTACTGCTACACCATTCTCCCTATCACAGACAATTTCTTCTTAGATTTCAACTTCCCGGAGATTTTTCTTCCTGGAAACTTTCTTTGAATCAGCCCATTCTAAGATTAGATGCACTTTCTCCATGTGCCATGGGATCGGTAGCTTTCTATTTTAATTTTATTTTCCTAAAATGACCTATTCTACATCTGACTTCCCCACTGACTGTGAGCTCCTTGAGGACAGGTACTGTCTCCCTCATCTTGGACCAGTTCCAATCTCTTATCTAAGAACTGGGACAAGACCGTATGACTGTGCCATGATTTATTCATATGTTTGGACAGTTACTTCTGTCATCTTTGAAGGGGAAATATTTCTCATATATATTTCATGATATATGTACAATATATTTTTATCTTTGGGCTTATTATTGCAATCTCATCTTCAATTCTACCACTTTCATCACTTTTTTTTTTTCCTTTTAGTAAATGTTAGTTTTCCTTTATTTGTCTATTTCAAAGACCAGGATAGTGACTGCCTGACATATTATAGGCTACAGTGACAAGTTACTGGTTTTGCTTCCCTGATTCCCATTCATTTTTTCCTGGCAATAGCATTTTCATTTTCCTTTTAGAAACTAACTTCCCCCAACTGGATGCAGTGCTGATGGGATTGTCAATCCAGGTTCCCCCTACTTCTCATCTCTAGGGATGGGATAGTGCCCCAAGCAAATCAGACAGTCACTTCCTGGAACTGAAGTTTTGAAAAAAGTGATACAAAGGCCAAGTTAATGTTGATTAAAGTTGTTTCATCCCGGCAGAGATTTACTGTAGTCCCTGTCACCCGGATTCACCTGAGCCACTCGGGCCTATGACATCTGCAGAGCCAGATCCTTAATCTTTTCTACCCATTTTATGGATAATCTCATAGCCTTCCAGTACATTCCTTTTTTGTTCAAGATAACCAAAGTCTGTTTCAACTGCTTGCCAACAACCAATGCTACATGATATAAGTATTAAACATCCGCTAAGTGAATAACAAATGAATATATTTGAGTCAAAGGAGGTTTTTCCCAAGTTAAAAGTCACTTATAAATTCCTAGAAGCAAGATGACTAACACAGAAAGAACCCTATGGCAGAGAGAAAGGATCTCATTTGTGGATGTCAAGAAACTGGGCTCAGAGGAGAGGTACTCTTCCCCTTCCTCTGACTATGGGTCCATAGGAGAGACAGGTAAAGCTAAAGAGAAAAGCAGAGGAGGGGTGGTGAGGCAGGATGACCAGTTTTTATTAGAGAAGGAGATAATTATGTTGGGGGGAAGGAAAGAAGGGGATTTTAGGAGACAGAAAAAAAGTATCTGAAAATATTTCCTGGGGGGCACACTAAAAAAATCAAGGATGATGAGGATTACTGGACAGCTTGAAGCCAAATCTCAATAGAGCAGAGTATTAATATGTCAGTTGTAAATCTTTCTCATTGCAAGTATAACAAAAATCTACAATGACCAACAAAAGTCTTAGTGATAACTAGGAAAATTACTCTTTGAGGAAAGTAAAGCTATTATTTTGGTATAATTCTTGGAGAAGCATCACAGCAGCTAACTTACTAGATCCTACAGAGATCAGCTTTCACAGTGGCCCCTTCTGTGATAGCCTTCACCACTTCTAGCCTCTGGTCTAAACATATAATAGGATTTAGCTATGATCCGTATTTTAGACTGTTGCAAAAAACTACAAAGGAATTGTTTGTCCTAGTTTAATGCTATATGTACATTTTGTATATTATCTTTGTGTTCATTATCACAGTCACACAATCAGTTCTGCGTTTATCAATTTTTTCTCTTTATGGGTATTCAGTTCATGTTATTATTTCTTTATTCACCATACACAATAAAGAGGCTACGCAGGGAACAAAAAAAAAAGGCAGAATGTTTTCCCCAAAGAGAGGGCTTTTCAGATGAGCTCTGTAATTTGTCATCTAGAGGAAAGAGTGTATCATCACCCCCTTAAAAAAATAAATGAATTACATTGACTTGATGCACAGCAGGCTTGCAGATTTCATGGGGCCTTTGTATGGAACATATGCTTGATTTCTGTTGTCTCCTCTCAGATTATTCTAGGCATCCAGGAGATAAAACAGGCAGGAAAGCAGCAGACATCACAGCAAAGGGCTTGATAGGTCACCTCACTCGTAAGACACAAAGTCAGAAATCTACCTCCTAGACAGGAAATTCAATACTTATGAAGAATCCACCAACCCATTCCATGGTCTGACTTTCTAAGACTTTCCCCCTCATTACTACTTCCTTTTCCAAAGCATTTACCTTCCCTAAATGACTTCATAACATCAGATTATCATTAAAAGAAAAAATACGTATAACTAAACATACCCTGTGATTATTGAACTCCTTGCAGCCTGTAGACTTCCTTCTCTTCTTTCAAGCAAGACTACTCAATTAACACCGCTTTATCTATGAGTCTGTTCTCATTTCTTCACTTTGCTTGGTATCATGAACCAGCAGCCTAGCATTACTTAACTAGCAAGGTTCTCACCTGTCTTCAGCCTTCCCCTATGTACCCTAGCTCTGCCTCCCAGCCCCATGACCTCCTTTATCTCCTTTTACATGTACACTCACCATATTCTTTTATCTTTTCTTAACTTTACTATGTTTTTGAGTGCTGTGCCTTGCCTTCTGGAGACACTGGTTTCCATTAATAAAGAACATGGTGCTTGAATTTCCACATGCATAGGTATGTGTGCACATATGTTTGTATATTAAATATGTATTCTTTTAACACATGTCTGCTTCCACTTGTTGGGTTAAATTGGCTTTTTTTAGCTTGTTAAGAATGGAAAGGCTAGGACTATGTGAGATGCCTAAGTAGTCCAATTTTTATTAATGGAGAATATTCAGTGGGTATTTTTATTAATGGAGAGTGATATTTTGTTAATGGAGAATACTGCTTCTATTTTTATTAATGGGGACTACGTGGTGCCAGCCATTCCAGGTACAGTAAGGGGCAACTATCATCATAGCATTTTCAGCAGAAGAGAGTAACTGAATGCAGCTGCTAGTTTGGAGTATCAAGAGCACGAAGACAAGAGATCACTAAGAAAGAGGTGATTTTTTCCCCCAAATTTTTCAACAAATCTGTTTTCTTAAAATAATACCAACTGTCATTTTTGAAATGCTACCATATTCTACATGCATTACATGTGTGATCTTCAAAAGAACCCTTCACAGGAGATATTACTACTTCCTTATTTTTCCTGTGCAGAACAGTAACGCATGAAATTCAAGAGCCAGCACCTTTTTCACAAAGGTCAATGAAACAGAGGCATCACTGTGTGGAGGGCCCTGCTGAGAAATATTTTTATTTTCAAATAGATATTTGTCTTCACTAAAAGCAGAGCCACTAACTTAGAATTAAGTAATGAATGTTACCAACATATGTGTAAATAAGATTTTCAATGGATTCATTTTCTGGCTGGACTGTTTAGGAGTGACAAATGTTCTCATTTCTAATATGATACATGTGTATTCCCTTGCCCATATATACAACACAGTAATTCTCCATCACAACCAACACCAGTCCATTCTTTATTCGGCAAGATAACTGGGGCACTGTAAAATTGTAACCAAGACTCTTGTTTGTTATAATTAATATCAATATCAATTAAATGAAAGAAAGATTCTCAACCAAAAACTTTCCATTCTAATAGGGGAACCTGTTTTTAGCCCATGTGGCTTTGATTCAATTGTTTTTTTCTCTTATACTTATGCAAGTTTCAGTTAGGCTCCAAACTGGGATAGAGCCAACCCTATATGCTACTTTTCACCATGCATACTAAAGGCTAATGGCACCAGTGGAATGCAGAACTGCCCTGAGACTGCTCACTATCAAAGGGTCAATTTTTGGGCAAAATGCCTACTCAAATGAAAGCTTATGTAGGTTCTTATCTGAAATAGCAAGGAGGTTAAATCAGAAAGCAACCTAAGCTGTTATCTCCAGTTAAGTGGAATTACTTGTATATTGTTTGTAAATAAAACAGTATTCATCATCCTTCTGTGGCTTATGTTACCAAAAAGATATGCAATAACAAATGCTGCCTTGCCCCAGTGGGCTCACACTGAACAATTACTTTATTTACCATAAAAAATGCAAAAGGGGGTGGTGGTGAGAAGGGAGTACAGGCAGTGAAATGTGGAGCACAAAGATCTAGAAGAAGGATAAAGTGAGAGAGCTGGGTTGGGGAACTGAGGGAGGGAAAGGAATAGAAAACTGGTTCAAAAAGGGTTGGCAACTGACAGCAGCTGAGAGCACTTTGGGATTCGATATGGGAAACAATACCCAGTACAATAAGAACATTACGTAGCACTCAACCTCTCAAAACCATAATGCAGTGTGTTGTAAAGTTCTCCAAGAATTAATTCTGCCTTGCCCAATGATCCCTGTGTTCAATCTTCACCTCCCTGGTCATTCTGAACAAGTAACAAAAGAAGCAGTTACTTTAACTGAATATAACATTGTAGCTCAGTCTCATCCTCACCTTATATTGAAAAGGTCTCTGCTATCCCCAAACCCATCTTCTCTCTAATATCCAGGTTTGTGTGCCAAGGAAGTAAAAGCATACAAGTGAAAAGCCAGTCAAGGTCTGTGTTCCTTATTGCAATTAAGACAGTGCTTGTTCCTTTAATGAAGGCTCAGGGGTAGGAGGTGGGTGGAGAGTAGAAGAAAACTACAGATGATGGTGAGCTCTCAAAATTGAAAAATTGAAAAAAAAAATTTAAAACACTCTTTGAACACTGGTAAGTTAGGATGTGACAATGTAATATAGATGAGACAAGTTGATCCACAAGACAGGGAATGATAAAAATATTAGTAGTATTAAAAGCCTGAGGTTTACTGAGTAATAACAACCGACATTTATAGAGCACTTGCTTTGAGCTGGGCACAATTCTAAGGAGCTTAGATTATGTCAGTCCTCATCACAATAGCTGTATGGCCTAGCTATATGGACTGTGTCATTTTAGAGATGAGGAAATTGAGGCAGAGAAAGAATCAATGTCAGTGCCCAAAGTCCAGGAGGTAGCAGAGCCAGGATTTGAACCTGGATCCTCTATTTCCAGCACCAGCATTTTTATCCAGTATGCCATAAATAATACATGTTTGTTTTTAGCACTCTACCTCCTATAATGTAAATACTAATTATAAATGTATCTCCTCTGTTAATTTAAGCAATCTTGGCCGGGCTTTCTCTTGCATGCCTCCTGTTAAAAAACAATTTGGCAAGGAATTCACAGAATAAAAAAGTCAGAATTAAAACAAATTACTGTGACTTTTAAAATAATAAAGCCGAAGTGAATTAAAATGTTACTCCAGTTTTCTCACTAGTTCAGACCAAACTATTCCCAATTAACCCAAAATAAAAGGGAGCACCTAATTTCCTTTTGCCAAAAAATGCAATTTCCTCCTTACTAAGTCTTTCAGTTCATGATAACTTCACTTCAAGCTATCTGCCTTGCATTTCACTAGTTGCCCTTCTTTTGCCAGCAGAAATAATGCAGCATTTTTCTTAGTAGCATCTATCTGGTAAAAGCAGTCCTACCTTCAAAGAATAGCTCCCTAATTCCCATGAGAAATATGATTCCCCATGCCTTGATTGGACCTAACAGGGAATAGTGAGATCACAGTGTTTCTCACCTCCTCTTTCTCTGCCCTTCAGGAAGAAAGGATCCAAAACAATCTGGTCCCTGTAGCCTAGTTAAGAAAAGGAAGATGGAAGTACTAATACAAAGTGTAGCTAAAAGACATTGCTGGGCTTTAACTTCTGCCTCCCTCCCGTTCTCCGTTAAGTAAACAAGAAAATGGAGGCAAACAATCTCCCTAGGTAGTGCTAAGCCACACGTTCTGACTGTGAGAAAGAATCTCTCGTGGAGAAAATGAAATAAACATAAACAGATTGCATTCCTCTTTAAAAATTGTTAATCTCTTTCTCCAAGCCTGCTTTCAGCTAAAGGGAATTTGGGTCCTGTAAAGGGCGAGGTCTCATCTATTTCCTTTTTAATTGTGTAATCTCTCAAGGATTTCACATGCATACAGAAAATACTGATGCGTCCACTTTAATAAATCACTTCAAAATGTTTAAATAAACATTCCTGTCTACCTAGAAAAGAGCCTGTGCCTGGACTTCAGAGGAACATGGAAAATCAGGATTGTAAATGAACTGTCTTATTCTGAACCTTGATCCTAAATTTACCACTGACCTGACAGCATTCAGATTTAATCTTTCTGCTTTGTTAACTCTATCTTAAATACAAGGTAGTTAACTCTCGCACATTAAATACAAGTTCTGGAAATTAATATTTGTGAATTCTGTTATGTTCACAGAAAAATGAATGACCAAAAAGTATGATACAAAAGTGGAACTGAATATACCAAATATCTAATAAAAGCATTTTTGAATGGCACTGAAGCATTTAATTATTATAATTCCCAATGAAAATGTCTTAGGAGTTATTTTATCATTCTTTCATCAATGTGTCTTTAAATGACCATTGCTATGGTCTCTCTGTCAACATTTTCTACAATCTATGACACTGATTGCACAGTTAGTAAAAAGCAAAAAAGATAGAAAAGTTATCTGAGACAGATACTCCACAAATATCTCCAACCAGCGACAGTTCAACCCTTGTGAATGCACAGAGTCATCCAGCCATTTACAGCCAATGTCGCTTCTTATTGGCGAGAATGACTGTTCAGATTAGTCAGGGCCTTTGGTGCAGAAGTGGTTCAACATCTTGAGGATCACCCCTGTGGACTATATAGAATCACACACACACATACACACACACACACACAGACACACACACACACACACACACAACGAGATTCTGTCTGCCAAGGTGGAGCAATAATCTGTAATGAGGGGAAGCACAATCTGTATTACTGAGGGGCAAAAAAAATTGAATTAAAAAAACTCACCAAACATAAGGTAGTTTCCAGAGACCTCTCTGGTCTCTCAAAACATAGACAAAGATAAAGAAAACCATCTCCTACTAACATGGAGACTCATTTTTAAGGGATATGTTAGATTTTTAACCATTCTTCAACAGAGACAAATCCAAATCCCACAAGAGATGGATGTATAGTTTTAATCATGAAGCTAGGGACAAAAGGAAATTTGTAAATGCCAAAGAAAACAAACAAAAATTTGCAGAATGTAATAGTCGATTTCATTAACAAAAGTCAACATCCAAACGGTACTCTGTATTAGAAAAATGTGAAGGATCTTCCCAACTTAGCACCATTAATAACGACTGTGTAATTCCTGCAAGGAATATTAACTAAAAGAAAGACTAAGGGTGACCAAGTTGAGATGGCTGACAATGAGAGAATCCTGTCACTTCTCATTAGATTGGAACAGTCTTCCCAACAATGAAAATTTATGACTAACAGACATGAACGTAAACACATTTCCAATAGCTAAAGAATTTATATTTGAATAGAACTCTGTAAACTATGACAGGCTCTTATTATATTCCTTGTGGACAGACTGAAAGGCATGAACTTCAGCCATGACTTTCACCAGTAGATCAGAGGTACCCATTTATTCTTAGAAAACATACGTAGAGAAAAGTCTTTCAAGTAAGGAAGAAAAAACATTCATGATGAAATATGTAATTTAACATGTTAAACAGGAATGAATGTCACACTTTCCCCTAACTTCATAAAAGGCCAGATGTGTGCTACACCCTTCTGTATGATTTCATAATTCTTACAACTCCACCCGACGAGATAACCTACTAGCATTTTTATGATCTTTCTTCCTTTCCATAAAGAGCTGCTATGTAAACGTCTAGAGAAGTAAATCCCATACTAGCAAGAATGTATTATTTGCCCCTGTCATTTTTTGAACACAGCATTAGGATAGATTATCTTATTTATAACCCATAAATTGGCTATTCACTTTAGTAAACTTAGTATCAAATATAAATTTACATAGATGAATACCCCTCTCTTCACATTTGCAGTTTTCCATTCAGTTTGATTTTCGAATTAAGTAAAGGGTTATGTGTAATGCTGGAATAGTAGCATGAGTAATGTAGCAAAAATAAGTTAAAGGATTACAGAAACCTGGGTTTGAATCTTGCCTTACTCTCTAGTTGCATGACCTCTCAGTTTTCTTCTCATAAGTTATAGGGTAATAACACCTACTTCCAAAATATTCGTTTGTTCTGTATTGTTTTTCAGAGATGGGCTCTTGCCCGTTCACCCAGGCTGGAGTGCAGTGGTGTGATCATGGCCACTACAGGCCCATGCTGCCACACAGGGCTAATCTTTTATTTTTTGAGATGGCAGGGGGAGGCTCTCACTACTTTTCCAGGGATGGTCTTGAACTCCCAGCCTCAGATGACTCAAGTGATCCTCCGACCTCAGTCTCCTGAGTAGGTGGGATCACTGCATCCAGCTTCCCAGATACTAAAAGGACCAAGTACAAGCATTCGTCTGAAAAGAAACACAGTTAGCAAAACCTTCAAAACCATCATGGGTGAAATTTTAAAAATTATTTTAAAAAAGAGATAGCTAAAGTTAACCAATGCGAATGGCATTGAATATATTTTACAAGCAACACAGTACTAGGAGGTACCCACTTCTAAAATAAATGAGAATTGCAGATAATGCACCAGCTGGAGATAGACTTGCACAGGATTCTGACCCCCAGCAAGAGGTGTCCACCCCAGCTTGACCTCTGCCCTACCCCCAACCTTTCCACATGAACCTGGAATATAACCAGGAAAGGATAACCTGGACAGGGGTGTGGGAAAGGGGTCTCTCTCTGCTCTCTCTATACCCACACTCTATATGGCCCGTGAGAAAGTGGGGCGTCACACCCACAGAAGGGGCAAAATAAACATTAGGTAGGTGGGATGGTGGCTGAGCAGGGAAGGGCAATCGACGTCTGGGCCTCTCTAGGTATGAAAGAGGTAGCACCAAGCCCCTGGTGATTAGGAGATCTCCACCCCAGTGGGGAGCAATGAGAGAGAGGGGCAAGGCAGTGTTGCAGGGCACTGCGGGGGCAGGGCCCTGTCTCATGTTTCCAAGGAAGCACCCCCAAGGGAAAATGAGAAATCCTCATGAGTTGGCTGAATCATTCCTTAGACTACTTATAGTATAATCAAGGAAGTTACGTGAAAGGTATGGTTGCACGTGTACAGTCTAACCGTGAAATCTGAGGCAGGCCTGACTATGAACGCACCTGGCACGGGAGAGGGACTTCATGCAAGTCACATTTTCTTTCCTTCCAATACAGCCCAGGTTCACGTTGTTATACAATGTGAAGCCAGCCAGCAGAAGTTGTACAAGCATGTGTACACACGGTGGGGTGAGGGCAGGGTGGGGGAATCCTTATAAAAGTCAGAAGGTACTGAGGAACACCTTTTTTCAGCTTTCATGCAAGAATGAAATCATGTTAGTAAAATCAAAGATTTCAAGTTGCTTCTTATCTTTTCTGTTAAGGGTCCTTAGGCAATGCAGTAGGACATTGGAATTACGCAAACAGGGGCTATCCAGAGAAGGAATCTGAAAGACTTGAACTATACCAAAACCATTCACCCCTTAGAAGACAAAGCCTTTTCCAAGTCTGAGCAAAGGTGAATATCTGTGGCGCTGAGATCTCAGTAGCATCAACTGGCTCCTGAGTTTCTCAGGAGGTTTCTCCTTAGTCCCTGAATCAGAGGATTAGAACTTCTTTACCAGGTACTTTTCAGACCCACCTGTCTACATAAAATCATGTAACATTTATCACTGCTTTGATAAAAATGTTCTTTTTCCACACGTTTAAATAGATGGTCATAGATAGGAAAAAGGTTTGGAATAACACCTACACTGCTTCCAGAGCAGCCACATAGTATACAGATAGAGCTGGGAAGACACTGATCCTTCTCTGGAATTCAATTTCCTCGTATTTTAAGTAGAGGTCAAAATATTGTGTGATTAAGACATATTCAACTAATTCCCAGCACAGCATTCGGGATAAGTAAGGACATCTACACAGGAATTCCATAAACCCTCTGCCTCAATTATTTATTAAATTCTAGAACCAAGTCTTGACAAAAAGTTTCATGAAGCTACGAGTTTGGAATTTTCTGTCAAAGTTAATGTTTCCTTTATTTTATTGTATTATCTACTTTGTTACTGAGATTTGATAAAAGAATTCCAACCACAGATAAAGCGCATGCATCTTTCTGCCTACAAGTTTCCTACTAGGTAAAGTTGGTAAAGAAATTAAGGTTTTGTCTCGTATGTCAAAGAGTAAAGAACTGAGGTCATACAGTTTGGACAGGAATGATTCAATCATCAGTCCTTGGGTAACATGTAATTTCAAAAGCAAAACAATATTATCTAGTAACGTGGCTCGGCTTAGAAAAAAGCAATGGTTATGACCACTTCTAGAGAGTTCATATAAAAACTCATCTGGCTGTCTGAGTTCTTTTTGCTGTTGTTAAAAACAGGTCTTAATAATTAAACATGACAACCAGGAAATTAAGTATAATGAGCTCAACTCAAGGTGATGCCAATAAATAAGGTCAATAAGTGCAATTACTTATATTTTGATACACAAATCTACTGTTTAAAAAAAAGTGAAAAAAAATCTCAGACCTAAAGGTTCCTATTGTGGAGAATAGTTCATGGCCACTGAGAGTCTTAGCATAAGTTAGTTACTATTTTGTGGCAACAAACTGACTTAATTAACCAAAAACAAAATGAAAGGAGTCCAAACATCTCAATGATTAAGTATGTAAACCTTTAGTAATTAAGGATGTGGACTAAATAAAGAACATAAATGGTCATCTACAAAATATCCCAAACAGAAGAGCTATTTCTCTAACTTTTCCAAAGGTCGAGCTTGCTACATAAAAGGAAAGCTTATAGACATATGATGGAAGGTAACATCTCTGTGCCATGTGAGACACTTACAAGATGGCTTCCCTTTTGAGAACTATTACTTATTTTAATACCCCCTGAATTTAAAGGTCATTCTTTTTTTATTATTATTATACTTTAAGTTTTAGGGTACATGTGCATAATGTGCAGGTTTGTTACATATGTATCCATGTGCCATGTTTGTGTGCTGAACACATTAACTTGTCATTTAGCATTAGGTATATCTCCCCACCCCACAAATCCCCAGATGTGATGTTCCCCTTCTGTGTCCATGTGTTCTCATTGTTCTTCCCACCTATGATGAGAAATCATGCGATAGTTTACTGAGAATGATGGTTTCAAGTTTCATCCATGTCCCTACAAAGGACATGAACTCATCATTTTTTATGGCTGCATAGTATTCCATGGTGTATATGTGCCACATTTTCTTAATCCAGTCTATCATTGTTGGACATTTGGGTTGGTTCCAACTCTTTGCTATTGTGAATAGTGCTGCAATAAACATATGTATGCATGTGTCTTTATAGCAGCATGATTTATAGTCCTTTGGGTATATACCCAGTAATGGGATGGCTGGATCAAATGGTATTTCTAGTTCTAGATCCCTGAGGAATCGCCACACTGACTTCCACAATGGTTGAACTAGTTTACAGTCCCACCAACAGTGTAAAAGTGTTCCTATTTCTCCACATCCTCTCCAGCACCTGTTGTTTCCTGACTTTTTAATGATGGCCATTCTAACTGGTGTGAGATGGTATCTCATTGTGGTTTTGATTTGCATTTCTCTGATGGCCAGTGATGATGAGCATTTTTTCATGTGTTTTTTGGCTGCATAAATGTCTTCTTTTGAGAAGTGTCTGTTCATGTCCTTCGCCCACTTTTTGATGGGGTTGTTTGTTTTTTTCTTGTAAATTTGTTTGAGTTCATTGTAGATTCTGGATATTAGCCTTTTGTCAGATGAGTAGGTCGTGAAAGTTTTCTCCCATTTTGTAGGTTGCCTGTTCACTATGATGGTAGTTTCTTTTGCTATGCAGAAGCTCTTTAGTTTAATTAGATCCCATTTG
The DNA here is from genome assembly GCF_009828535.3 of Hylobates moloch. Classification (NCBI taxonomy): domain Eukaryota; kingdom Metazoa; phylum Chordata; class Mammalia; order Primates; family Hylobatidae; genus Hylobates; species Hylobates moloch. Next base: position 60,597,918 of record NW_026652294.1, read on the forward strand.
TCAATTTTGGCTTTTGTTGCCATTGCTTTTGGTGTTTTAGACATGAAGTCCTTGCCCATGCCTATGTCCTGAATGGTATTGCCTAGGTTTTCTTCTAGGGTTTTTATGGTTTTAGGTCTAACATGTAAGTCTTTAATCCATCTTGAATTAACTTTTGTATAAGGTGTAAGGAAGGGATCCAGTTTCAGCTTTCTCCATATGGCTAGCCAGTTTTCCCAGCACCATTTATTAAATAGGGAATCCATTCCCCATTGCTTGTTTTTGTCAGGTTTGTCAAAGATCAGATAGTTGTAGACATGCAGCATTATTTCTGAGGGCTCTGTTCTGTTCCATTGATCTATGTCTCTGTTTTGGTACCAGTACCATGCTGTTTTGGTTACTGTAGCCTTGTAGTATAGTTTGAAGTCAGGTAGCGTGATGCTTCCGGCTTTGTTCTTTTGGCTTAGGATTGACTTGGCGATGCGGGCTCTTTTTTGGTTCCATATGAACTTTAAAGTAGTTTTTTCCAATTCTGTGAAGAAAGTCATTGGTAGCTTGATGGGGATGGCATTGAGTCTATAAATTACCTTGGGCAGTATGGCCATTTTCACGATATTGATTCTTCCAACCCATGAGCATGGAATGTTCTTCCATTTGTTTGTATCTTCTTTTATTTCACTGAGCAGTGGTTTGTAGTTCTCCTTGAAGAGGTCCTTCACATCCCTTGTAAGTTGGATTCCTAGGTATTTCATTCTCTTTGAAGTAATTGTGAATGGGAGTTCACTCATGATTTGACTCTCTGTTTGTCTGTTATTGGTGTACAAGAATGCTTGTGATTTTTGTACATTAATTTTGTATCCTGATACTTTGCTGAAGTTGCTTATCAGCTTGAGGAGATTTGGGGCTGAGACAGTGGGGTTTTCTAGATATACAATCATGTCATCTGCAAACAGGGACAGTTTGACTTCCTCTTTTCCTAACTGAATACCCTTTATTTCCTTCTCCTGCCTGATTGCCCTGGCCAGAACTTCCAGCACTATGTTGAATAGGAGTGGTGAGAGAGGGCATCCCTGTCTTGTGCCAGTTTTCAAAGGGAATGCTTCCAGTTTTTGCCCATTCAGTATGATATTGGCTGTGGGTTTGTCATAGATAGCTCTTATTATTTTGAGATACGTCCCATCAATACCTAATTTATTGAGAGTTTTTAGCATGAAGGGTTGTTGAATTTTGTCAAAGGCCTTTTCTGCATCTATTGAGATAATCATGTGGTTTTTGTCTTTGGTTCTGTTTATATGCTGGATTACATTTATTGATTTGCGTATGTTGAACCAGCCTTGCATCCCAGGGATGAAGCCCACTTGATCATGGTGGATAAGCTTTTTGATGTGCTGCTGGATTCGGTTTGCCAGTATTTTATTGAAGATTTTTGCATCAATATTCATCAAGGTTATCGGTCTGAAATTCTCTTTTTTGGTGGTGTCTCTGCCAGGCTTTGGTATCAGGATGATGCTGGCCTCATAAAATGTGTTAGGGAGGATTCCTTCTTTTTCTATTGATTGGAATAGTTTCAGAAGGAATGGTACCAGTTCCTTCTTGTACCTCTGGTAGAATTCGGCTGTGAATCCATCAGGTCCTGGACTCTTTTTGGTTGGTAAGCTATTGATTATTGCCACAATTTCAAAGCCTGTTATTGGTCTATTCAGAGATTCAACTTCTTCCTGGCTTAGTCTTGGGAGGGTGTATGTGTCGAGGAATTTATCCATTTCTTCTAGATTTTCTAGTTTATTTGCGTAGAGGTGTTTGTGGTATTCTCTGATGGTAGATTGTATTTCTGTGGGATCGGTGGTGATATCCCCTTTTTCGTTTTTTATTGCATCTATTTGATTCTTCTCTCTTTTCTTCTTTATTAGTCTTGCTAGTGGTCTATCGATTTTGTTGATCTTTTCAAAAAACCAGCTCCTGGATTCATTAATTTTTTGAAGGGTTTTTTGTGTCTCTATTTCCTTCAGTTCTGCTCTGGTTTTAGTTATTTCTTGCGTTCTGCTAGCTTTTGAATGTGTTTGCTCTTTCTTTTCTAGTTCATTTAATTGTGATGTTAGGGTGTCAATTTTGGATCTTTCCTGCTTTCTTTTGTGGGCATTTAGTGCTGTAAATTTCCCTCTACACACTGCTTTGAATGTGTCCCAGAGATTCTGGTATGTTGTGTCTTTGTTCTCGTTGGTGACAAAGAACATCTTTATTTCTGCCTTCATTTCGTTATGAACCCAGTAGTCATTCAGGAGCAGGTTGTTCAGTTTCCATGTAGTTAAAGGTCATTCTTATGTGCCCCCCACCCCAATTTTCTCCTACCACAAAGGTTTTATTTGAATAATCCTGCTTTTCATTTAACAAGTCTATGTCTTCAATGTTTGTTTTGCCCTAACATGAACTTACATTCAAGAACTTCTTGTTCTTACATCAAGAAGATTTTCACTACCTAAGGAGAATATGTTTGGGGGAAAAAAAAAAAGATGTTTACAATGACCTTGTATCAAAACCACTTGCCCCTTAGAATACTTGAAGACTTAGAAGACCTTTCTTTGCAAGCTAAAAAAAAAAAAAAAAAAATCAGATGCTATTTTTAAGTTTGAAAAGGGTTAAAATATCAATGTCCAATAAACATATGAAAAAATGACTACCATTTCTAGAAATAAACAAATACCTATTAAAACAAGTAAATATTTTATCTACAAAAGTGGCAAATATTTTAAAAAGTGATAATACTCTTTGTTGGTTAAGTTCCAGGCAAAGGGAGTATCTCAATTAATAGTGGTAGAAATGTCCACTAACACAAAATTATTTCAAAAAAGGCTTTAAAATGTGCATCACTTTTAATTCTGCTTTTGAAATAAATTCATTTAACGTAATTAACTTACAAAAACCTTTGCCTAAAAGGAAAGTGCAGTGACTTTTTAATTGATTTTCTTTTTTTTTTTTTTTTTTTGAGACAGAGTCTCGCTCTGTCACCCAGGCTGGAGTGCAGTGGCGCCATCTCGGCTCACTGCAAGCTCCGCCTCCCGGGTTCACGCCATTCTCCTGCCTAAGCCTCTCCGAGTAGCTGGGACTACAGGTGCCCGCCACCACGCCCGGCTAATTGTTTGTATTTTTAGTAGAGGCGGGGTTTCACCATGGTCTCCATCTCCTGACCTCGTGATCCGCCCGCCTCAGCCTCCCAAAGTTCTGGGATTACAGGCGTGAGCCACCGCGCCCAGCCTTTAATTGATTTTTTTTATCAATGCAGTGATTTTTTAAAACAGCCTAAATGTGAAATAATAGGATATTGATTAATTAAATTATGATAAAGCAGTAAAACATTCAGTCAGTATAAATGATTTTATATAATTCTATTGTAAGCCTGAAAAAAGCTCACCAAAAATATTAAATAAAGTTACAAAACATTACATATAGTACAATCTGCTTATTTAAAATTCTAAACACACAAACATAAGAAGATGAGAATTTGTAAGTGTATAAATGAGTTACCAAGGACTGTCTCGGTAGATGAGCTTAGAGGCGTGTTTTGTGTCCTATTTACATTCTCTGATTTTTCTGTAATAAACATAAATTGTTTTTTAAATAAAGAAAATTTAAAATTAAAGTAGTTTACTCTATATAAGCTTATTTTAAGAAAACCATGCATTTTCAGTGGGAGGGTATAATCACTTTCCAAGAGGGTGAAAACTGGTTTTTGGAAGTATGTGAAAAACCCTACCTGACCAAAATCATCTTGTTCTTAGTATTTAATGTCATGCATGGGAAAGGGAGAGCAATTGGGGGAAAAAGTGTCTAAAAATAAGCTCCTTAGGGGACAATAATGAAAAAGCAAGTTGAGAAACACTAAACCAGATCAAGATGAAACCTTGTTACCAATTTTCACATAAAGTATAAAGTTATTTACAATAAAAGCCAAAATTATTCCAACACGTTCACTATGTATATTGTCTTCCTCTGAAAAAGGAAAAGAGTTCACTGATAAATTGAAAGCAGTAACACATTCACGCTGACATCAGCAGAGGAAAAGTTAAATCATTAACAGACCTTACTATCAAATTGGCTCCCTTTGGCAGGTGAAGTCAGATATTTTACTTTAAAATGATGGTACTCTTGGCCATCTCCTCCAATAAATTTCTTTTAAAAAAAGAAAAGAAAAAAGAACAATAAGGGGATTTTATATAAAAGAATTATATAACTAATAACACATGGGCCTGGTACGAATACTCTTGTGATTTTTACATCAGTGTAATAATCCCTGGGGAAACTTACAATATATTCACTGAGGGGCCATCTGCTCTCTAATTCTGTATTAACTGGTTACTATTCATTGTGGAAAAGAATTGTTATTGAGGTAGGCATTTGAAACCCAATGTTATATTTGTCACTACAGCAATAAGGTCAATAGAGAGTAACACGTGAACTCATAATCAGGTCATACCTCTCACACGCTTGAACATTCCATTCTTTCCAATTTAGTCAATATTTCTTATTTCACCTTCTGAAAGGAATGTTGAGGAATAAAACAATGCCAATAAAGCGTCACTTACTCTTTTCTTGCACCTGCCAACTCCCAGTTATAACCACACATGGTTTCCAAGATGAAACACAGCCATAAATGTCAGAATAGTGGAACCAGCAATCAACACCAGGCAACACAAATTCAAAAATCACAGAACTAAATTAAGAGTGTACTTTTGCAATTACTATTTTAATGAACCAAAACACGTTTGTCATAGCCCATGTAATTCAAAAAAAATTAAAAAATAAGCCGGGATCCTGAGATGGGGTCTCAGCAAAGACAAGCATGCATATATCCTGGGTTATCACAGAGAGATTAAAGGATAAATACAAACTCTTTCAAGAGCCACTGGTCTCAACTGCTGACTGAGTCTGCATTTAACTCAGACAGTCAAGCAACACATTTAGGGAACCTGAGTCTTCCAAGGTTTGAAGGAAAGATAAGAAAAGGTTCCAATGGCTCCAAAGCAAAAAACAAGGCATTTGAGAGCACACTGCTTGCAGAGTTCTAAAAGAATGTGATGGTTAATCAATTATTTCATTACCAAGTGCTTCTCGGGCACATTTTAGGTGGTTTCATTAGTCAAGACAGGGTCTCCCTGCCCAGCCCTTTTAAAAAGACTGCTTAACAAACTATTACAAACACACCAAGACTAAAAGTCCAAAATGATCTAAATATTTTAAACACTTCTCTCTTCCATATTTCTTTTAAATTCTCTTTGCTTTAGTCATATGGGTCAGATATGTGTGGTAGTGTTCAACCAATGTAATAAAACAATAACATCAGATTGCTGTGACATTTAATTCTCTGTAGCAACCTTTTGTTGCTGATCATCAAATGGCATCTGTTGTTCTCTATCCCCTGCTTCCTTAGCCCTCCAAAAGTAATTACAACGTGGTGCTTACCATCTGGGGACATACTATCAGGACAGGGAAACAAGATGTGAACACTACAATAGTAATACCAGGTTGTGTTCACTGCCCTGATGCATCCGCTACTGCCATTACTTTAGATTCCTAAATGTAAAACACTAACTGTCTTGTCTGATATCAAAACTTACAGATACTCTCTGAAAACTCAAAGAGACATGATATAAAAGAAGTTATTCTCACTAAGCCCATGAAAGAGACCATGGATATCAAAACTGCAAGGGATTAGTGGGAACTGTTCCCCTAACAAGCTGTAAATCTGCACTTAATTTCGGGATTTCTATTATCTGACTCATAAAACACTAAAATGGCTATAACAAGAAAACCCGGTTTGCTGAAGAAATAGCACACATTTACATTTTAGCACTTTTTTATTTACCTTTATAATCTCCCCCCAACTGTGCTAGTGTCAAATGGAGTATGAGGTAATGTTTGCACCTAGTCAACAGTCTCAACTCCAGACATCTGTAATAAATTTTTTAAGGCCAAATACTAGTACTGCATACACACCTGGAGTTTAAAATAAGTTATTGTGCTGCAATGCCACACTCTCAGTTAGGGTTTGCTAGCACAGGCAAAGAGTGAGGGCTCACCTGAGAACTCAAACCTCTGTAAGGACATATAGCATAATTTTAAATGGATTCCCTTGCCTATCCTGTTTAAAATTCAATATAATCTTAACTTCAGCATGTGTCTTACCTTTGAGAAATACAGGTGAGAGAAAATGGAAAAGACACTTCTTTACAAAATGACAGAGGATTACGGATCATTCTTCTTTCTGATAATTGTTCACATTGAGTTTTCTTCCACTATGTCTGCTACTTTCTCCTTGGGTACATACTCAAGACTATTTCTTTCTAGTATGTCTTCAAAAGTCCTGGACTTCTGCCATGTGGACAACTGAACTGAATGAATGAGTCAGCCTTTACATGTATAACCAGAGAGGGCCAGAACTGAATTCTTAAGGACAGTAGGTGGTCATTGCAGAAAGGCAGTTAAAGAAACATGGGTTTTCTCAATCAATTTACCTTAACTAGAAACACCCAGGGATACGGGACTGGCATTCTAGAATTCCTTAAAGTATATCCCTTGGAAACCATTCTGTACTTATGAATTCAGAGCCTCCAAGCAATATCCAAGGACGATTAAAACTGTGCAAATAACTGAATTGGTATTTGTTGGCCAGTTGCTCCCACATACACCTCAATTCATTTGAAACTTTACTTCACATATCAAAGAATTTCAGGCTGATAAACAAAACCATTTGTTGTTCTTGATCATTCATCATGTGTCTTAATTAGTGTTAGAGGAACACTGGAACAAGAGTCCTGGGCCAGGATTCTGGCTTATCATAGCCAACGCATTTCAGATCCTCCAGGTATCAATTTTCTCTTGCATGAAATGAGGAGGTTGGTGCCTGCAATTCATACTAACAAAAACTCCAGATGTTGCTTTTTACAGAAATCATCAAATATACATCAGAACCTCCATGAATCTTATTTTGCTCATTTATAAAATGAAAGGATTGGAGTATCTGATTGGTAAGCTTGCTTCCCATGTAATATTTAGAGATTGCAGGATTCTGTGTATAATTATGTAATATATGCAAAGTTGCTCATTCAGAGTAAAAATTTTTACTAAATTGCATCCACTTAAACTCAATAAGGCAAAATGTTTCTACATTTCAGTCAACCAATTTCCTCCTTGTCTTATATGCTGCCTGTCAAGGCTTACCTTTATATCTTAGCTCAAGTATCTTTTTGTGTAGTACTCAGAACTATAAAGTATTTTTCAAGATTTTATTTTCCTTGTGGCTAAATCTACCTATTTAAATTTTATGTGTTGGAAGAGAAACACTGATTTAATTATTTTAAATGGTCTTCCTAGATATCTAGTGTTAACGTTTTCACATTTTAACATTTAAAGTTTTAACGTTTAGAAAACATACAAAAGGTTTAATATTTGGAAAATCATGAAAAAGAGGAAAGAAGATTCTGTGGTGAACAGGGTGATTACATCACTCTATTAAAAATTTTTATTAACCATCAAAAAAGAGAAAAACTGTTTTATTAACCATCCAAAAAGAGAAAGATGTCAGAGTGAAGTCTCAAGCAAAAGCTGAAAACTTAAACTGTGCCTCAATCTTTTACATAATTAAAAGAGTGATGGTACTAGGAAGAACTAACTTAATTCCATCTTCCCATTTTAAAATACAGAAAACAGTTACCTACAGAGGTCTTCCTACATGTTAGGCACTATTCTGCTCTCACAAAGCTATCTGCACAAACACAATGGTTTAAGGCAACTATGATTAGATATGATATTATGAAGTAAAAAAACATTGATTTTGAAAATTTAAGTAACATTTAAAATTACAAAGGTAGAGGGGGTTATGATTAGGATTTTGACCCAGGCCCCCAAACTCTTACCACTAAGGAAAAGCCTAAATCAGAGCTAGACTACAGCTACGCATTCATTTAAAAAGAAGGAACAGGTTTAAATGATCGGAAAATGCCTAGATGCCATCAAAAGAATAGGTTTATTTCTCAGAATCTTGCAAGCCTAGGATCCTTTCGTAAGGTAATTTGACAATACGTCCAAAAACTTGCAACTCGGACTAAGGAGTTTCCACTTCGGGAAAGGTATCTGGAAATAGTCACACAAGTACCTAAATGTAAAAAATAATTATGTTCCTCACCTTAATATTTATAACAGAAAAATTTGGAAATAACTTGTCAATTGGTACACACTTCACATAAATCCCTATAATGGAATACAATACAATCCTTATAGTTCAAATTTATAAGAAAAAAGTGCCCAAAAGAGACTAGTAAAGAAAAAAGAAGGCTAGAAAACAGAATGTATAATATTGTCCTATTTAGTAGTTAATCAAACATCAGTAAATAGACCACAGAGAGATAAATCAGTAAACCAACTAGTCATTGGGAAGGATACACAAAACTGCTAACAATCATAATCTGGGTGCTGAGAGTATGAATTTTACTTCATTCCCTACATCTTTTTGTACTCTGAATTATGTGTCCCTTTTTTAATTAGGAAAAATTCTATTTTAATTTTGAAAAAGAAAGAAAAATCACAGGAACCTGCTAATTGCTAAAGTAAGTTTTTGGTATTCTTGAGAATGGGTCTTAAACACACACACAAAAATCCCATCTGTGGCTACTTGGAAAATAATTTTCAATTAAATAAATTGTAAAGTCTTACATTCCTTAAATCTAACTTATTTTATAAATCTCTTATTAAATCACTTAAATTTAACTTATTAATCTCATTATCTATTTACAAACCAAGTAAACCAAGTAATGTATTTTTTAAACTGCCTTCAAGGGAGGATTTAATTAACATTTGGTCTCTTTTACAAAATAAGATAATTAAACACCCCCTTTTATACACATTTTACACTACATTTTACAAGTTAATGTGTTGGATTTTTTTTTTTAACTTCAAAAGCCTCACTAACAAACAAAATGTTCCCAGGTTATTAATCCCAATAAAACTAATCAATCAGACATAGATATTGTGTCTCTCAAGTTATTTTAACAGTCCAATTCTGTCTATAAATGTAGCCAAATCACCTTATACATTTCCATTTAAAAATGATAAATTCTAAAACTATTTACACATTTTAAATTGAAATCGCAAGGCTAGTCAATTACATAATATCAAATTCTCTTAAACATTAACAAAACTTTAGAAAACTAACCACATAGAGTTACTCTCAAATGAAATGCAAAACTTTAATGGAATACATGTAACTTATTTTTTTATTTTGACACTAAATGCTAAAATTCCAAGGTTAAAAGACATTCCCAATAAGGAAGAGGTTCTCATTCTTGGCCATACATTAAAATCACCTAGGATTCTTTAAAAGTTGGAAAGGGCAGGGCGCAGTGGCTCACGCCTGTAATCCCAGCACTTTGGGAGGCTGAGGCAGGCAGATCACAAGGTCAAGAGATGAAGACCATCCTGGCTAACACGGTGAAACCCCATCCCTACTAAAAATACAAAAATTAGCTGGGCATGGTGGTGCGCACCTGCAGTCCCAGCTGCTCGGGAGGCTGGGGCAGGAGAATCGCTTGAACCCGGGAGGCTGGAGGTTGCAGTGAGCAGAGATCGTGCCATTGCACTCCAGCCTGGTGACAGAGCAAGACTCGGTCTCAAAAAAAAAAGAAAGAAAAATTTAAAAAAATAGTTGAAAAGGGGAGGGAGGAAGTACTAATGCCTAGCCCCAATCTAACCAACTTAACTCAGAATCTCTCAGGATGATTTTTTTTTTTTTTCCAAGCTGTTCATATAATGGTAATATGCAGCCAGGATTGAGAACCTCTGCTCTAAGAAAATAATAACATCCCAAGTGAGAACTGGCATTATATTGTTGATAAGTGATAATAAGCTGAGACTGCTTATTCTGATGGTATTTTGGGGGATAGCAGTAAGATTGAATGCTCCCTGTAAAACTCAGACAGGTGATTCCCTTTAATATTTTATTCCCTCCCAATGTTACACATTAACTGATTCTGCCATTTAAACTGAGCCCGTGATTCCATACACTCAGTTTGCTGAACTATATCCTGCCTGGTTTTATTTTATTTTTTTTCCCCCGAGACGGAGTCTTGCTCTGTCACCCAGGCTGGAGTGCAGTGGCACCCTCTTGGCTCACTGCAACCTCCACGATCTCGGCTCACTGCAACCTCCACCTCTTGGGTTCAAGCAATTCTCCTGCCTCAGCCTCCTGAGTAGATGGGACTACAAGCGCCCACCACCACGCCCAGCTAATTTTTGTATTTTTAGAGAGATGGGGTTTCACCATGTTGGACAGGCTGGTCTCAAACTCCTTACCTCGTGATCCACCCACCTCTGCCTCCCAAAGTGCTGGGATTACAGACATGAGCCACCACACGCGGCCTGGTTTTATTCTTAATTCTATTCATAGTCTTTCTATCTGACAAGGCCACAACTCATATGGATCTGTAAATGATATTTGATATTGGATTGAATGCTATAAATTTTTCATGGCTTTATCACCAAACTAATGTCATGCTATGTTAGTAATGAATGTGTATAAGATGTGTATAAGTGGAAGCTTCAGGGAAATGTTGAGGAAAACCATAAAATAAGAGAGAAGAACACCAGTATTTAAAAGAGAACTATCCATATGGAAAATGTTTAAGCAAGTAGTGTGATTTATTCATAAACCAGGCCTTCTCCCTTTTTAGGTGCATCTGAGTGGAAAGCCATTTTTGCCCCAAAGGCATTTATTAATACCTCACACTTGAGACTTTGTTGCTCGACCTTGCAGAAGTCAAGGCCAAAGTCCAACCATTGTGGGCAGTCTTATACTCTAAATAGGTGCCCAAATAGCTATATCCTAATGACAAGGGCAACCCCAAACTAAGCACTTTTTTCACCCCACCTCACTCTCACCAGCTTCTAGGAACTATGGAGAAAGATGTCCTGGGGTAAAGCAAGAAAAGTACAAACAGAACCTGTATCTAACAATGTGTGATCATACACTGGACCTTGAATAGATTTATACCACAAGTGCAAGCAGCTTCAGTGGGCAAAAAAACCTCAATCTGTAAGTATAAAAGGTTTCTAAAGGGAATGACCTCAGGTACCTGGCAGAAGAAAACGCAAAATCTCTTTGAAGAAGGACACATTCATCCTAGACCATAAAGATGGCTCACTCAAACAATTTTCAAGGTTGATGACAAGCAAGCAGTCAAAATTAATAAGACACACAGGAAATAAGGCAGCATGATCAAGAACTAGCACAAATAAAAAGCAGAAAGAGACCTATAGTGACTTTAGATGTTTAAATTATCAAAATAACTAGGACTAGCATACTTAATGAAATAAATAGCAAGCTTAAAAATATTTCCAGGGAATAGGGAATCATAAAAGGTGACTGTTCTACTCAGTTCAGTCTCCAATAGCAGAATACCATAGATTGGGTGGCTTAACCAACAAATATATTTCTCATAGTTCTGGTAGGTGGAAAGTCCAAGATCACAACACTGGCAGACCTGGTATCTGGTGAGGGCATTCTTCCTGGTTTTCAGAGGGCCACCTTCCCATTGTATCTGCTGTGGTTTGGATAAGCTATGACCCCACCAAATCTTATGTTGAACTTTGATCCCCAATGTCAGAAGTAGGACCTAACAGGAAGTATCTGGACCATGGGAGTGAATTCCTCGTGAATGGGTTGGTCACATCCTCATGGCAATGAGTGAGTTCTCACTCCACTAATTCCCAGGAGAGTTTCCCCAAAAGCTGGTTGTCAAGAATGCAGCACTTCCCTCCTCTCTCCCCCAGTTTGATCTCTACACACTGGCTTCCCTTTACCTTCTGCATGGGCAGAAGCCTGAAGCCCCTACCAGAAGCAGGTGTCAGAATGTCTGTATAAGAAGTATACTTCTTATACAGCCTGCAGAACTGTAAGCCAAATAAATGTATTTTCTTTATATACTAGCCTCAAGTATTCCTCCATAGCAACAAATATGGACTAAGACAATATTCTCACATGGCCAAGACAGTGATCCTCTCTCTTGTGTTTCTCTCGATAAGGGTCCTAATACCATTCCTGAAGGCTCTACCCTCATGACCCAATTGCCTCCCAAAAACCCCACCTCCCAACCCCATCACACCATCATGCTGGGGTTAGAATATCAAGAAATGAACTTGAGGGAACACAAACATTCAGTTCATACAGATGACACAGAAGATTTGAAAAGAAGTCAAGTAGAAGTGCTAGAAATAAAAAATATAGATAGTAATCAAAATTAAAACCCAATGGCCATGTTTGGTAACAGGAGAGAAAATTGGTAAATTAGAAGATAGAAAAAGAAAAAGAAAACAGTCCAAAATGTGGCATAGAGAGGCAAAAAGATGGAAAATGCAGAATAAAAAAAGATATGGCGGGGGGTAATGTCAGCAAGTTGGAAGAATAGGAATTTCTGACACACATCCCCTTACATAAATATTAATTTGAACAACTATCTGCAAGCAAAACTACCTTCACAAGATCTAATGAATACAGGTGAGAAATTATAGCATCTGGGTAGAGCACAGAACTAAGAAAATATTCGTTTAAGAAGTAGAAAGAACAATTTCACACTACCCATGTCACCCTTCTCTGTACTGCCCATGTAGTACAGTACAAAGAGAAATGCCCTCTGCATGCGATAGGAGAGTGAAGTTAGCACAAAACTTTACCATTGACCCCAGCCCTATGCTCACCCTATTGAATTTCAATGCCAAGCTGGTTTCCATGGCTCCAAGCTTCATGTTAGCCCCCTCAGTTCCAAGCTCCTGCCCTTCTGGACTGAAGCAGGAGGACTACCCACCCACTAACTCAGGCACCAGTCTAGCCTACCCAAGGACTCTGGCAGTAGGCATGCCCATGGACCCCAGCAGCTGACTGAACCAGAATCCCTGGAAGGGCTAACCGATGAAGGGTTTCACTGTTGAAGCCAGTCTGGAACTCCTGAAAGAGGTACTTACTCTTTCCAATGCACAAACACCAGAGCCACAGAAAAGCAGAATCAAGAATTACAGACAAGCAGCAAAACAAAATACCACCAAAGAACAAGGTAAAGCACAAGTAACTGATCTTACAAAAGCTCCTAAGAATTCAAAGTCATTGTCTTAAGAAAGTTCAGTACCAATACATGAAAAAAACATGACGTTAAGCAAAGAGACAGAAATAAAAAATAAATCCATGGCTGAGGAATACAGTGAATGAAATGAACAATGCAATAGAGAGTGACAATAGACTTTATCAAGCATAATCCTGATCTTTCTTGATCAAGAGAGAATCTATGAACTCAAAGACAGGACATCTGAAATTATCCAGTCAGAGGAGAAAAAAGAAAGTAAAGGAGAAAAGAAATTGTAAAAGCCTATGGAATTTATAAGGTACCATCAAAAGAACTAATATCTGCATTAAAGTAATCCAAGAAGAAGAAAAGAAAGAGAAAGGAGCAGGGGAATATATACAGAAATAATGACCGGAAACTCCTCAGATCTGTGTAGCAATATGGACATCCAGGTATATGAATCCTGAAAGTCTCCAAACAAAATCAACCCAAAGAAGACTTTATCAGATATATTATAATCAAACTGTCAAAATCAGAGGGAAATTTTTTAAAGCAGCAAGAAAAAAGAGATTGTCACATGCATAGACACCACCAATGAGACCATCAGCATATGTCTGAGCAGAAAATTTGCAGGCCAGGAGACAGTGCGGTGACACATGAAAAATGCTGAAAAAAAAAACTGCCAACCAAGAATACTTTGCCTAGCAAAGCTATATTTCAAATGAAGGAGAATTAAAGTCTAAGACAAACAAGAACTGAAGGAGTTTATTGTCACTAGCCCTGCCTTACAAGAAATGCTAAAGGGAGTTCTTCAAGCTGAAATGAGAAGACCCTAATAGTAACAAGAAAATATATGGTGGTAAAAAAATCACTGGTAAAGGTAAGTATTTAGAAAAATTCATAATACTCTAATACTGTAATGGTAATAATGTAAGTCATTTTTAACTCTGATATAAAGATTAAAAGAAAAGGGCATTTATAGTTACAATAATTTGTTAATGAGTACATCATATTTAAAAGTTTAAGTTATGACAGTAAAAACATAAAATGAGGAAGGAGAAATAAAAAGTACAGTGTTTTCGTAAGCAATCAAAATTAAGTTATTAGCATAAAATAAGGTGTTACAACTATAAGATGTTTTATGTAAGCCTCATGGAAATACAAAGCAAAAACCCATAATAAATTCCCCTAAAATAAAGAGAAAGAAATTAAATAATACCACAACAGAAAATCATCTAATCACAAAGGAAGACAACAACAGAGGAAAAAATAACAAAGGAACTACAAAAAAGCCAGAAAACAATGGACACAACAGCAATAGTGAGTATTTACTTATCGATAATCACTTGAAATGAAAATCGATTAAATGTTCCAACCAAAAGACATACAGGGATTAAAAAATAACCAAACTATATGCCTCCTACAAAAGAGACTCACTTCGGCTTTAAGGACACACATGGATAAACATAAAGAAATGGAAAAAGATATTCCATACAAATGAAAACTAAAGGAGAACAGAAGTATAGTTATACTTATATCAGACAAAATAGACTTTAAAACCAGTAAAGAGAGACATAGACGGTCATATATAATTTTTTAAAAGGGTCAATTACTCAAGAGAATAGAAACAATCATATCCAACCCACTGAAGCACCCATATGAATATAAAGCAAATATTAACAGAACTCAAGGGGGAAATAGCAATACAATAATGGTAGGGGATTTTAATAGCCACTTTCATCCAAACAGAAAATCAACAAGGAAACATTGGATTTGAACTACGCTTTAGACCAAATAGACCTAACAGATTAATATAGAACATCTATTCAACAGCAGCAGAATATACATTTTCTTCAAGAACACCAGCAGAATATATATCTTCTTCAAGAACACACAAAACCTTCTCCAGAATAGATTGTATGTTAGACCTTTAGGTAGACTAAGAAAAAAGAGAAGACTCAAATGAGTAAAATCGGAAATGAAAGAAGAGACATTACAACTGATACCATAGAAATATAAAGAATCAATCATAAGAGACTACTATGAACAACTATATGCCAACAAATTTAATAACGTATAAAAAAGTGGATAAATTTCAAGAAACATACAACCAACCAACACTAAATAATGGAGAAATAGATCATCTGAACAAACCAATAATGAGTAAGGAGATTGAATCAATAATTAAAAATCTTTCAAAGAAAAAAGTCTAGGAATTTTACTAAACATTTAAAGAATAACTAATATCAATCCTTCTCAAAATCTTTTTGAAGAATGAATTTTCCAAACTTATTTTATAAGGCCAGCATTACTCTGATACCAAAGCTAGGCAAGGACATTACAAGAAAAGAAAATCATAGGCCAACAGTCCTGATGAACATAGACATAAAATCCTCAACAAAATAATGGCAAACTGAATTAAACAGCACATTAAAAGGATCATACACCATGATCAAGTGGGATTCATCTCTGGGATACAAGGATATTTTAACATACACAAACCAATAAATGTGATACACCCCATTAACAGAATGAAAGATAAAAGATCACATGATTATTCAATAAAGAAAAGGCATTTGATGAAATTTAACATCCTATTATAATAAAAACTCTCAACAAATTAGGTATAGAAAGAATGTGCCTCAATATCATAAAGATTATGTATGATAAGCCCACAATTAACACCATACTCAACAGTGAAAAGCTTTTTCTCTAAGATCAGGAAGGAAAAAACAATATCCACTCTTGCCATTTATATTCAAAATTGTATTGAAAGTCATAGCCCCTAGCAACTAGGCAAGAAAAACAAAATAGAAGGCATCCAAATTAGAAAGAAATAAGTACATTTATATCTGTTTGCAGATGATTGATGATGGATAGATCAATAGATAAATGGATATAGAGGGAGTGGGGAGGCAGCGGGCAGGGATGGAGGGGAGGGAGAGAGAGAGAGTGAGAGCAAGAGAAAGAGTGAGAAAGAGAGAGTGGAGAGAGAGAGAGCGAACCTTAAGGACTTCACCAAAAAACTGTCAGAACTGATCAAAGAACTCAATAAAGTTGCAGATACAAAATCAACATACAGAAACCAGCTATGTTTCTGTACACTAACAACCAATTCTCCAAGAATAAAAAAATTGTTTTGAGAAAACAATCCCATGTACAATTGTATCCAAAAGAATACGATACTTAGGAAAAAATTTAAGCAAGGAGGTAAAAGAGCTATACACCAAAAGCTATAAAATACTGATTAAAAAAACTGAAGAAGACATAAATAAATGGAAAGATATCCCATGTTCACGAATTGGAAGACTCAATACTGTTAAATTGCCCATACTACCCAAAGTGATATACAGATTTAATACAATCTCTGTCAAAATCTCAATGGCTTTTTAAAACTAGAAAAGAAAAAACAATACTAAATTTGTAAGAAACCACAAAAGATCCCCAAATAGCTAAAGCGATCTTGAACAAGAAGAACAAAGCTGGAAGCATCACACTTCCTGATTTCATATTATGTTTCAAATTAATAGTAATCAAAATATTATGGTACTGGCATAAAAATAGACACAATGACCAAAGGATCAGAATGGACAGAGAGCCTGGAAATAAATTCACACATATACAGTGAAGTAATCTTCAACAAAGGTGCCAAGAATACACAATCGGGGAAGCCTAGTTCCTTCAATAAATGGTGCTGGAAAAACTGGATATCCACATGCAAGAGAACAAAATCAGACTTTTATCTTACCCAAACACAGAAATCAACTCTAAATAGATTAAACAGTTAAATATCAGACCTGAAATCATAAAACACCAAGAAGAAAGTATAGGTGAAAAGCTTTACGACATTGATCCGGGCAATGATTTTTTGTAACAAAACCAAAAGCACAGGCAACAAAAGCAAAAATAAACAAGTGGGTACATGTCAAACTAAAAAATTTCTGTGCAGCATAGGAATCAATCAACAAAATGGCCTACAGAGTGGAAGACTTTCAGAATGGCAGAAAACATTTGCAAACCATGTATGTGATAAGAGGTTAGTATCTGCTATGGTCTCAATGTTTGTGTCCCCCCAAAACCACATAATGAAACCTAATGGCCAAAGTTAACTATGAAGAGGTGGGGCCTTTGGGAGATGATTAGGCTCCGCCCTCATGAATGGTATTAGTGCTCTTGATGAGTGGAGCTTGTTTGCCCTGCTACTACGTGAAGACACAGCTAGAAGATGCCATTTATGAATCAGAGATCGAGTTCTCACCAGACATTAAATCTGCTGGTGCCTTGATCTTGGACTTCTCAGCCCCCAGAACTGTAAGAAATAAATTTATATTGTTTATAAGCTACTCAGCTTATGATATTTTGTTATAACAGCTCAAATAAGCCAAGACAACAATCAAAACATGTGAAGAACTCATACAACTCAGCAGCCAAAGAAAAACAAATGACCCAATTAAAAAATGCCAAAGAACCTGAATGGACATTTTTTACAGAAAACGTACAAATGGCCATACAAATATATGAAAAGACACTTGACATCAATACTTTCTGTGAAATACAAATCAAAGCCATAATAAAATACCACTTTGCATCTCTTAGAGTGGTTACTATCACAAAGATGAAGGTTAAGTTTTGGGGAGGATGTTAAAAAAAAGGGAACCTTTGTGCAGTGTTGGTAGGAATGTACATTAGTGCAACCATTAAGAAAAAATGTATGAGGATTCCTCAAAAAATTAAAAACAGAACTATTAGGTGATCAAACAATCCCCATTCTGGTCTGTATCAAAAAAATGAAATCACTATCCCAAAGAACCCCATGTTCATTGCAGCATTATTCATAACAGCCAACATGTGGAAACAACCTAAGCATTCAACAGACGAGTGCATTAGTAAAATATGATATACACAAATATACACACATATATACTATGAAATATTACTCAGCCTTAACAAAAGAAGGAAATCCTGCCATTTAAAACAACATGGATGAATCTGGAGGACATTATGCTAAGTGAAATAAGGAAGGCACAGAAAGATAAATACTGTACAATCTCACATATATGGAGTCTAAATAAATCAAACACATAGAGGCAGAGAGCAGAATGGTGATTGCCAGGGGCTGAGGGGTGGGAACATTGGGGAGATGTTGGTCAAAAGGTACAAAGTTTCAGTTACGTAGGATGAATAAGCTTCAGAGATCAGTACAGCATGGTGACTACAGTTACACTATATTGCAGAAAATTACTAAGAAAATAGAACTTAAATGTTCTCACCACAAACACACAAAAAAATAGGTCACTGTGAGATGATGAATATGTTAATTAGCTTATAGTGGTAATCATTTTACAATGTATACATATATCAAAACATCACATTGTACACCTTAAATATATATAATTTTGTCAATTCTATTTTGATAAAGCCAGAAAAAGTAAATAAAAATTTTAACTTTAAAATAAAAAGAAAGATATGAAGGATATAGGGAGTCTTACCTAGTTCTGATTAGTATCATAGAAGGAAAATATGCACATGATATGCTTTAAGTTGTCTTTTTCCCCATATAAAATAAAAGGATAATCTCCCCTGATGAATGATCACATTTAAGGAGTTAAAAATGTATCTTTTGACAGGCATCTTCAAGGGTACAGGCAGAAGAACTGCCAAAACAAAACTAAATTTTATAAAATAAAATTGAATAAAAGCCCCATTTAGTTAAATTTGCAGCTACTTAAATTTGGCCACACTTTTATAACAGCTGTTGACATGGAAAAAATTACCTTCATAAAGTCATATAAATGTTTACTTTTCCAATAATAGTACAGGTATTTTGTGAATTATGATTGTTCTCTCTGTAAAACGTTTATACCATAGGTTAATTTAATTATGTACCAATTCTAAGACTTCTAATTAGCTATGATCGCTTGTGTCCTAGATTGAAAAGCTCACTTACTATCACAGTTAAAGTAGTATTGAGAGATTTTAGGCACTTGGAGACTAAGAAGCTAAAACAAATGTAAGTCACAGAACTATTCACTAGTTTGGAGATCCTAAAGAATTTACTCTTGTCAGTTGAATAGACAAGAAACTATTTTTCAAGGTCAACAGCTAGCTACAAAAAACAAAGTTGGTTTCAAAGTTCAAACGACACGTGGCAGTTTGCTTGACTACATTTTCCAACCCTCCAAACTATCAATTAAAGACAAATGTGTTATAATAGTTTATTTTATTTTCTCATACCTGAATGCCCTTCACAAAACAAACAGCATTAAGGCCACCTTTCAGAAATCAGTTTTGCCATATGAACAAAATTAGTTATTTCTATGTATATATGTATGTGCGCAAACAGATATTTATGTAACAATAACCAAATTTACTACACAGCAAATGTATATAGAAATGCTTAGGAAAACATCTACTATTTAAAGTAAAGCATGTTTATGATTTCACATATAAATTCAGTTAATCTTTTTCTGTGCTCCAAGGTCTGTGCTAGACACATTAAACTTGATTCCTACCTTCAAAAAGCATGGAGTTTCACAGGGAAAAGACATAAATATTTTTTGGCAAATTCAATGCCAGAGGAAAAGACCAAGAAAGTGTGAAAATAGGAGTAAGCACACAGTGTCAATGGAGCACAGAGGTGCCTAATCCAATTTAAGGGGTCGAGGGGGAGCAGAACCAGGGACAACATCCTGCAGAAGATGATGCATGAGCTCAGATTTAAAGGGTAAGAAGGAACATGTAGAATAAAGAAGGAAAATGTCATTCTGTACACAGGAAACAGCAAAAATACAGGAGGGAAGTCACTGTGGCAGCCTTAACACCTACCCACAGCTCAGAGTCACTGAAGCATCAAGTTAAAGGTGACAAGAAAGAAGGGTCAAGCTGTCCAAGTGGCTCAGGCTAGGTTACCACAAGGCCTGTACTCCACACCCAAGTGCTTCTGTTTCACTCTGAGGACAGCAGTGAGTCATCCAAGGGTTTTAGACATGAAAATGGCATAGATGCTCACATGAATAAGGCAAAGAGGAGGATAATGCCATGTTCTGAGTATAGCGCTAACAGGGCAGTTGGGGTAGATAGGAGGGGGTAGTTTTGAGGACTTGTTGATAAAAGATATAATGGGTCCTTGCAGGAAGAGGTTAAGATACTCCCACTTGTTGTTGTTTTGGGGGTCATTGGATAGATGGTAGAATATTATTTGAAATAAGAAATACTGATGGTCTAGAACGGGAACTAGGGGAAGATGATGAGGCCCCATTAAGAGGGAAATATCAGTGTTAATACCCAAGTAGAAACATAGAGCAGGCATCTGAATATACTACTTGAAGATTAGCCACAAGTTCAAGGCTGATAAAAGAGATAAGCCCAGAGGTACAGGATAAGGTTACTACAGTTATCTTTTATTACCCTCAATTTTTATTTCATGGTTTTTTTTGTTTTTCTGATTCTATATTTAAAAAGAAATTCATCATGGGCTTTTAATATAGCATGTAATATAAACTCTTAACACCGAAACAAGTTTGCATATACCTAAAGTAACTGTTACCTTTGTAAAATTATTTTTCCGCTTTTTTACTGGCCTAATGGAAATGTTTGATAAATTTTAGACTTCAAAAATTATCTAATCTTCAACTTATTTAAGATCCTCTCTAAGAACACTTTCTAAAAATAATGTATAGATTAGACATGTGTTTAATCTACAACTAGGTGTTCTAGCTCATTTAGTATACTGCTCAAATATTTCTTCAGATCTCATTTTATAGAAAACAAACAGAATTTAAAACTCAGCAGTACTCATGATCATTTTCTTAGTTATGGAGAAAAGGTAAGATGTGTAAAGGAAAAACTAGTACTGTATAGGACCTTAACTCCTTCCAAAGGGTGTGGATTTACAAACTATAATTGCTTTTTATTAGAATATGGCTAAATGATGTGTCTGACACCAGACACCTCATGAAGGCAAAGTCTACCTCCTGTATCTTAGTTTCCTTCCTTGTAATTTGGTCTCCTTTCCTATTCCAGAAAGCATTGTCACATTGTACTCACTGCTGAGGAAGGATTAAAAATTGCCCAAGAAATACTAAAATTATTCTCTAATATCACATCTTCCTATTTCCTGTAAGGCTTAATCGTTCCAATAGCAGAGAGAAGTTAGATTTTAACTGGCAATCTAGCAAACACTCTATTTCTGTTTTACTTGTCTTTGATGTTTATGCAGTTAGTGTCTATGCTTATTATAAAAATTAGGCTCAATGTATACACACATAGCAAAAATAATTCTAGGTACTGAATAATGTAATTCAATCAGGAGATAACTCCCCGAAACTGTGAAAGGAGGAAAAAGTTTTATCATACAGAACTCCTGAAGTAGGATTCAAAAAGGGGCCTCGAAAGAAAGACCCTAGATGAGCACATTGGAAATATCTTCTGGGTCGATGCAATTAAAAACCAGTACTAGCTGTACTTGGAATAGGAAAAAAATCCCTAGATACAATGTCATTGAGGCAGTTAGATACCATTCTGCATTTAAAGAAATTATGTTTAAAACCTCAATGAAGGATTTCCAATATATTAGAAGCCCTCCAAAGACCTTTTAAAAATAACTCATCTTCAAAATTCTTGCATGGATACTGGTTTTAAAATGGCATGGGGCCAGCCAGTGCATGACACAGCCTGTCCCAACATTACACTAAATTCTGTAAGACCTGGAAACAGATGAAATCAAACTAGCACGAATCAAGGAGGATACCACATTGTCTGTGTGGAAGAACATCCTCCTAACTACAACGCCAGTGGTGCTAACCTAAGAATCAAACACAGAAGCCAATGTCTGCTTTACCAGCTGAAACAATGCACACTCATCAATCTGAAGGAATAGTGGGGTTAAAATTTCATCTGCCTCACCTTTGGCAAGGAGACAGCATCTGAACTAACCAGAAAATTGGGCAATCACTTCTCTATAGCATGAGTAAGCAATATGAAATAGCCAGCACACTGTTCTCACACTATTCCCTCAGTTCTTCTCTTCTGACTTGTATTTAGAAATTGTAACACTTAGGAAGAAAACACACACACACAAATGCATCCATGCCTGAAGAAGGGTGGGAACTGCTAGTGGCACAATGCCTTCCTGGAGGTATAGAATAAATAGGTATTGTACCATGAGATGGAGGAGGATAAAGAGATGATGAACTTGAAAACCTTGGTAGCAGTACACACTAAGGTCTTCAGTCTTCGATGTAATCCATAGGTTCCATTTCAGAGACCCAGGAAGAGAGTAAGAGAAGATTCTTCCTCAAACAACTAAAGCTACATTAGACAAATTTCTGTTCACCCAAGATTGGAGTAAGAGCTGTGCATAGCAACGTGCTCTCTGGTTGTATAACAGAGAATGAGATCGAACAGTTCACAAGTGGTCAGTGAGCAAGGCCAAGAGCAAGCTACACACCCTGTCTGTTGGCAAATACGAAGTCTAAATAGACTTTTCATGATCCCAGTGTGAATAAACAGAAGAAGACCTTGGACAAAAGGAGGAAAACTAGAAATTTTGAATAAATGGAGAAAGTATATACATGTTAAAATTATTTACTATAAGAACCAAAAGAATATTTCAGAAAAGCAGTTACCATCCTCAACAGGACACAAAAGACCTCTCTGAGTCAGAAATAGAAATCTATAAAGGAAGAAAAAGCTGAGATATAAGAAGCAAACTAAATCAGATAAAGTAGGATGACAAACTAAAAGACTAACTATAGATGTATGATCTATATTGGAAATATTTAATCTTCCTAAGCCTCTTTTTTGTCATCTATATGGTTGATGTAATGGTATTTTACACAATTGCTTTGAGAGTTGTGTGTAAAATGCTAGGAAAAGTGCTTGACTCACAGTAGTTGCTCAATGAATGTTAGCTGGTATTACTATTGTTACCCATCTTTACAGAATCACAGATACAAAAAGTCAATTTAGAGATGAATCTAAAGAACATAAGAATAGTAATCATGGCAAATTGAATTGGCAAAAGATTGAAACCAGTTATCTATACAATTATAAATAATGTGGCAGGAGTACAAATTACTGTAAGTTGCCAGAAAATAAATTTGCCAGAAAGTAGCAGGAGCCTTAAAATGGAATATACCAGGATTCCCAGACATTCCAGTTCTAAGAATGAATGTGTATGTGTATGTGTATGTGTATGTGTATTAGTTTATTTCCTACCTATATCCGCAGATGCCCTACAGACAATGAACAACCTGGCAGCAATAATGCTACCTTTAGTGCGCATATAATATAGGTTCTGAAATAGTATTCACTTAAGAATATTACGACTTTTAGAGAAGTAACTGATTTCAACCTGAATTTCAATAATAATAAAAATTACAATGGACTGTAACCCAAATATCTTTAAATCCGTGAGTTTATAATAACATTTCTAAATAATGGCCACTCTCAAAGACGTTAGAAAATCAATTCATTATCTTGGTAACTACTAAATAAAAGGAAATATTACACCCTTATTCTTTTTTTCTTACATGAACTGTACTACTAGGTAATCAAACAACAGGATCGGGGGGTGGTGGAATCCTTAAAAAGTAATCCAAATAATAATAAAAGGAAAAGAAATGCTAGAATTAGACTATCACCATTTGTAGCACTCAGTGAATGAAGAGATATAAGTATTAAGGCCAATCGGCCTTTATTTTTTCATGGATAATTGTAAGGAAATAAAGAGATGAAAGGGAAATCTACAGACAAAAAGAAAACTAGACATGTTTTTAAAGGGCAAGACTAAACTATATTATCGCTGGATGCACATTCTGCTCAATCACATTTTGTTGATAAAACTACAAAAAGAAAAATACAAAGAAGTAAAAAAAAGTTACTATGAAGGGCAGAATGGTGGTACTTATTGCAGAAAGGAGGGTCTGTGATTGGAATGCAGCACATGAAGAGGCTTCTGAGTGCATAGCAAAGTCCTGTTTCTTCACTTGGGTGGTGTTCACCTTCAACTTCATTAAGTCATATATTTGATTTCTGTGGTTTTTGTATTTGTTTCATTTTTCAGTAAAAAGTTAAAAAAAGTAAATGAGCAAGTAAACCTTTTCTATCCTAACACTCTGACATAGCACTTACTATAATTACTTATTTCTTCTCTGTGTTTCCTATGGGCTTGTTTCCTTAAAGCAAGAACTGTGCATTCAGGTATTCATTGATGAGTATTCAGAAGGTTTCCCAGACCTCTCTTAATCTGGATCTATCCAAGAAGCTCCTGGTGCGCCTCAACATTTCTAAAATATGTAGACCATATTTGCAACAATGTGACAAACAACTTTTATTCCACTGCACTGGTACTCAGAAACAGGAGATTCGTTTGCTCATTTGCTTTATTTCACTAGTTTGAAATTTGGCAGGAGAAGAACAAAGTAGAGAAGAGCGAGTGATTGGAACAGGCCATAGTCCCTGGCTAGTAGATGTGCCGTCATCAGCAAAAAAGCTGCCTGGGCTTTACTTCTGGGATGTAGAATCCCATCACCCAGAGGACTGGGATATCTGAGAGTTCTGAGTAGACCAAAGCAATCTAACATCCTCATAACCTGGAGAAACAGTCAACCACACTTACTTGGATGGGTACTTACATGCCCTTGGGGCCTCCAGCTCACAGAATCAATTATTCAAGCCCAATTGAATTGAAAGTATGAAAATAATTTCCTTTTAGTCATAGGAATTGTCAAAACTCTGAATATCACAATTTATCATGTATGATGGAATTTTCTTTAAGGATACCACAGAAATCGTTATCAGGTCTTGGTTGGTTTGGTTTGTCTCTAATGAATAAAGTTAAAATAATAAGCGATGTGATTGCTTTAAATTTTTTAAAAGATCAGCCTAAATATAGCACATCAGTTAGTAATTAACATTGATTGAATACTTTTTATTCCACAATGCCAGAAATTCAGTATTTAATGAATGAAATCAATATGCATGCCTTGATGGTCTATAATAATTCATCAGTATTTAATGTAAGTATATTCTCTAGAGACGCAAAGTACAAAATATGCTAAATTTGGGTTGTATCATATTTCTTCTTCTTTTGTAAAACTAAGTTATTTGCTTTTATTTTGGTATAAAACTATTTTCTCCCTTTAAATGTTCATAGGAAAAAATTGAAACTCTTCTACTGAAATATATGCCAGAAAATAGATAGAAAAGAAATATAAATTACAAGCTTGAAGAAAATTAAATTTTACTCTGTCTTCATTCTGTTTAATTTTGAGGTTGTCCATTATATGTTATTATCATTGTAAAAATACTAGATAGAAAATAAATCTAGCTGAGTGCAGTGGCTCACACCTGTAATCCCAGCACTTTAGGAGGCTGTGGCAGGTGGACCACTAGAGGCCAGGAGTTTGAGACCAGCCTGAAACAGAGGTTGCAGTGAGCCAAGGTCATGCCACTGCACTTTAGCCTGGGCAACAGAGCAAGACTCTGTCTCAAAAAAAAAAGAAAAGAAAAGAAATCCAGATGAAGTAAATGCTTAAATGCTGTTTTTAAACAAGATAATTTTCCCCAAAAGAAAGTCATGAAATAAAACTTCTTTAATTTTTAGATCACTGTGAATTCACATGTAGTTATAAGAAGCAACACAGAGAAATCCCATGTGCCCTCCACCCAGTTTACCTTAATGGTAACATCTTATAGCACTATAGTACAAGAGCATAACAAAGATATTAACAATGATATCATCCACCTATCTTATTCAGATTTCCACAGTTTTACTGACATTCATTTGTGTGTACATATGTGTATATTTAGTTAAACAGTTTTGTTATATGCATATGTTCATGTATCCACCACTACCGTCAAGACACAGAAGAGTTTTGTCACCACAGAGGGATTCCTTGTGTTGCCCCCTCCTGACTGTTCCCCCTCCCTAACCCCTGGCAACCACTAATTTGTTTTCATCACTATAATTATGTAATTTCAAGAATGTTACATAAATAGAATCCTACGTGTAGAATATTGTTTTTAGGGGTTGGAGAATATATAGTTTCAGTAAATAAAGAGTTTTAAAGTCATCAGCAACCATAGAGGAAAGGACGACACTGGAATGACATAGCTTATGAGCAAGATAGCAGTCACTTTTAACTAAAGCCACCCAGAGCACATGGTGTTCTGTCAAGTGACCAAGGAAATATTTTTACTACCCAGAAGGATTTATTTTTCTATGTATAGTGTGTTACTAATAACTAACTTTGTAAACTTTTTGATCAATCTTCAAACAGCAGGTGGTCAAAGAAACATGGTTTTCACAATTTTGTTTTTCCTTTTTGGTTTACCATGCTTTGTAAAACTTTGTCTAATTGGTGCCATATATTGCACTAAATAAAAAAATAATAATTTGACAGACATAAATCTATGAGCATGTCAAAGGCACAGCTAAATATAATTGAGGCGAATTGGAAAGTGAGAGCCAGCAGGACGATTCCAGCTGTCACTGGGGATTCTGTTTTTAAAAAATTTGGCTCTTAAGTAGTAAAATGAGGAGATGGGGTTAGAATTCTTTTCTTCCTGGGAATCTTTCAACAACAACAAAAAATGAAGGGATATATTAACAAAAATCTCTGTTAGGCTAGAGGGACAAAGGCCCATTACAGTTTTAGTGTCCTTCAGTTTGAATCTCAATCTGCACTACTTGATGTTACATAATGAAGTGACCCGTGTTAAAAAACGGGAAGCTGCTAGAACTCAGGCTTCCAGAATTGAATGTCTATCCTTTTAGAATCAACAACATGCAGATGTCAGAGTCTAAAACTTCCTAAAAACTCATTGATTTCTCTTGATTCCCTACTGTTTTTCATACGGAATACTGTTTCACCTTTAATCTCAATTTGAACAATCCTGCTGCCAAATTTTATTACTTTAACAATTGTTTTCTTTAACTAGCTCTTTCTCTAATAAAATGTCATCCTGAATGACTACTAGCTGTGCTCTAATTTTCCCCTCAAAATGTCCACAGTCTAATAGCTAGACTTCTTTAGTATCTATGTTTAAAAACTCCAACCATATAAAGGGATAAATAGGTGAATAAATATATGATAAAGCAAACATAGCAAAACATTAACTATAGAATTTATGCAGGGATAGCTAAGATTTCAAATTATTTTGACACTTCTGTATGTTTGAAATTTTTCATAATAAAATGAAAGAAACTTCAGCCTCAGAAAGGGAGCTAGATATAATTGGGCCACTTATCATAAACTAAAAATAAAAAAGGACTTTAATGGAATTGTTCAAATGAACCTCTAAATCTCATGTACTTATCTCAAGGGCATTTTGCCAAAAGGTAGCTAAGTGCAAGTTTTAGTGCCCTGAAGGTCAGAGGGAATCCTATCTCCCGGCCCCAAGCCCTGACACGGGGTGACATCATGAGAAATAGTTTCAACTGATGTGGCTCCTTGAATACCAACTGACAATTACTTCACCAGGAAACTTGGCAACAAGGCCATGTACTTTGAGTATGATGTCACTGTTCAACCCGTGAAATAACTGCATGCTGTGCAAAGTTGTCCTCAAAGGAAAAGAAGTTGAACATATTCAGGAAAACAGATGAAAGCATACTTGAAATTTTAAAACATACAACTGTATCAGAAATCATAAGTTTAAAGATATCATATGGGGGAAATAATGTAATTGATCCAATGAATTTCCACAAAGAAGCTTACAAACAGATCTAGAACTTGGAGCTCTGAACTTGAAGCATGCTGGTTCCAGGATCTCACACTTTTCTGCCGTGACACAATCACAACCATTAATGATTCAGATAACATTCTCAATGAGAAGTTTTCTTTACACATAGACAGCAGGCCCTGGATTTTTGCTCCAGCATTGGTTGTATAAGGTAAAGCACAGTACTGAGAGATGAGAAATGCCAGAAAATTCACTCTAACTAGGGCTTATTTTCATAGACACATAGTAACACTTGATACTGTGCACAAAACCAGAGATAAAAAATGTAAAACAACTGACAAGAAAGTGTTCAAAAGGTATCCTGTGATATTCACAGGGAAGTCAATTCACAGTCAATGGTACATTTCTGGGGCAGGGCTTCGTTGCCCTGCCAGTTTTAGAGTGTGGTCTCATTACAGCCCTTCAGGTAGGTTTAAACTAAGGCTGGTAAGCCTGGGTTCTGGTTTCACCCTGGTCAGCCGAGGGAAGATCGAGACAGTCTCATAAAGTGGAACTGGAATTAGGACATGTGAGTCCAATCTCCAGTTCTGACCCTCAACCTCTAGCTAGGTTGTTCAACCTCTAAGCAACTCTTTTTTCTTTTTCTCATCTCGATAGTAAAGATAATCAAATCTCCCTGCCGCAAGTCAACGTGTCTCTACACCACAAAGCTCTGTACAAAAGTGAATGCTACTATGTTTTTGGATGAACATGAGAATTCCACTTTGGTCTAAGCTTATGGCTCTGGGGAGTTCTGCAAAGGAACCCAGATTCTTGGGGTTCTCAGGAGGGGCTAGAGCTGTGGTGACTACACCATGCTGCTCTCTGTGCAACTCCCTTAGATGGGGCAGAAATGGGAAAGGCCTTCAGATTAAAGGGCCACAGGCAAATAAAGAGGGAGTCCCCAGAGTGGGCTCATTTTCACCCCTGGTGCTTCACACAGCAGCAAAGCCTGCTCCACATAAAAATGAATCTGGAGCTGAAATCAAATCAGCAAACTGAATATAATCATTTAAAAACTTTTGGAACACAAAGACAACAGTCAAATGGCAAGTGTACCTCACCACCACCTTTCATTGTCTCTCTTAAAAATAGGCCTGGCGTGGTGGCTCACGCCTGTAATCCCAGCACTCTGGGAGGCCGAGGCAGGCAGATCACCTGAGGTCAGGAGTTCAAGACCAGCCTGACCAACATGGAGAAACCCCATCTCTACTAAAAAATATACAAAATCAGCCAGGTGTGGTGGCACATGCCTGTAATCCCAGTTACTCGGGAGGCTGAGGCAGGAGAATCACTTGAACCCGGGAGGTGGAGGTTGTGGTTAGCCGAGATTGCGCCATTACACTCCAGCCTGGGCAACAAGAACGAAACTCCATCTCAAAAAAATAAATAATAATAACCACAACATCCATGAAAAGTTACTGTACCCATTAGGTGAAAAAACAGGCTCAGAGAGATTAAAAACTTGTCCAAATCCACATAGTAATTACTTGGTAGAGCCCAAGTATATACCTAGAACCAAGTGATTCCAAAGTCCCTTTGGAGATATTGTGCTAACCTGCCTCAAAAATTCTAAATTTCCAAGGTAGATAAATGGTACACAGGAAAATTAAGTGACTTATGGTATACTTTCAAAACAATTTTCTAGCCTGACTGAACTGGTATATTTCTAGAATGACATAATCTTACCAAAAGATTCTACAACTGAACCAGAATCACATTAATTTAGGATAAGGAAGGAAAAATGGGTGAACAGTCCAGAGACCTGACATAGTTACTGTTCACTGAGCATTTACTACATGCCAGGCACTGTGCAAGCTGCTGATGTGGAATGGAAAGGAGGCACTCTGGGAAAATGTAAATGAAATCTACAAAGTGTAAGTGCAGGCGGTGATGAGATGAAATGTTAAAAGACCGAGATGTTAAAAAGACAGATGAATACAGGAATAGTGAGAAAAGAACATCTTTCTTGCCCACTCGGTTATTAGTAATTAAGGAAAAAGACAATGTTGCATGCTTTCTTATCCACCCATACCAGGTACAGTGGTGTGCACAAAGAAGAGATCAATTGGTATTAATGCAATGAATGATGACTAGAAACTGAGATCCAAAGCAGGTTTCTGACAATAGTTTGATCACACAGTCAATGGTGGAGTTTGAGACCTTCTCTAAGGCATTATGACTTTTCTTTCTATAACAATGACCAAGATCCTAGTTATTCCTTGTATTCTTTCTCTCCTTCTTTCACAGTATAGAATCTCAAGTCCTTAGCTGAGAAATTAGCAACATGGAATAAAGACTACATTTCCCAGTGTCCCTCAAGGCTGACATATCCATGTGACTAAGTTTTGCTCAATAAGATGCAAGCAGACATAGTATCAACAGTTTGTAGCAAGCATCCTCCATGGGAGGGTCATGCCCTCCTTTATCACTTTGTCCCTTCTTCCTGGATGAAGTGTGTGTAGCCATAATGGTTGAGCTAGAGCAGCCATCTGGACCAAACCTGGAACCGTGTGTTGAAAACAGTACAATGGAAACACAAGAAGGAGCTAAGGATCATGAAGCCAGAAACCAGCTTAGATCATCAGTGTTGGTAAGAAGAGATACATGTTTATATCACATTTAAGCCACTGTAACTTTGGGTTCTCTGTCCCATCTGAAATTAATCCTAACTAATACACCACCCTTTCTCTCAGGGACTCCTAGGGATAGACTTCAAAGGTAAGCAGTGCCCAAATCATTGTTGGAAGGAGGTCATAAAACCCCATTTTATGGATAAATCAGATCATACTTGGAAAATCAAACTGAGTAAGTCATACTCTAGGACAGGATGCAGGGGTCAGGGTAGAAGAAAGAAGAAGATATACTTTTTTAAAAAATGTCAAGGCTGAGTGCAGTGGCTTGCACCTATAATCCCAGCACTTTGGGAGGCCAAGGTGGGTGGATCACTTGAGGTCAGAAGTTCGAGACCAGCCTAGACAATGGTGAAACCCTGTCTCTACTAAAAATACAAAATTAGCCAGGCACAGTGGCAGGTGCCTGTAATTCCAGCTACTTGGGAGGCTGAGGCAGGAGAATCACCTGAATCTGGGAGGCAGAGGTTGCAGTGAGCCGAAAATGCACCACTGCACTCTAGCCTGGATGACAGAGCGAGACTCTGTCTCAAAAAATAAAAATAAAAATAAAAAAATCAGATTAAAAATTTAACCTGATTGTCATATATTTCAAATACCCAGTAAAGCTGTGGGTAGAGGAAGGAAGGTATCATCTATTTCTATAGCATCAGCTAAACTTTTAATCATACAAAAATGCCAAAAGTAGCAGACCTCTAATGCAAAAGAAGATGAGAAAAAAGTACAACAGTAAGTCATATTACATGACAAATGACATTAATCATATGACATCTAAATGCTGTTCAGCAAAATTCTAGGCACAAATTTAACTTTTAGTTTGCCATCTTTGAGCATTTAAGTCAAACATATTCACAATATTTAGAAATCCTTTCGAGTTTCCTTTTTACACTTCAAACTACATACAGAATTTATGTTGGCAAATAAAAATAATACTACATTACAGTAGTAATTATATTAAATTACTATTCCCACAGGCAGAAAACTTTAAGACAATATTAGAAAAGGCTTTGATTCAGAAAGCCTCTAAAATCTGGAAATACTTGTCAGATACTCAACTCAATACTTACAGGGTCTTGATTTAAGGTATGACAGCATTAATACCCAAATGACACGGATTTTCTCAACTATTGCCGGGAAATTATAACAGGCCCACATTTCCCATGGAATTTAGTAGGGTTATCTTTCTGTAATGTTACATATTGTTTATATCAGGCAAGATCTCACATGGTCCTCAGTGTAGTTTTTAAGGCTTTTTTTCCTTCTTTGGCATGGAAGAAATACGGGTTTGGGTTTGGGTTTGGTTTTAATACACAAATCCAATTTTTAAATCACGTTACTTGAACTTCCCTGGTATGTGTCATACACAAAGCATACCATGCCATAGAAATGGAAGCTAATTAACATAATTATAGACAAATAGAGGAAAAGAACATCTTGTCCAATGCCCACTTAATGAGCTGTTCCTCATCTAGGGATAAGCAAGTTATTCAGGCTTGGGATCCAGCCTAAGACATTGTTAGCACTCCACAAACTTTTCTTGGAAGAAAAATGTCAACTAAAATAATGATAAACTTGCTCACAAAACTTGTGCCTTTGATAAACAACACTGCGAAGTGTTTCCTAAGACGGAAGGAATGTTTCTACAAGTTGCTTCTTCTCCCAGTTATCTCATCCCAGTGTCTAGTGGAAAGACACATTATAACATCATTTATTGGGACCCTGTTGTTCTGTATTGTGAAATACCACACTGCTGTAATAGAAACTCAAGGGGGTTTTATGTGAAAGGGTGGCTTGCATTCCACAGCCAGAATGTACCCATCCCTTCTTAAATAGTAGGATTTGAATGGAAAGAGGTAAAATGATTAAAGACACAAATGGAAGAAGTAGAGAAGAGAAATTTACAAAGAGGACTAGAAGAAAAAGCATGTGGAGAAAAGTAAGACAAGAGTGAGAATAATACATTTTGTAGGAGGATGTTTTAGCATCCTATGGCTGTCATAATTACCACAAATTGGGAGGCTTCAAACAACAAAAACTTATTCTCTCCTAGTCATGGAGGCTAGATGTCCGAAATCAAGATGCTAGCAGGGCCATGCTTCCTCTGAAGGATCTAGAAAACGATTCTTCCTCTCTTCTTCCTAGCTTTGGGTGACTCCCAACAGCCCTTAGCATCTCTTGGCTTGTAGCTACCTCACTCCAATCTCCACCTCCATTTTCACACAGCCTTCTTCTCTGCATCTCGTGTCTGCTCCTCTTCCTACGTGGACAACAGTCATCAGATTCAAGGTCCGCTCTAATTCAGTATCACATTCACAATTTGCAAAGCCCCTTTTCCAAATAAGGTCACATTCTGAGGTTCTAAGTGGACATGAATTTGGGGGGATGCTATTCAACCCACTACAGTGGGGAACAACGGTCCCACCTGATTTATCACTTCCCTTCCCTTCAGAGATTGACCCACAGAGAGGCAAAAATTAGGCTAATGCAAGAACAGCAGCTGAAGCAGTAGAGATGATGAAAAAGCTTGAAGGTGGAGGTATCAGAAGCCCAAAAAGCTATAAGGCAATGATGGTGTCCATGCCTTGGTGGTGGCATCTGTCAGAGTCCGTTGGCTTCCAATCCATGCTGATTAGCAGTAATAGGAAGTTGCTAATAGGGGCTAAGGCAAGAAGCAACAGCAGCAGTCTCTGGAAGTCAGAAAGGGTTTCTGGACAGAATTCTGGGGAGTCAAATCCAATGGGCTCCTCTAGGCTCTGATTCTCCAGTTGCATTTCTCAGACTGACGGTGCATGGGTTTGTGAGTTCTTTTGGAACATTTTATTGATCTTTAAAATAAGTTTATTCTATATCCATCCATTTTTTAATTCAATTAATCTTTCTAATATCAGTTTTCTCATTTAAAATTGACAACACTGGAGCATTTTTATGAAAACTAGGAAAAATATATATATATATATATATATATATATATATATATAATTATCCTGAACTCAATGGCTATCCATTCATTATACATGTTACATAAAATTAAAGGCACCAAATAGACGATTTTAATTTCAACTAAGAGGAAAAAACATGAAGAAAACTTAATTCATATTCAAAAAGGCAGGCAAACCCCAAGAAAATAATCTACTAAACCCAACCCCCTGACTTTAACAAACTTCTTATATATCTGAGTCAGACTAACAATGGCTGCAAATTCTTTGCCATTCTACCATTGAAATGGCTTCTAATTGCTTGAACCTAGGCTGGCCTTAGTGACTTGCATGATCAATAGAATATGGCAGAAATAATGCTACATACAGAGAAGGCTTTCCAGAAGTCCAAAGAAAGAGAGACAGCAGGAAAACTGAGTCATCCTATAGACCTTCAGGTGGGTACAGCACCCAAACCTACTGAAATAGTTAAAGTCACCCGGGCTTCCCAAGCATAAGGCGGTTTACTCTGGAACTTTCTTTGTTGTTTTCTTTAAGTCTTTTATTTGCTCAAATCAAATGAAAGCTCTTTAGAATTTCTAACTGTTACACGTCAAAAGAAGAGGACACTGCCAACAATATTGCCAGCTCTCTTACTACTCTCAATACCTTGTTAATAATGCTATCAATACTACTATGCTAAGTAGTACAACAAAACAGAAAAGATCAAAATTCAGTGTTCAAACTATTCTTTGCATGTAGGTAATTGATCATGAGACTTAGATCATCTCTCTGCAAAACACTGATGGCATTTACCAAAGATGACCTCCAAAGAAGGTCTTACAGCCACTTCAAAAGGCACTACAAGGTAAGATGTATTTATGAAAAATGTAAATTTCTGTTAAAGTATTTGATTGCATAATATTAGTTCCATGGATAATTGTGCATATTTGGATTTAAAAAATAAACTATTCAGATTTGTCCACGGTATTTGGTTGTCATTTACAAGAACTTCAGTGAATAATTTCAAAACTATTTTTTCCTTTGAAAGCTTTCAGTTTTTAAAAAATGTGTCTAAAAGGGAAATTGAATAAAGCAACATAAATTAGAAGCTCAAAACATATTCACAACAGTCCTACTTTATCCCCAGGAGACATATCCTAAGAACCCCAGGAGATACCTGAATCCATGGATAGAACAAAACCCTATATATACTATGATTTTCCTAAACATACATACTATGATAAAATTTAATTTATAAATTAGATACAGTAAGAGATTAACAACTATAATAATAAAGTAGAACAATACCACAACAGTTAATCTAATAATTAAATTGGCTAATGAGTGACTGACATGCAGATTAACATCTATAGTGTGGATAAGCAGGACAATGGGAGGATTTATGTCCTGGGTAGGACGAAGGAGGAAGGAGCAAGATTTCATCATGCTACTCAGAAGTGGCGTAATTTAAAACATATGAATTGTTTATTTCTGAATTTTTCACTTAACGTTTTGGACCGCATTTGACCGTGGGTGAAACTGCTGAAAGTGAAACCGTGGATAAAGGGGGACTACTTTAACTACAGTTCTAAATTTGGAATTTTATTAGAATTTAAAATTGTAAGATTAGAACTATAATCTTAAATTTGGAATGAATTTTAGGCCTCAGCAAACCAAGCAAATCATTAGAACAAAAGCCCTCCTTTCTCTTTGCTGACAGTAGATTCTCCTATTCTGGGTCCCCAGAAGAGATGAGCCACTTAGTTGATGCAACAGCCTGAAAAGCTACCCAAAACCGTAAGGCCACAGAGAATGGGCTTTGAATTCAGACAAAAGGCAGGCCCTTCTGTATTATTAAAAGAAAGTCATGGCATGTATATTGAAGGCAACACATTAAGTCTTCTAATAGCTTTCTATGCATATGATATAGCGTATACACACACGGCATCAAATATACACATATATACATGTGTATGTGTACATTTACATTATTCTTCATTATTTTTAACTGGGGCCACATCCATTTGCACTTAACTCCTACCTTGCAAGCTGGATGCTACCATTACATTTCCTAAGGGGCCTCTAGATTTCAAGAGCAGCCCAGTACCTTTTCACCTTTGGCTTGACAGACTCCAGGTCCAGCATCTTCAAATAGCTGAACTGGAAGAAGTAGAAATTCAGGAAACATGAACCTTTCCTGTACAGAGTGATTTCCATTTTATGTGAAAACTCTAAACAGACCTAACTGTGTTTAATTATTTTTCCCCTTTCTAGAACTTAAGGTTGTTAACTTAGACTAAAACTCTGGTCTTCTACTTCCCCTACTTCTCTGGCTCAAACTACCTTACACAGAAAAGACAGCAAATATTTCATAGGCACACTAAGGAACAATTAAATAATCAAGCATGATTCCTTCCATGCCTCACCAAGTTACACAATTCCATGCCCCTTGAGCTTTTTATCAGTAACTAAGTTTGGGAGCTGCTTTTCCCATTGAAAATGTCATGCAGGTATAATAATGACATTTTGTTCAACTTAAACCATTCAAAAATATGCAACGAAATATAAGTCTATCTAATATCCCAGAGACAACTGCTAATAACAAACTTCTTATATATCCGAATTGGATTAACAATGGCTGCAAATTCTTTGCCGTTCTCCCATTGAGATGGCTTCTAATTCCTTGAACCTAGGCTGACCTAACTGACTTGCATGATCAATAGAATGTGGCAGAAATAATGCTTCAGAACATCCAAGGCCAGGTTACAAGAAGCTTTGTGGCTTCAGCCTAGGCCTCTTGGAATGCTTACTCTAGGAGAAGCCAGCTGCCATCTAGGAAGTCTTACCCTTCCTTACAGCATTCTTGCCATGTTGTAAAAAAAAAAGTCCAAGCTAGCCACATGAAGATCCCACATGAGGTGATAGACAGATTAGGGAGATAGAAAAATAGAGGCAAAGAGACAGAGAGATTGCCTCAGCCAGCCCCAGACCTTCCAACTATCCCAGCCCAGGCTCCAGACTCGTGAATGAAGAAGCCCTATTAAATAGGCATGAGATGTAGAAAAAAAATTAAGGAACCCAACCAACAACCAGACATATGGCCCCTTCAAGAGGACAAGCCATTTCCAATTATATAAGCTATTTCACCTGAGATCCCAGTCATGCTGGAGCAGAGACAAGCCTCCTCAGCTGTGTCCTGTCCAAACTCCTCACACACAAAATCAACACCATAAAAAACTGGTCGTTTAAACCACTAAGCTTCGGGGTGGTTCGTTTTGCAGCAATAGATAACTGAAACAGTGGCCTTCCAGACTTTTTCCATGCACGTGTAAGCATATCCTTTTTCTTTCCCCATGTATGATTCTGAGCCTTAAGGTTATTCTTTTCAAATTTAATGTCATATGTTTCTAAATCAGTACATAAAGACTTAATACTCGTGACAGTTTTCAGAGTATTAAACCAGTCCCATAATGATAGGCACTTTGATTGTTTCTATTATTTTGCTTTTAGGAATGATGATGAATGAACATCATCATGTGTAAGTCTTTGTGAACACATATATCTCTGTAGGACAAATTACCACAAATGAAATTTCTGGGGCAAAAGCACTTTGCTTTTATAAAGCTAGTTTTCTATTCTCCCCTTGGAAACTTAAATCTTTTAATAAATAGGGACAAGCTCAATTGTTCCCTTCTCAGCGAAATCTCCCAACGTTCTACCAATAGAGTGTGAAATCTCTAACGGTACCATTTCTGGTGGGGTAGTTATAGGATAGCCTATCCACCAGGCATAAAACATGCTCTTGTTTAATCAAGGGTTGTAGCATCAACAAATAAATGAACAAATGTCCTTGGGACAGCTGAGCATCAACAGCAGCAGTAAGAACCTGAACTAGCAATACAATGTGTCATGTGACAAAGCTTTCTCCATGGGCAGCTTTGGTTTGCAGTATCATGTCGTTTTTACCTAAATGAACGTAAACAGTCAGTGTAATTCCAAATTAAAAAAAAACTATGGAAATTGACAAAATGATTATAAACTTCATATGAAAGAGTCAAGGTCCAAATACAGCTAGGACATTCTGAAGGAGGAGGAGGAGGAGGAGGGAAAGAAGGAAGAGAGAGAAACTGCTTTGCAGATAAGACATTATCTCATAGCATACAGATTTAAATTATAGTTGCTAAAACATGGTAGTGGCTGGGCATGGTGGCTCCCGCCTGTAATCCTGGCACTTTGGGAGGCCAAGGCGGGTGGATGGCTTGAGTCCAGGAGTTCGAGACCAGCCTGGCCAACACGGTAAAACCCCGCCTGTACTAAAAATACAAAAATTAGCCGGGCGTGGTGGTGCATGCCTGTGGTCCCTGCACTCCAGCCTGGGCGACAGAGCAAGACTCTGTCTCAAAAATAAATAAATGAATAAAAGCACGGTAGTATCTAGGCAGGAACATTTTTTTTAAGTCAATGCAGCAGACTAGAAAGCACAGATACAATTCTATACTTGCATGAGAACCTGGGTATGAGAGCAAAGGCTAAACTAGAAGGCAAGTGATAGACCAGTTAGTAAACTATCTTGGAATAACTAAATTTTCCATAATAAGAAAGTCAACTAGATGTAAACAAAAAATTACCAAATGGATTAAAGGCCTGTAAGTTAAAAAATAAAACTTTCAGAGAAATACTTCATAAGAATATTATTTCAGGGCAGGAATTTTTTCATAAATAGGACATAAAATATGTCCTAAAGAAAAAAAATGAGGCTGGATGTGGTGGCTCACACCTGTAATCCCAGCACTTTGGGTGGCTGAGGCAGGAGAATTGCTAAAAAACAAACAAGAAAGGAAGAAAGGAAGAAAGAAAGAAAGAAAGAAAGAAAGAAAGAAGTAAAGGAAGGAAGGAAGGAAGGAAGGAAGGAAGGAAGGAAGGAAGGAAGGAAAGAAAGAGAAAGAAAGAAAGAAAGAAAGAAAGAAAGAAAGAAAGAAAGAAAGAAAGAAAGGAAGAAAGAAAGAAAGAGAAAGAAAGAAAGAAAATTAGCCAGGCATTGAGGCATACACCTCTTGTCCCAGCAACTCAGGAGGCTGATGCAGGAAAATTGCTTGAGACCCAGGAGTCAATACCAGCCTGGGCAACACAGTGAGACCTAATCTCTACAAAAAATAAAAAAATCAGCTGGGCAAGATGGTGCATGCCTGTGGTCCCAGCTACCCTGCAGACTAAGGTGGAAGAACAGGAGGCTGCAGTGAGCTACGATCATGCCACTGGACTCCAGTCTCAGTGACAGAGTGAGACCCTGTCTCTAAAAACAGAAAAAAGAAAAAAAAACTGATAACTTTGACCATATAAAGTACAAAATATTAGAACAAAATACATGATAAAATTAAAAGATAAGCCACGGACTAGGAGAAAATATTTGTAACATATATTAGAAGTAAAGGATTGGCATCCAAGTTATATAAAGAATCCCTCCAGATCAATAAGAGACAACAGCCCAACAGAAAAAAAAAATGAGTAATGGTTATGAATAGTAAAACACAAGAAAAAGAAAACAGAATATGCAAGAAACCTAGAGAAAGGAATTCAGCCTCACAGATAATCAAGGAAAGGTACATTAAAACCATGCTATGATACAATTTAAAACTCACCATTTTGGCAAAAATAGCATGGTGAGGATGTGGGAGAAACTCCCCTGCAGAGGTGGTAAGAATACAACCACTTGGGAGGACAAGATGGCAATACGCAGAAAGTTAAAAAAAAATTGTATGCCAAAGACTAAGCAACTCCACTTCTACATGGACACTCTGCAGAGAAACTCCTGCAGTCTCATGTGGATTCATGACAAAAATCGCCCCTGAAGCACTGTCTATGGCAGCACAGTATATGAAACTACCATCTGCCACACATCTCTTTACCTTTCCAGATCCACAATTCATCCCTCTCCATGATGCCCTGTGCCCTGGGAGCTAATCCCTAAGGACTCCCTTAGCCCCTGTGTTCCAGGCAAGTTCATCCATCCAATGGGATGCCCCACCAGGAAGATGGAGGGAAGGAAGAGAATGCCATCAAGGTGTTTGCTTTCACCTTCTCTTTTAAAGGAATCTTGGGGAGGTGGCTGCATCTTTATGAAGACCATGGCTTGTGTGAGGCCTCTCTAGACAGCTCTCTCTAGGAAACAATAACACTGGGTCAAGCCTAGGGGTGGTAATAGGTGTACTGTTGCTTGCCTGGGACATTGCATTTATGGGGCCTTTATATTGCATGCAATATTTGTTACATTGTTTGTTATATTCTGAAACATTACCCACATAGTTGTAAACAGTCCTTTTATTAAATTCTCCCCAGTTACCCAGCATGAGTGTGCCGTGCCATCTGTTTTCAGTTGTGACTCTGATGGTTATAAATCTGTATGTTTATCACTAGAGAAATGCATAAACTCTGATATATTCATATGATGGAAATATTATACAATCATTAAAATTCATGAACCAGTTCTCTTATGTATCAATATGAGAGATCATAAAAGTATAGTGTGACATAAAATATTTAGAGGTTGCTTTATGTAGCAGATATAATATATAAAATTTAAATATTTAAAATTTAAAAATATATACAATCATACACATATTGGATAAAAGTATAAAAAGAGAGGTGGAAGGAAACTCATGAAATTCACAGTAGCAGTTTCTTCTGGGAAAGGATGGGAATAGGATTTGGAAAAGTTCAAAGAGGACTTCCCTACTATCTTTAATTTTTTAATAAAATATGTAACAAAAAGTAATTTATATTAATTCTAGATGGTAGGTATATAAGTTTTTTCTAGTACAATTGCACTGTAAAATGCTGTACTATGGTTTTTCTTTTCTGTTTTTAAATATAATTTTGAAGTCTCTAAAAATTCAAGAACACAGGCCAGATAAGAGTGGCTCACACCTGTAATCTCTGCA
This sequence comes from Hylobates moloch, assembly GCF_009828535.3. NCBI lineage: Eukaryota > Metazoa > Chordata > Mammalia > Primates > Hylobatidae > Hylobates > Hylobates moloch. Next base: position 60,638,213 of record NW_026652294.1, read on the forward strand.
CTTTAAGAGGCCAAGGCAGGCAGATCAGCTGAGTCCAGGAGTTAAAGACATGATAAAACCCCATCTCCACTTAAAATACAAAAAATAAGCTGGGAGTGGTGGTGCATGCCTATAATTCCAGCTACTTCAAAGGCTGAGGCACTAGAATCACTTGAACCCAGGAGACAGAGGTTGCAGTTAGCCGAGATCGGGCCATTGCACTCCAGCCTGGGTGACAGAGCGAGACACCGTCTCAAAAAAAAGCACTACGGTAATAGCATGTAACAAAATTTGAGGTGGAGCCTACTTTTCCATCTTTTGCTGTCAAATCCAAGAGTGGTTCTACATTTACAAGCTTTTCAGGAAATCATGTCACAGACCTGGAAATCCACCTGGCTATATTTTCAAAGAGATGGAAGCCACACATTAGCTGCACGCGTTGCTGTGGGAAGCACAGGAGATACATTTGGGGACTGATACTGTCAGTCCTGGAGAAGAAAGATGAGAAAGGGCCTCAGGTTTCTACTACCATGCTGCCTGTGAGGAGTAAGACAGAAACATGTCATTGTGTTCACAGCACTGAGAACTAGGCTGGTCTGGCTTGGAAGGTGCAGGATTCTGAACAAAATGACGGTCTCAGTTACAATACGTTGATTAATAAAAGGGAAAAGCAAAAACTCCAATCAGCCAGCCCTCTCCTTAGGGCCTTAGGGGGTCTTTCCTTTGAACTCTGAATACAAGACCCTCACTCTCCTTCCAAAGCCCTGCTTAATAGTGGAGATAACCTAATTTGTTTTTCCTCTGACCAACTGACCTGCCCTTCAGTACCTTCTGGGCAAACTTACAAGGCAAGCCCTTCAAATCTCAGCTCTCTCACACTCAGGCTTGGCTACCACCTCCTTACTCTGTCCCTGGGAGACTACCTCCCTCACTTCTACCACTGAGCCTCGGAGCTCCATGATGCCCTCTCTGCAAAAATCTTCAAAATTTAACCTCTTACGTAATTATCTTGCATACAACATACACATAGAGCCTTTATGTGTATTTTAAATGTTTTTTAAAATATCAGCAATTATTGAGGAGCTATATATGCTTTAACATTGTACCTTCATTCTGTACTTAGGGTTTTCAGATACTGGAATGGCCACTATATCCCTCTTACAGTGGGCTAAAAGTTCAGAATCATACAGATATTTTTTAACTAGCTATCTGATCCTCGATATGGTATTTAAACTGGCTGATCCTCAATTTCTTCCTTTTTATGTAAAGGGAGTGGTAATATCAACCTTCTAGAGAGGATTACTGATAATTAGCACAATCACATGTCCCAGCTGGTAGAAACAGTCTTGGTTTACACCTATAGTCCTGGTATCCTGCCCATTACATTTGTCCTATTGTTGCTGTTTTAATTTTTAAAGTCTTTTTATTAGCACTTGCATTAACCTAAACCAGGATGGTTTAACTAGCTTCCAGCTTCTTTTAACATCACAATAAACCCCATTGTACTTATTTCTGCCATGGACTTATCTATTAGTATAGGAGACAGTCCGGCTGTAACAAAGGTATCACTGTAACACGTGGTTAAATCTAGAAACTAGTATTCATCTGATGCTGTTTTCTAGATACTTTTCTATCGTGACTCAACTGAGGCTTTACTTGCAAGGACAGTACACACAGCACTCCCTAATAAAATAAAGTGTATTTTAATACCAGTGGCTTCGGACAGCTACTGCTGATCTCAAATAGTGATGGGGTAAGTATTCTAAGCTGCTCCCCAAACCACTCGCATGCCTTAACTGCGAAAGGCATGAAGCTGCTAATTCACCAGTCAACTGGAGCAATGGAAAATGCAGAGAAGCACAAATTTGGTATTTGTAAAATGTGTGTAGGAAATAAAGGTCTCGCAGTCAGTCCTGCTGAAGAACATGCAGATAGGAGTCGGAACACTCTTGCTACAGTGGTTTTATCATATATTGTGGTGGAAAGCTATGACTATTTATTTATTTTTTGGTAATGCTTTGTAATTTTGCAATGAACCCTCCTGGCAGCAATAAGCTCAAAAACTGAAAATATATATTTAGTGAAAAATTAAGCACTGAGTTTCCATTTCAAAAGAAAATTGATGATGAGCATGTAACATGAACAGAATGTTTGTCAACATTTACCACCCACCACTGGAGCCACAGTGCATCACTGATCACATGACCACAATCTGTCCAAGAAGCATCAATGTCTGCTTCAAAAATTGGTAGTTGTTTTTGGAAGATGGTGCCTGAAGATGGTGTATCATGTGCAGCTGCAGAAGGTGTGTTTATCCATCACTCTTTGATGCATGACTTTTCATTCAGGTAGAATAGTTGTTCCCCTAAATTAATTTCACCTATTTCAATTCCAAGATTTCTTGTGCACATAAGAAAAATGAAGCAATGCCATTAACTTGACTCATTAGCACAGATTTGCAAACAGTTGAGTAATCACTGTCATCAGATGCTTCAAAAACGTCAGTTAAATAAATGCCAATAATCATTTGCTTGCTCTTTCACTCTATAGACTAGATTAAAGTTTTGGGAAATTCACTGTGTCTTAAGTAGCTGACAATATTGCAATTGCAACTGCAATTGCAAATTCAGTTTAAAAACTTATCACTGAAAATGAATGTATTTGTTTTTGTAATACAAATACAAAACAAAAATTTGGTAGAATACAGCATCCTAGTAAAAACATGGTTTTTACTAAATTAAGAAATGCATAGGGTTGAAATAATTTGAAATTGTGCCCAAACTGTGATAGTCTACTAATCAAAATAGCTATAGTTTACAAAATTATCAAGTGCATAGCAGTGTGTGTGTGTGTGTGTGTGTGTGTGTGTAAGGTAAATGCCTTACGATTTTTCGTTACATTAGTTATTTTAACCATATATATACACAAACACATACATATCACAGTTTAACAGATTGTGTTTTTAATTACTTCATATATGTAAGTGTGTACTATATATAACTGTATCTGTATATATAGTTAACTATAAATATATACAGCTATATAGTTTATATGCACACACAGTTAAAGCAACTAGAAACAACATTTTGGTGGCAAAGCTGATATGCTCACACATGCCTCTGCCAGGCAGTGTGTATTTTATTTCTTTGCTCCTTTATCACCAGTTGGATTTCAGAAAACTTGTAGAACTATTTTGTAAATTAACCCTAGTGTCCTACAATGGTATTGATCTATTTTTGTACACAAATCCACTGAATTTATTGCATTCTGTTCAAAATCAAGTAGAAATCTTTAATAAGGTAATCAAAATGCAATCAATGAAATGCCAAAACATTTAAGTTTTCAAAGCTTTTAGCAAATTGCAATTATGAAACCAAAGCTTGTATACAAACAGGAAGACCTTGAAATCAAGAAATTTCCCTACAAATCCAAGGGAGCAACTGCAATAATTCAATGGTGAGAGCTCCTCGAATAGCATGCAAGATTTAATTTGAAATTCTCAAACTTCACTTTGGAATAATAGCTTCTACTGGTGGGAAGAATCTTTTGATGGAATTCCTAAAGAATTCCTATTTTTAATTAGAAAATTTTCACTCAACCACAGAATGAAAAAAGTTCAAAAGGCCTAAAATTTCATAGCCTCTAAATTTAGTCAAACATAAAAGGAAGAGATCTTTCTTACAAAAATGTTTAGTAAAGAATGTCTTCTAAATGGAGATCCAAAGATGGTAAGTTCACTGGGGGGTGAAATAATTATACATTATGAAAAATATGGAACTAAAAATATTTTCCATTTACCAGAATGTTCTTGGACTTAGATACCTGAGTACCAATTGACGAAATATGTTTTCTGTCAAAAATATTAAGGTCAGCTCGGCATGATGATTCATGCCTGTAATCCAAATACTTTGGGAGACTAAGGTGGCAGGAACACTTGAGCCCAGGAGTTTGAGACCAGCCTGGGCAACACAGAAGACCTCATCTCTACTCAAAATAAAAAAAAATAGCTGGGCATGGTGGTCATGAGAGATGCTATTTCATTCAATTCTGTTTGTACACACACACACACACACACACATCATGAGCTTATCTTTCAACACAAAGAATTATGAACATACAGAAAAATCAGATGCGGTGGAAGATTTTCTAAATGATACTGATATAAACTGGATATGTGTTCCCATCTAAATCTAGTGTTGAATTGTAATTTCCAGTGCTGGAGATGGGGCTTGGTGGGAGGTGTTTGGATCATAGGGTGGATTGCTCATGGCTTGGTGCTGTCTTTGTGATAGTGAATTCTCACGAGATCTGATTATTTAAAAGTGTGTGGCACCTCTCTCCCCACTCCCTCTCTCTCTTGTTCCTTCTGTGGCCATGTAATGTGCCTGGTCGCCCTTCACCTTCTGCCATGACTGTAAGCTTCCCGAGGCCTCCCCAGAAGCCAACCAGATGGCTGCATCATGCTTTCTGTACAGCCTGCAAAACTGTGAGCCAATTAAACTTCTTTTCTTTATAAATTACCCAGTCTCAGGTATTTCTTTATAGTAATGCAAGAACAGCCTAATACAGATACTAATAGGATTTAATGTAAAATAGCACAAATAAGAATCCATATTCATGAAGTCATGAGGAAGGGCTCCAGGGAAAGGAACTGAGGAGCTTTCATAGCATTTTCATATTTCTAAAATGATTCAAATTCATAGCTCATAAGCTATTCATACTACGTAGAAAAGAGACAAAACAAGTGTGTCTATGCCCAGATCAAACATCAAAATACTTTAAACAGGAACTTTGGCACTACCCCCACCCACAAGGTTCAGGGAAGACTATTTAGGAAGTCAAGAAAAATTATCTCTGCCTTGACCTGCGATAAGGTGAGAATGATCTTTACCCCATCTCAAAACCAATAGCAATACTTCTAAACTACCCAAAATACAAGAATTCAACAAGAAATCCAGGTCAAGCCCAGCCATAATATGTTAATCTTTAAGGAATAAGCCATTATAAGCTACTCTTTAGGAGCATTGTTACTATAAACTCTTAAGCACATTGCAGGCTGGGTTCAGTGGCTCACACCTCTAATCCCAGCACTTTGGGAGGCCAAGGTGAGAGGATTGCTTGAACCCAGGAGTTCAAGAACAGCCTGGGCAACATAGTGAGACTCTGTCAAAAGAGAAGAGGAGAAGAGAGAAAAGGAAAGAAAGAAATTAGCCTGGCATAGTAGTGCACACCTCTAATCCCAGCTACTTGGGAGGCTAAAGCAGGAGGATCACTTGAGACCAGTAGATTGAGGCTGCAGTAAGCCATGATCCTGCCACTGTACTCCAGCCTAGATGACACAACGAGATCCTGTCTTATTAAACAAACAACAAAAAAAGAAGTTACATTGTAGTGTGCAATCGGGGCTGACATTCAGATGGAATGTACTGATAGTTAAAATACTGAAATATTCCCATACCAGTTGGTAAAAAGAAGTCCTATATTTATTGAGACTACAAGCTACCTAATTATGTCACCAGTGGCAGCCAGGAAAGCAGGTAATAGACCTTGGAGTGGTGCCAGCACAGATGCGAGTGGCTTCCAGTGGCTGCTGAAACTCCACAGGTGTTGGGAGCAGCAAGGGCACGTGTGTTTCAGAGCATGTGTAAGGGGTGATGGTTGGCAGGTTGGTATTTATATTTTGGTGCAGGCCAAAGTACCAATTCTTCCTAGGCCGTGTGGGAAGGACTGGCTTCTAGGTGAACATCATCCAGTCATTTTTCAGCTATAACAAAGTACCATTTCCAGAGACACAACTGACTGTCAATTTAATGGGGAACTTAGAAGCTTCAAGTGTTTGATGCAGTTCCCTGTGTCACATCTGAGCTTAGACAGTGACATCTTTTATGAAACAAAAGATTACATTGATAATTTCTAGGTATCAACAGATAACTTAGAAATGATCTAATGAATAATTTGAGCAGTACTTTCATGAGGTATATTTTATGCCTAGGTAATACAAAGTAATATTTGTTAACTATAAAATTCAATGGCATTAAATACATTCACAATGTTGCATACTCATCACATCACCATCCATTTACAGAACTTTTTCATCATCCCAAACAGACACTCAGTACCCATCAAACAATAACTCTCTATCCCCCCAGCCCCTGGAAACTTCTATTCTACTTTCTGTCTCTATGAATTTGCCTATGATATACCTTATATAGGTGAATGGAATCATATAATATTTGTATGGCAGCAGCTATATAATGATTGTGTCCCCTCAAAATTCAGATATTGAAATTGTAACCTCCAATGTCATGGTAGTAGGAGGTGGGGCCTTTGGTAGGCAATTAGCATGTCCTTATAAAAGGGATCCCAAGGAGTTCCCTCACCCATTCTACCACGTGAGAACACAGAGAAGCCAGCCTTCTATGAATCAGGGAGTAGACCCTCATCAAACCTCAAATCTGCTAGCACCTTGAACTTGAACTTCCCAGCCTCTAGAACTGTGAGAAATAAATTTCTGTTGCTTGTAAGCCAACAAGTTTACAAGTAGTGTATTATAGCAGCCTGAACAGATTAAGACAGCAGTATATTTTTAAATAAACCCACACACTTACACATACATATGACTACACTGGTTATTAAGTATTTAATATTACCCCTGACTCTATACTCAAAAGCTCTTTGAAAAATGAGGCCTGACAGATGTTTGATAGTAGGACACAGGAGAGTCAATTTATAGGATAAATGGTAGAGATTGTATCACACAGGAGATTCTATTTATAGGATAAATGGTAGAGATTGTATCAACTAAGAAAATTTATAGATTCTATACTGAAACTGTACAGAATATGGTCTCCTCAATTAAGAAATAAACTACACATATCCAAAAACCAGATCAATGCTCAAAGCCTTTTTAAGTAACACTGGCTAACTACAACACTGGCTGCTGTGGCTGGCAACTGAAGCATGAATTTTTATAACTGCAAATTGAAAATCCAAATTTGTCTCACTGGGTAAATTAGAAGTTTCCAATTTACCCAATGAGATAAAGAAAAGAATGGGAAGATGTTCAAGACACAATATCTGTGAAATCACCCACCTGAAATGTCTAAACCAAAAGAAATGTGCTTGGCTTCTCTCTTTTACAATACAGACAAAAACATGCTTAGCCATAGAACTACAACTTCAAAATGGCATAAAACATGAAACTGTTCTCTCTCTGTAAAAGGTCTCAAGTTAAGGCCTAAAATAAAAAGACTCATTAAAAAATGAAGAGTCAGCATCAAAACCTGTAGCTGCAGAAGAGATGTTCATGGAAAAATTTGTAGGAAATGTGAAAATATCTGAGAGAAATAAGAGCAGTGCAGCCATAAGCAGTACAGTCCTTAAGAATTTTCTGTAAGTGCAGAAAAATCTACCGCTCTTCAGGCCACGGGAGCCTAAAGACACGACGAGTCATTATTTCCAATGCAAACACTCTCTTTTGGCTCCTGTCTTGCATTTCCAAATGCCTTCCAGGCAGCTTTGCTTGGATGCCTCCTAGCCAATTCCAACTCAACAGGTCAACAAGTAGATGCTATCTGCCCACTCTAAATTGTTTTTTCTTCCCGTCCTATCTCAGTAAATTGTACTGCCATTCATACAAGCAACGTCTCCTAGATTCATCAGCTGCTTCTCACTACTTGGCCATTGAATTCAATCGGTTACTGAATTCTGCTGTAAGAAGAAGTTTGTCCTTTCCATTCCCTGCTGCCACAGCCTACTTCAAGCCCTCATTATCTCTCTCCTGGATCTTTGGAACACCGTCCCAAATCATCTCTACAGTTGTCTTTTCTCAAATCTACCCTCTACAATGATGTAAATGTTACAATCTCAAAAACAAATTATATCATTTCATTATGTTAAACACAAACACACATGCAAACAAAAGCATTAAACAACCTCCAGAAACTCTTGAGATATGATTCAGAGCGGTCACAAACCTGGTCTAACCTACCACCTGACTATGTCCTGTTACTGCTCCTACCATACCCTACATTCTACCCACACCTATTGTTTCATCTTCCCCCCAACATGCCCTCCTTTCCCATGCTTCCATGCCTCTGCAATGCTGTTCTCTGCCAGCACTCTGGTTCTCCCCATTACCTCACTAGCCAAGAAGGCTCAAGTTCAATATCACTTCCTCAAAGACACCCTCCCTTTCCTTAACTGACTCTTTTGCTCCCCACTTCATGTCCTCTCAGGCCTCCATTAAAACATTCATCACAGTAGATATACTCTACTATAATTTATACATGCCTGTGTTCCTCAGATTATGTATTTTCCAAGAACAGGGTCACAAATGATTCATGATTTTATCCCAAGTGTTTAATATAGTATGGGAGTATAATGTGTGTTCAATAAATGGGCCCTAAGTAAGTGAATGAATGAATGAGGCAGAACATCAAAATCCAGCTGAAAAAATTAAAATCTCAGCAAGATTCACATGGTCATTATAATAATCATCCTTTCATTAAAGGAGCTAAAGCTTCCCTTGAGGTGGAATTTTATATGTCAACAGTCATACATCGTTACCAACCAAGTATACATTATTTTTTCAAAGAATATTAGAGATTTCTGAATGAGATGAAAAGACACTAATGAGGTGAAAATGTCATTATTTTAGACATTGAATACAGCATAAAACATAATTCATGAACCAAAAAAATGGTAGAAAGGGGACCCCAGAACAGACTAGTTTGAACAGAACAAAAAAATCCAACTGGACACTAGATGGTGGTTATGAGAGTTAAAAAAAAAGTTTCTAATGAAGGGAGGCTTTGCAATGTTAGGTAACACCACATTCATGCTAAAAGAAATAGTTTACCAGAGAAAGGGAAGGGACCAAGTAAGAAACAAGATAAAAATAGTTTGGAGATAAAGAGAATTTTCCAGAGATTGTAAGGAAGCAAGGCAGTTATTGTGAAACTGTATAAATAAGCTATGAGTGGAAGTTATCAAGCTACACATGCAAAAAGTATAAGTGGGAAAAACCGATGGATATTTGAGAGAATTAAATGAAAGAATTTGATAGGAGTTCAGTGTGGAGAAGCCATAAACGTAAGGAGGGATATTTTCCCTCCCAACAGGCACAGAGGCATTAGGCAGAGAAGCTGCTTAATGACTTGTCAAAACAAGACAAAAGGGTTTTCTCTATGTCCAGCTTAAGATGATGACAAGATACTCAGGCAGAAGTATCAGGGGAAAGCCATGGGAAGTCAGGAAACACAACGTGAATCTGCTCAGAGTTAATAGCTTCATAATTAGGAAAAATGTGCTCTTGGATGGTCACCATTCCCAGAGTTCCTCAAACATTCTGTGACAAGGTAAGCCAAGAAAACAACGAAGGACCTTGTCAGAGGAAGATGACTGGGAAATCTCTCCTCATACCTAGCTTTTGTTTGGTTGGGGGCTTTCCTGATATCCAGCTGACACCATTCTGCAGTTTTCTACTTTACAGTGAAGTCCAAGTTAAGTCAAAGTTCACAGGAACACCTGCAGCTAGTGGAATAAATTATAGGGAATACTGGCTTCAGTCGAACCTGACACGACGAAGAAGAACGAGTTAAGCACAAGGTCATGGAGGTGACATCGCACCCTTGGCAGGAGGATGGACAGTAAAGATGCCCGGCATGGTACCTGGAGGCATCTCTTTGAAATTGTTTCCACTTTCACACACAAAGATTGAGATAAAACCTTATGAAATTTTCAAGACTCAAATTACATGAAATTCATGTTACTCAATACCCAAGAACCCATGTGAAACGAGTTTGCACATAAGGCCCTTGTGCCTTATGTCATTTTACAGGACTGTTACGCCTCCCTGACAGCAGCTCCACGGAATAGTTTAAATGCTCAGCTTATGCACACACCCCATCTAAATTAGAGATGAGTGCACACAACTACTTGCTGGAACCTATGAAAATCTTAAATTATAATTCAAACATTTGGACTTTAACAAAGAACATTTTTTTCCAAGCATATTTTCCCTTGGTTTTTAAACCCACGTGTATTTCAAGGGGGGAAAAAAATCCATCTGTTTCTGATTCATTTATGCTTAACTCATCAGGATATCACTGGAGAAGAGTTATTGGGTGTCCACGTCACCTTCCCCCCTCCTCATACTTCTGTTACTTCTCTTCTTAAGAGCAAGCAGGTGTACCGTGTCACAATTAAACAGACATGAATTGTAAAACACCGTTATTTTGATTCAAACCTCAAGATCCATGTGTTTTAAAAGGAAGCATTTGAGTCTTCCTCATTTCGAAATTTCTAGTTGTATGTTTTGTTGCTGTTGGTAGAGGAGTGTTTTATTGTTTATTTTAAGCAAGAGAGAGAGATGAGGAAACATAATATATGGCCAGCAATGCACAGTAGGCCAATTCTCAGCTAACCTCACTGTCTTAATGTTACTTTAAGAGGTACCTGAGTGATTAACATGGAATTTAAATCAACAAGCATAGCAAGCCTCCCCTCCATCTAAAAAGGGTTAATATTATCAAAGTTTATAAGTGTGTTCAAAAGTAGGAATCCATTTTTTTCCCCATAGAAACAATGTTATAGAATTAGATCTGGGCTTCTGATCAACTATCCAAATCTAGTTGCCCTTCAAAGATCTAAGTCTAGCACTGGCTATATTGAGAAGCAATGTGGAGCCGCAGAGAGAACACGTGCAGTGAAGGCAGAAAGATCTGCATTGCAATTTAGTTCAACTCTGTACTTACTGCTGATCAAGATCTCAGTCACCCATCTTTCCAAAAATGCAGATAAAGCCTTCCCTGAAATGGCTATTGTGAGGATGAATGATCAGGCCAACGCTGAGCAGGGCCCACCACAATGTGCCGTTCTGATTATCCTTCATCAATATCTGCAGCATCATTTTAGAGAAGATGCTTTCAAAAAACAGCTTATTGTTTCTAACGTTTCTAAGCTGAGTGGTCTGAGGCTCTCTGCAGCAGCCATGGATGAGGCACCAACAACAGCAGACAGGTTGACAATGGTTAGGGCTGCAGAGATGGCAATCACACGCTGGCTAGCGGAGGGCCAGTGGAGCAAGGATCTCCCCCACCACACTGCATCCTGCATGGCTGGCAGGTACAAAACCATGTCCATGGGAAACCCCTCCAACAACCCAACCCAAACATGCTACCCTCAGACCAAAAGCCACATGGAAAATATCAAAAAATAATTATAAAACTCACTGCCAGTACCACTGGCAGCTTCTCACTCTTCAAGGGAGTACTTTAAAGTTTATTTGTGGGAGGAGAGTAAAGCAGGCCAATTTCTGGCAAAAGCCCATCCATGCAGGCAGTGGTGAGGTTGGAGAGATATTTGGCAGCAAGCAGGGTTGGTACCTGCTGTAAGCCTCTTGCCTTTGGTGTTCCTGTGTGGTGGGAAAATTTAACATGAAAGCTGGCAAAGAGCAGGTAGGAAAAGGGAGAGACCACGATATAATCCAGCAGGTATTTATGGCCTGAGCGGCAGCCCTGCCCACATTCACAGATTGTTAGAGCTGGAAAGGACCTCAGAGATCAACTGGTTCAACCTCCTCCCCTTATGGAAGGGAAACAAAGGCTACTAGACTCGCCTGAGGTCACCCAGCCTGTGTTCCTTCTCTCAGAGGTTCTGGATGAGAGAGGACTTGGTCATAACCATGGCGCCTGTCACCTGTGAACTTCCACTGATGTTAGGGGTAACGTAATCTTCTACCTCAATGGTGCCTAGCAGGTAGAGACAAAAGAGTCCATTTAAAAATGGACTACAGTGATTTTTTTAAAAGCATAAGTAAACAAGAATTTCAATTATTACGTGAAGTTGCAAAGGACGTACATAATAAGTCTGTAAAATGACATAAGTCACCAGAGTCTCATGTATAAATTCATTTCACATAGAAATAGATTTTTTATCCGTAATTTCACTCTATCTGAAAAAAAAATGTTAAATAGATTTTACTTAGCAAATAGCAAGGAAATTATGCTTAGAATAAAAATTACATACACATGCACACTTGGCCCCAAATCAGGGGAGCAGAAATGAAAGTAAATGAAGATATTATTTTTGTTTTTTTTCTAAGAGCTAAATGCTAAATACAAAGCCTTGAGGTAGAAGCACACTTGGCATGTTAAAAGAACAGCAAAGACCAGTGAAGCTAGAGAATAGTAAGTAAGGAGAAACTGGTAGGTGAGAAGATCAGAGAGATGGCTAAATAAATCAGGCCTTACAAGCCATGTGGAAGATGGGAAGCACTGGAGGGCGTTAAGCAGGAGTAGCATAACCTGAGTCATGTTTAATAGGATCACCTACATGCTCTACTGAGACGAGACTGAAGGTAGATAAAAGCAGAAGTTGAGACCAGGGTAAAGCACGTTTCTAATACTCCAGGCAAGATGTAGATCATTTGAACCAAGATGGTGCATTTGCACCTATAGATACAGCAGCTAGAGGTATTGCTATTAATAGTAAATCAGGCAAGGGGTGTGAGAGAAATAGAGGAGTCAAGAACAACTACGTTTTTGACCTGAGCAAATAAAAGAACTAAGTTGTCTGCCAATGATCATTGGCAATGGCTTTGGGAGAAGCATGTTGTTTTATTTTGCTTTTGGGGCAGTGGGAGCAGCGGGAACAGGAACTCAGTTTTAGCCATGGTAAGAGGCCTATTAAATATTCATGTAGAAATGCTAAATAGAGGCTGGGCGCGGTGGCTCACGCCTGTAATCCCAGCACTTTGGGAGGCCGAGGCGGGTGGATCACGAGGTCAGGAGATCGAGACCATCCTGGCTAACACGGTGAAACCCCGTCTCTACTAAAAATACAAAAAAAAAATTAGCCGGCGAGGTGGCGGGTGCCTGTAGTCCCAGCTACGTGGGAGGCTGAGGCAGGAGAATGGCGTGAACCCTGGGGGGCGGAGCCTGCAGTGAGCCAAGATCGCGCCACTGCACTCCAGCCTGGGTGAAACAGCGAGACTCCTTCTCGAAAAAAAAAAAAAGAAATGCTAAATAGATAGTGAACGCATGAGGTTAGAGTCTAGGAAACTTCCAAGCTGCAGATATAAATCTATATAATCAGTCTAAATAGTACTTCAAGCTATCATACTGAGTGCAAGTAAGTTACATCAAGGAGTAGGTGTGGAAAAAATGAAAGTGTCCAAGAACTGGTGCTGGAGGAACATGGGAGACAGAAGGGACAACCCATAAGTCAGGAGGAAAGGAGGGTGTGGGGTTCTGGAGGCCGCATGATCAAAGACTTCCAGGAAGAGGGCGTGACCGTGTGTGTTAAAGTGGTAAGTCAAGTGAAATGAGGATGGAGAGCTGTCCACTGGATTTGGTAATATTAATAACATGAAGGCTGCTGATGGCCTTGAAAAAACAGTTTCTGAGGAGTAATACTGTGAAAGTTTGACTACAATCTTCAAGAGATAATAAGAGAAGATAAATAGTAAATAACTGTAGCATACAAGAGATAACTGAAGGGGCAAAGAATATCTAGAGGGCTTTTAAGATGGAATAACTATATGTTTAGAGGGGAAAGTCCAATATAGAAGTTTGTCTTTAAAAAAAAAAAAAAAAAGGAAATAGGATGCAGAAAGAAGGGAAGAATTATTAGAAGAATATCCTTGAATAGGCAAATGGGGATGGAGTCTGGGGCGCCAAGTAGAATGATGGGTCTTTGTGGGGGAAATGGGTAGTTTATCCATCACAACTGGAGATATGTCAGAATACATGAACTAGATGCAGGTAGGTGGGTAAAATGTAGATTTTTTCTGATGGCTGCTATTTTCTCCATGAAGTAAGAAGCTATGAGGGATAGGGAAAGAAATGTGGCAGGTCTGATGAAAGAAAAGCTACAAAGTATTCAACCAAGGGAGTGGGAGAATGGATGGACTTTGAGGAAATTTGGTGTCATTGTTGAGAAGCATGCAAACCCACTTGAGGACAGTGGTCATGAATCAAAATCAAGCCATTCATCTGCACAGGTAGAATTAAGCTGCATTAAGACTAAACAAGTGAGTGCACCAAAGAGAGAGCAGGAAGTTGGGGAAGTTATTATAACACTTTGACAAAGCATTTTAGCTAGCCAAGGAGGGAAGTAAGGTCATAAAAAAGCAGAAGTAATATGGCTTGTAGGTCCCAGAGATTTGAAGAATTATGAAACTGGAAATTCTAGAGGAGGTGAATTTAAAGACAGGAATAAAGCTTAGAGAGTAAAATGCCAGAAGCTGTGTTTATGGGGGAATTACCTTATTGTTAACAACAAGACTTTGATGCCATCTAACCTTTATATGCACAATAATCCCACTTTGGACACCACATACAGCTTCTTGATTAGTTTCAATGGTGATAGTGCCTTGTCCTCAGTCCCAAACATGTAAAATTCAGTATTAATGACACAGACTGCCAATATCAAAGTCATTCCCACTGCAGTGAGAGCCATTTTCACTGCAGATAAGTTAATACTGTAAAGACAAAAGAAACAACAAGAAGATGTTATTAAAACAGAAGTGATTTGAACCAAACAGCCCGCCAAAAATAGAACAGAAGCAAGTATCTTTCAGGTTGAGTGTTGATATGGTTTGGATTTGTGTCCCCACCAAAATCTCTGGTCAAATTGTAATGCCCAATGTTCAAAGAGGGGCCTGGTAGGAGGTGACTGGATCATGATGGTGGATTTCCCCCTTGCTGTTCTCATGAAAGTGAGTTCTCACGAGATCTGGTTGTTTAAAAATGTGTAGCACCTCCCCTTTCTCTGTCTTCCTCCTGTTCCAGCCATGTAAGATGAGCCTGCTTTCTCTTCGACTTTTGCCATGATTGTAAGTTTCCTGAGGCCTCCCCAGCCATGCTTCCTATAGTTCCTGCAGAACGGTGAGCCAACTAAACCGCTCTTCTTTATAAATTACTCGGTCTCAGGCGTTTCTTTATAGCAGTGTGAGAATGGACTAATACAAGTGCCTAAATGAAGATCCAATGACTGACCACAATATTATACAGAATCCATCCATGGGTGTGGTAGACTGATGAGACTCCCAAAAATATAGCCTGCCCTATCTCTGGAAAAAGGGTCTCTGCATAGGTAAGTTAAGGAATTTCAGATGAGGAGATTATCTTGGATTATCCTGGTGAGTTCCCAAATGCCATCACAAGAGAGGTGCAGAGACAGATTTGACCCATACAGAGGAGCAGGTGCTATAAAGGCAGAGGCAGAGAGTGGAGTGATACATCCACAAGCCAAGGAAGACTAAAGAATGCTGAAAGCTACCAGAACCCAGAAGCAGCAAGGAACATATTCTCCCCCAGGGCCACGGTAGGGAGCATGGCATCTGCTGAAACCTTTATTTTGGATTTCCAAAAATAATTTTTTCTTGTTTTAAGCCACTTGATTTGTGGCAATTTATTACAGCACTGAAAAGAAACACACACAACTTAATCTAAGCAGTACCTACCATGCATGGTGCCAGGCTGGGCACTTTGTAACCATGATGGACAAGGCTTAGTCCTTTCTGCAAAAGACTTAACTATCTAATTGATCTGACGTAAGTGATGGATCATATCCAGAAAACAGGAAGTCAAAACCACTTGAAGAAATTAGTCCTAAAATGTGAAAAAATAATCATATATCTGGTCATGATAGAAGAGGAGCTATCTAGATTATGGATTCCTGAAGAAATTCCAAAGTGCTTGCAATTTACTTGTATTTGTTTCAAAAAAAGGACAACATGGAGAATAGTCTATTGTAATAAGCTGATTACTTAGATCACCGTATTCAAAATGAAAATATTTTCCAGGATAGCCTGCACTAAAGGGAATATATTTATCCCCACCCAACACACAGAAAAGATTTAGAAATGAATGAGATAAACTTAGTAGAAGTTTATTTCTGTCATCTTTTCCAAAGTCTCAGCTTCAGAAATCACCCAAGAAACTAACGATTCTATAGGAAAAGTCTTCAATATTCAGAGAGATAGCTCTACTGCACCTTCAATGAAAAATGAGTTTACCACTAAGACTTTCTAATTGAAATAAAAGCAACCAGGACAAAAAAGCATAAGAGATATAAAATGTACTGGCTAGCCACTCAATGGCAAATTCAATCATTTCTCCCTTTTTTCCTCCTCGAAGCAGCCTCACAGAACCAAACACCCTACATTCAGTTTTATCTGCTCCATACCCAGGACCCTCTTTGGAGCAAATGACGGAAAGGTGGCCAGCCGCCCTGGAAGTGCAAACCCAGCTCTCAACAGATGCGGTTTTTGACTCATTAACAGTGGCAGCTAAAATCATAATCAAGTACAGCTGCAAGAAAGGAGCATTGCCTGAGCCCATGGTTGGCTGAGAGGCTCCCGAAATCCCGCCCAATTAGCATTCCTCTGAACAGAGATCCCCTACTTGGGGGGAAGACCCACAACAAAATCCGGCAGGAAATGGCATGTTGCCAAACACAAAGACATCCAAACCTGTGCACAGGTGGATTTGAACTCAAATTCTCCAAACAGCAGGGGTCCCATTGAGCCATTTCCACACAGCCTCGACATTGTGGTCTTGCTCTAAATGAGGCAGTTTTTGAAAATACACAGGGAAAGATGATTATTCACCAACTTGTTGCCAATCAGCACTGCTGTAAAGATTTTGCCAAATGACAGATCCACGGATTTGGGAGCTCCATGGTTGTCTAGCTCTGACCCTTGATGGAGTTTCAGCATAAACCTCCTTGTTAATCCTATTAAAGAACCGAGAAGGATGCCACCATAACCTCCCTCATCTGCTTGTGGACGAGTGTTCACAGCTGCCACAACTTTCTGATAAATGTCAATCAAACACTTTAAAGCTTCATCAGAAACAGAAAACAACACAACACTGATCTGAGACTGCACCTTATGCAAAAGGGAAAAAAAAGACAGCTGAAAGAGGCAGGATGTGCAAAATACTTACATTTCTTGAAAAACATCCAGTTTGCAAACTAACTTCTTTGAAATTTTAGAGTTTAAATGTACATTTTTCTTTTTTTTTTTTTTTTTTTTTTTGAGATGGAGTCTCGCTCTGTCGCCCAGGCTGGAGTGCAGTGGCGCCATCTCGGCTCACTGCAAGCTCCACCGCCCGGGGTTCACGCCATTCTCCTGCCTCAGCCTCTCCGAGTAGCTGGGACTACAGGCGCATGCCACCACGCCCGGCTATTTTTTTTGTATTTTTAGTAGAGACGGGGTTTCACCGTGGTCTCGATCTCCTGACCTCGTGATCCGCCCGCCTCGGCCTCCTATTTGAAGGTTGTAGTTTGTCTCTAAATGCTGTCTCCTCCCCCCAACTTTTCCAAATGACAGCTAGCTTTTACAGTTAGATGGATGCTGAAAGAAAACAAAAATGGAAAATCTTGAAAGCTCCTCAATACCATTGAAATAGAAAGAATGCAGCAGCCCACCTCACCCACCAAACTGAATTCTTTCTTTCTGCTAAGGAACCGAGTTGACAGAGAGGCCACAAACTGTGCACAAAAGCAGCACCCAGGCTCGTATTTCTGCTCCTATCCTGTGGAGCCGGAAAGAATGGCAAATCTGAAGGATGGCCAGGTAAGCTTTGGCTCAGATAAAAGTACAGTATCACGATGTCATAGCTCAGTTACAATTGCCTTGTTGTATTACGAACGGGACATGCAATAGGTCTTTTTTTCTCTTTAAACAGATACTATTTGATTAACAGCCCCATGAGATGGAGAACTGGTTTTTATTTGTAGTTCATCAAAAGACTAGGACTTATCAGGTGATTTGGGAACTGAAAATAGCCCATTGGTTGAAAGGCCCCATTTTATTAAGGACAATGCGTCCAGCAGTCCAACCAGTACCCCACCTGGGCTTCCATTCAGCTGACAAGATGCTAATCAGCGCATGTTATGAATACAGCTACACAAGAGCCTGAGAAGATTCACTGCTGTAAGGCAATAAATAGCTTTGTTCAGTCAAGATGCACATAGTGCATTCTAACTGGTTCCCCTCAACTCCACTCCATCATATCTTACCTTACAATTTTGAAAATGATGAAGCAGTCAAAAACTTCTCCACGAACAAAACTCACACTCCTATTTTTAGTGGTTTTCATCCTCTGGGTCTTGGAATTCTTTAGGGTTTCCATATTCTTGAAAGTCATTTGTGAATCCATATGTATCCAGACATCAACTACACACTTGCACATATATTTATGACTCTCCAAGCGCAATGTGCCAGAGACCAGTTTGTGTGACCTCCTAAGCTCTCAGCTATCCTCCCAGCCTCCCTTGCTGGGAGGTATGACCATGAAACTGATTTCTTGTGGAGGGACAAGAGGGAATGGAACCCTACCAGATTCGAGCCCAGTTAAGAATACAAAAAGAGGACGTGGGCAGAAGTGATGCATTCCACTCCCAGGGCTACCCCCAAGAAAACTTCCCCATGCAATTCTCAACTTCCCTTCCCCCATATGTCATCCAGAAACAGGCACCAGGGTGACCTTGGAAGCTATGTGTTAAAGGTGGCAGAGACTCCATCAAACCAGTCCTCTGAATGGTTGCTTGAAGAGCACCTACCCCCACTTCAGCCCTGCCAATTGGACTTTATGTGACCGAGAAATTTTGTTAAAACTCTGAGATTTCAGGATTTTTCTACTCTAGTAGCTAATATTTCTTTAAATAACATACGTACATAGGTGCTGCTGTAATTAATAACGTATACATTCACCGTAAAACCAATGCCAAGTCCAGGATAGTTTTATTCACTGCATATTTTCTCAAAAATATTTCATTAATCCTTTTTTCAACAATGCCAGGCACTGAACTAGATGTGACATATACAGAGTGCAGAGTGAGTCCATCCCTGGCCTCATGTGTACAGTGTACTGGGGATGGCAGACGTGTAATAAAAATGCAAAGAAATGTATGAAAGAAAATGCAAACAAGTGCTAGAAAGAAAATGGGCATTGTGAGAAATGACAGAAGCCATCTAACACAGAAGGAAGTCCAGGGTCAGGACTTTCTGGGGAAGTGATACTTAAGCTGCAGGCCAGACAGATGAACATAAAGTAATTAATTTAAAATAAAGGAAAGAGACCTCTAGGGAAAGAAAACAAATTGTGCAAAGTCCCTTAAGTAAGAACGCTTGGTGCCCTTGGGGAACTGAAAGAAAAGAAGGGCACGACACCTGGGTAGAAGGGAGCTGAGTGAGGGGAAGAGGAGGAGGATAGAAGGGGAGGAAGAGGAATGAGGGAACCTGGGGAGCTAGGCAGGGGCTGGATCAGGCAAGGCCTTGATGTCCATAATAAGGGATTTCCAGCTTATTCGGAAGCATGCATTCTCAATGGGGGCAATAATGCCCCCAAAGGGGTGAAAAATTGGTTCTTAGGGATACAGAAGAAGAGGTCTTACAGTACATTTACGGTGTTAAGATTTCATGGGGGTGGGGGAGTGGATTAGGATAAAATGTCTAAAAAAGCTTTTTTGGGAGGTGATAATGAAAAGGCTGAGAAATGCTGACGTAAAGGCAGCAGGAAATCACTGACGGCTTTAAGCAGGGAAGTGCCATGGTCCAATTTCTGTTTCTCAAAAATCCAAAGAGGGGCTATTGACATGTTTGTGTCTTAAAAGTTTTTATATTTAAAAAGGTTAGAAACCCCTATTCTTCATCGTTTTAAAATTTTATGGTTAATTGGCATTTACCCACTAGATCATGTAATCCAAGCCTTTCATTCTACCAATTCAAACACACCATACACACACCATACACGCACTCAGAAAGGCTACATAACTGTTTTGTCCACAGTCGTGTAATTGGCAGGGAGTGGTAAGCAGAGTTTCCTGGTCTATTGCCTTTTCTTTCAGCACCCTTTCTAAAATTCTACCTTGTCTGTTGCTCCACACACCATGCCATGTGCGCAATTAGTTTGCATTTTAAATACTGATTCACATTTGACCTCCCTTCACATAGTATGAGTCAGATGCACAAAAATATATAATCTATTTGCTTGCTCTTGTTAGAGATCGGATCTTGCTCTGTCACCCAGGCTCATCTCAAACTCCTGGCCTCAAGCAATCCTCCCTCCTCAGCCTGCCAAAGTACTGGGATTACAGGTGTGAGCCACCATGCCCGACAGAACACATAATTTATTTTTGTCATGCTCCTGGATTGTTAGAGGAAAATTAATGTCCTAGCAACATATTGTCCCCTATCTTGAAAAATGTCAATATTTGCAGGTTACATACAAGACTAAACACAAGAATCCTCCTTGGCTCTATTGATTTGGCTAAAGGTGGAAGAAGTCGGTAGAGTATTGCTCAGGTTTTGTTTTAAGCATTGGCTGATTTCCAATGTGAAACTATTAGCTCTACCTTGAGCTCAAAAAGAATTGTTTCGTGGATCTCCCAAAATAGTAAACTAGAAGTCTCAAGAGACAGGTGTTGCTTTTCTTGTATACAGAAAAAGAACTAGATTCAGTGGCTAACACCTGTAATCCCAGCACTTTGGGAGGTTGAGGCAGGTAGATCGCTTGAGACCAGGAGTTTGAGACCAGCCTGAGCAACATGGTGAAAACCCTGTCTCTACTAAAAACACAAAAACATTAGCCGGGCCTTGTTGGCGTATCCCTGTAGTCCCAGCTACTTGGGAGGCTAAGGTGGGAGAATCACCTGAGCCCAGGAAATCGAGGCTGCAGTGAGTCCTGATAGTACCAATGCACTCCAGCCTGGGCGACAGAGCAAGACCCTGTCTCAAAAAACAAAAAAAGAAAAAGAAAAAAGAAAAGAAAAGAGAAAGAACCACACATAAAGCAAAATGGGACATCAATTGCATAGTAACATTATTCAAAACAGCCAAAAAGTGAAAGCAACTCAGGTGTCCACTAATGAATGTGTAGTAAATAAAATGTAGTATACATACAGCTGTTCTTAGTGTCCATGGGGGATTCACTCCAGGACACCCCAGGAACACAAAAATCCACAGATGCTCAAGTCCCTTATATTGTGTAATATTGGCATAATTTACATATGTCCTCTGAAATACTTTAAATCATCTCTAAATTACTTATAATACCTAATACAATGTAAAAGCTATGTAAATACGTTGTTATACAGTATTGTTTAGGGAATAATGACAAGGAAAAAAGTCTGTACATATTCAGTACAGATACAACCATCTGTTTTTTTATTGTTTTTAGATATTTTGATCGGAAATTGGTTGAATTCATAGATGCAGATCCCATAGATACAGAGGGCCATATATATATAATTTATATATAAATATACATTTATATAAAATATTCCACTGCATGCACATATATGTATATATGTACATATATGTATATGTGTATATACACATACATATGTATATATGTACATATATGTGTGCATGTATATGCACATATGTATATATGTACATGCATGTGTATATGTACATGTATGTATACATACATATATACATATACATTCAAACAGTGGAATATTATTTATCCCCAAAAAGGAAGGAAATTCTGATATATGCT
Organism: Hylobates moloch; assembly: GCF_009828535.3. NCBI lineage: Eukaryota > Metazoa > Chordata > Mammalia > Primates > Hylobatidae > Hylobates > Hylobates moloch. Next base: position 60,659,710 of record NW_026652294.1, read on the forward strand.
ACAATATGGATAAGCCTTATGGACATTATGTTTAAGTGAAATAAGCCAGTCACAAAATAAAACCAAATATTGTGTGATTCCAACTTATGTAAGGTACCTAGAGTAGTCAAAACCATAAACAGAAAGTAGTATGGTGGTTGCCAGGGGCTAGGGGAAGAAGAGAATGGGAAGTTGTTCGTGGCTATAGACTTTCAGTTTTGCAAGTTGAAAAGTGCTCTGGAGATGGATGGTAATGATGGTTGTACAACAACATAAATGTACTTCACACTACTGAAATGTAAACTTAAAAGTGGTCCCGATGGTCAATTGTGTTATATATATTCTACCACAAGTTTTCAAATAACTTTAATGGGTAAGATAAAGATAATTATAAGTGGCTTCACTGTAATGTCGGAGAATCTCTGTACACAAAGACACACACAGTCAGAAAACTTAAACATCTAGACCATACCTTGGAAATCTGAAAGTTTGGAAAAGCTAATTGGTGGAAACCCAAACAAGAAAGAGGATATTCTGGATTCATGATAACATTACACCTACAATCCTCTTGAATTTGATTGGCCAACAGTATGTGTGCAAAAGCACCTCTTGTTTTAACCATTGGCAGGAGATTGCCAAAGTGAATCTACATTGAAGATGTAGTTCTACATTGAAGTAAAAAATCATTGTGTCCTGTATCACCTCTGAGTGGAAGTATTTATTTAGAGCAGCACTCTCCTCTTCCTTCCCGGGTGGCTATGGAAAGGCGGGTTGAGATGGAGCTGCCGTCAGCATGGATTCCTGAGTGCGCCCAGTGAGCCAAGCGTTCCTGACAATCCACACTGGTGATGTGGCCGAGTGGTGACATAAAACTTGGTGGTGTTAAACCATCGTGATTTGGGGGTTGTTTGCTATCACAGCATGATCTAGTCCATCCTGAATAATACAGAGTTTTAAAATTAGCATTCGAAATGGAGAATTTGAATTTCATCTTGTACCAATAAATAAGCACTCTTTAATAATAAACAACCTTTATTTCTCTGCAGGTGATGTCTGAAAGAAACATCACAATAGTCATTCTTCATAAAACGTACAAGCGGTATGACAATGATTATTAACAATAAAGAAAACTCCTTTCCATATGCAGTACGACATCACAGACTGCATGAGTCAGTGGAGCTTGTCTGCACGTATTTTGTTTGGCTGGTTTGTGGTAGAAATGGGGAGAACATCCTAAATAATAGGCACGTGAAATATTTCCTTCCTTTCCTCCAAGAATGTAGCAACAGTTGCTACATTGCACTTGGGGAGAGAAGGTATTGAGAAGTACATATTCTCCATTTCGTCAAGTGTCAGGTTGCTGGATGCTTTGGGTGGTTTTCTAAACAAGTTATCTGTTAATCTTCCAGGGGCATGATGACTTGAAGAAAAAACACACAGAAGCTGTGTTCCAGCGGGTTACAAGAGGGGCGTAAGGGTTGGGGCTTTCCTTCCCCTATGTGTCTGATCATTCCTCTGCTGCAGAGTGACTGAGAGCTGAGGCTATTCCTAAACATCTGAAAACCATTTATAAACAACTGCAGTTACTACAAATAAAGACACTTTAAACTGGTGGTTCATATCTTTAGTTCATGATGTAACTAGACACTAAAATAATAGCGTATGCTCTGATGGGAAAAAATCACTGAACAGAGTTATGAGATGCGTGGTTCACTCCCACCTCTCCCTCTAACAAACTGGGACAAGTCAACTCAACTTTCTAGGACCTTACCTCTCTCATCTGTAAATAAGACAGATCATATCAGTGTTTCCTAAAATGTGGTCTTTGGTCAAAATGTGTCTGAATCCTCTGTGGGTATGTGGGCGAGGGGGAAGGGTGGGAATGGAGGGGGTACCTGTAACAAATGCATATCCCTAAACCCATCCTAGTCCTGTTGAATCAGAATCTCTGAGAGTGAGGCTCAGGAATCTGCAATGAAAAACTTCTCAGCTTTTAGTTGCACAGATCTGTTCTTCAGTGACCTCTGGAATTATGCAACATAGCACAACTGACTTAGGCACACTGAAGTTTGTGAAACACAAGACGAAAGAGTCCTTAAGACGCCTTCCAGCCGTATAATCCTATGGTCATGAGCAGAACTGAAAAGAAATATGTAGCACATGCGCTACTCACCCCACTGCCCCCAAAATGCATAATTCTCCACTTAGAGATCATCCGAGTGCAAAATAAAACATTAAAACTGATATAGAATTAATAACTATTCAAAAATTATTTCCCATTCATTTCACCTCATCTCCATTCTCCACTACAAAAAAAAAGCCTGAACTGCAATCACACCTTAGAGAATAAATTTTTAATACCAGATATGATATTTCAAGGCCAGATCTTTACATCATGTTAACTCTATGTTCTCTCATAAAACTGTTTCCAAATACGAATGTCAAAATGTATAAAATAAAATATTTCTGTGCTGTATCTCTAAGCAAATAGGTTAGACTATGTTTACTTCAACAGAGAATGAAAAATTAGCAGCTACTGAAAAATTAAAAAACAAAAACAGGGATGGAGAGAGCCGTTATTATTGTGTTTGGCAACCAGAAGGCAGTCAGTGAGCATGGAATCTCTTCCCTAAAAGAAAATTCTGACATTTGTACTTGCAGAAAGGGTCACTAAATCCAGAACTAGACCCTGGGCCTCTAGACCACAAATCTAGTGTCTTTTTTATAATTCTGACCAGTGTCTTATTTACACTCGGAAATAAAAAGTATCAGTCTCTGAAAAGTGTGCCTCATAACCAGAATGAGTTACGACAAGATTGGGAATTGGATCAGGATAGAAAAATAGAAATTAAAGAGAATAAATAGTGCTAACTTCCAGTTAACATGGCAGGTTGAACATCATATTTTCTCTCTCAAATGCCTGCTAAAATAACAGTAAATAAATAAAGATGACAAGAGAACTGGAAAGGAGACAACAACAGGCAAAAGATGCAAATAAATTTTTGGAATATGGAAAACTGGTGGAGGAACTGTAACTGACTTAGCAGAATTGTGCGGGCAGAGAGATAAAACGAAGAGACACCAGACCATGTGGCCTGTAGGGCTTCAGACTTCGAGGCACCTGGTGCTGTTGAAAGAAGAGGCAGATGAGTAAAGTTCGTCCCCAACTAGGAATATTGGTTCAAAGTCTACGTAAGTGTAACTCTGTTGAAAATAAAATTGAGAAAATCCTTTAGAAAGTATAACAAACAATGAATAAATACAAAAGATTTTAAAAGATGATGAACAACCTAGGAGGCCCAATAACTAATAGTTTTACAAAAAGCAAACACATAAAATGTTGGAAAGGAAATTATTGAGGATATATGAAAATAAATATTCCCTAAATTGAAAGAGATAGATCTACTGAAAGCACACAAAGAACCTAGCATGGTGAATTTAAATAACCCACAGCAAGGCACAGCATCATGAAACTTTAGCACAGGGGTCTGCAAACGATGGCCCATGGGCCATATCTGCCCTCTTGCCTGTTTTTGTAAATAGAGTTTATTGGAACACAGCCACAGTCATTTGTTTACAACTGTCTAGGCTTCTTTCATGCTATAAAGGCAGAGTTGAGAAATTAGGACAAAGACAGTATAGCCCACAAAGCCTAAAACATTTACTCTATTTCCCTTTACAGAAAAAGTTTGCCAGCCATTGCTTTAGAGTGCCAGATATAAAATGAACATTCTAGAAGTTTCCAGAGACGAAAAAACACAGACTGAAGACACAGGAGCTAGATTTAAAATGGAACTGGATTCCTCAATAGCAACATGAGATGTCAAAAGAGAATGCGGTGATGCCACCAAAATTTGAGGGAGGGGAGTAGGAGCAGGAAGAAAACTATTTCCAACCTAGGAGTCTATGGCATGCAAAATAAGCAACATGTATGAGAGTAGAATAACTTTTTCGACACAAAAGTAGTTTAAAAAATTTTTACTTTCATACACATTTTATTTTCTGGAGGTTGCGGAATCTATGAAATAGGCCAGTCCAACAGAATAAAAGAAGCGAAGTCTTAGTATGACAGCTATGAGGGTGGGTATGCAAAAAGCAATCAGACCTAAAGACAACAGAGAATTGTGAAAGGAGGAATGCTAGCAGGGAAAAGGAACTGACTCTGATTGGTATTATGCCTTTGCATTTGGAAAAAGTATTCATAGGCATGTGACAGGTATTCAGTAGCATTGGGGGAAAAGAGTAACAGTTACATAAACTAAGAACTTTTCTTTCAATCAAGGCAGTTGTTAACTCTAATAAAACATAAGTAAAAATGAAAAGATGCTCAACATCATTAGTCATTAGAGAAATGCAAACAAAAATTACAATGAGGAATCACTTCATATTCACCAGGATGGCTATAATCAAAAGGCCAGATACTAATAAGTGATGGTGAGGATGTGGAAAAATTAGGACCTTCGTACACTGCTGGTGGGAATGTATAATGGTGTAGCAAGTTTGGAAAACACTCTGGCAGTTTCTCAAATGACTAAATATAGTGTACTATTTAACCCAGCAATTACACTCCTAGGTATACACCCAAGAGAAATCAAAACATTTGTCCACCCAAAAACTTGTACATAAATGTTTATAGCAGCATTACTCATAATAGCTAAAAGGTGGGGAAAATCCAAATACCCATAAGTAGATGAACAAATAAACAAAATGTGTTATATTCATACAATGGAATAATATTCAGCCATAGAAAGGAATGAAGTACTGATATATGCTACAACTTGGATAAACCTTAAAAACATTATGTTAAGTGAAATCAGACAGTCATAAAAGACCACATATTATATAATTCCATTGATATGAAAATCTAGAATATGGAAATCTATTAAGAAGGTAGATAAGTGGTTGTTTAGGCTAGGGTGGGAGAGAAGTAAGGGGGTGATATAAAGGGTACAAGATTTCTTTTTGAATTCACAAAAATGTTGCAAAAGTGACTGTGATGATGGTTTAATGTAACTGTGAATATAATAAAAACCAATGAACCAGAACCATTTAAAATGGAGTCTGGATTCCTCAATAGCAACATGCACTTTAGATGCATAAATTGTATTGTTTGTGAATTATATCTCAATAAAGCTTTTTTTTTTTTTTACAAAAAGGAAATGTACTAGAAAAAAATAATAATAATGTACTATTTGGCTCACTATTGCCACTACAACATATTAATACTGATCATTGATTTTTTTAATGTGATGAACGATAACAAAAGGATGATGAAAGCAGGATTTGAAAGAGAATTAGGAAATCATACAATAATGGGAATTTAATAAAATATGGTAAGTCAGGAGATCACATTAAAGGTACAGTGTGAGAACTATGGAGGTAACTATTATATTAAAAAAATCTCAAATCAGAAATGGTTATCTAATATTAATATAGCCAAAGGAAAAGTAGATTTTAAAGCACAGACCATTACTAGGGATGGAGAAGGTCATTTGTTCATAATAAAGTGTCAACTCACCAAGGTAACATAACAATCCTAAACATTTATGTACCCAATAACAGAGCTTTAAAATAAAGCAAAAACTATTAGAACTGCGAGAGAAATAGACAAGTCTACAGTGGTAATATAGAGATGTCAATATCCCTTTCTCAATAGTTGATACAATAAGTATACAGAAAAATCAGTAAGTATATGGAAGACTCGCATAATGGTTTCAACCAATTTGACCTAATTGACATTTACAGAACATTCTATCAAACAATAGCAAAACTGATCAGGAAAAAAAATAGAGGCACAAATTTGTAGAAAGCTTAATTCTTTTCGAGTGTACACAGAACAATTAATAAGATAGACCATCATTCTGGTCCATTAAACAAGTGTCAATAAATTAAAAAGGATTCAAGTGACATAAAGTGTGTCATCTAATCACACTGCAATTAAACTAGAAGTCAATAACACAAAGATACCCAGATAATCCCAAAATATTTAGAAACCAAACAACCATTTCTAAATAGCCATGGGTCAAAGAAGAAATAAAAGGTTATAAGAAAGTACCATGAACTGAAAATAAAAATACATATAGAAATTTATGATATGCCTCTAAAGCACCACTTAAGGAATATTTATATCATTAAACATCTGTGTTTGAGAATCCAAAATACCTTCTATCAATGACTTCAGCATACACCTTACAAAACTAGAAAAATAAGACCAAATAAAACACAGACTAGAAGAAAAAATAATAAAGAGAGGAAATGAGTGAAATAGAAAACAAAAACAACAAAGAAAAATTCATTAAACCAAAAGCTGCTTCTTGGAGAAGACTGATAAAATTGATAAGCTATGAAGCAGATAGATCAGGGAAAAAGAAAGAATAACCAATATCATGAATGATACAGGTAATATAACTACATAGCTTAATAATATTAAATAATGTAATAAAGGAGCACCATGAACTACTTTACACCAATGAATTCAACAAGTTAGATGAAACTGACGAACTTGTGAAAGACAATCAAAGCTAACTCAAGATGAAATTGATAACCCAAATAGCCCCGTATCTATTCAAGAAATTAAATTTGTAATTAAACACTTCTCCCACAAAGTAAACTTTAGGTCCAGGTGGCTTCACTGGGGAATTCTTAAACATTTAAGGAAGAAATCATGTACAGATTCCAGAAAGTTGAAAATAAGGGAATATTTTCTGACTTATTCTATGAAGTCGGCATTGCTCTGATACCAAAACCAAAGATATTTCAAGAAAAGGAAACTACAGAACCTTATTCCTCATGGACATAGATGTAAAAATTCTAAACAAAATTTAGTAAATTGAATCCAACAATATATAAAAATAATATTATGATCAATTTGGGCTTATTCCAAGAATGCAAGGTAGGTTGAACTTTCAAATATCAGTGAAGGTAACTCACTATATTAAACTAAAAAGGAAAAACCTTGTGATAATTAGCTGCAGAAACAAAATCCATTTCTGATAAAAAAAAACACTTAGCAAATGAAGAATAAAAGCAATTTCCTCAGACATAAAGAGCATCTACAAAAAAGCCCAACACCTAACATCATACTTCATGATAAACAAGACAAGGATATCTGTTCATATCACTTCTATCCAACCTTGTACTGGAGGTTCGAAGGCAGTGTCATCATACAAGAAAAAAATTCATAACAGACATAAAGACTTTAAAGAACTCTATTTGCACAAGAAAATCATTTATGTGGAAAATCTGATGGAATGTACTACATATTGTTGCACACAGCAACTGCAGCTAATGAGTTTAATAAAGTTGCAGAAAATAAGAATATATAAAACCAATTGTATTTTTGTATGCTAACAAAAAAAGAATTGGAAACTAAATTTTTTTAAAATGTCACTAAAAAAGCATAACGTATGAAATATTAATAAATCTGATGAAAATATATAAGACTTATACACTAAAATATTGTACCAAATACTGCTTAGAAGACCTGACTAGAGAGGTTTTCATGTTCATGAGTCATGAAACTCAGTATTAGTAAAACAACAATTCTCTCAAAATATATCTTTAGATTAAAACACTCCTAATCAAATCCCTGTATGCATCTTTTAATTGGCAATCTGATTCTAAAATTCGTACGGGATAGACAAATCAATGTCCTTGAAATATGAAGAACAAAGTTATTTTTATTTATCAGGACTTTTTATAAGGCTATACCAAAGTGTGCTACTAGCATAGCAATAAACATGTATTTCAGTGGATTAGAGCAGAGAATCCAAAAATAGACCTACGCGTGTGTGGACAACTGATTTTTGAAGTATAAAGACAATTCAGTGGAGAAAGGATGGTTTTCAAAAAGTCATGCAAAAACAATTTAATATCCATAGGCCAAAAAACAAACTTTTATCCCTACCCTGTACTATATGCAAAAATTAACTCAGAATGAAAGAGACTAAATGTAAAAACCTAAAACTATAAAACTTCTAGAAGAAAACCTCTGTAATTTTGGGTTAGACAAATATTTATTAGAAACAAGAACAAAATCACAATTGTCCAGAAAACAATTTGATAAATTCAACTTCATCAAAATTAAAAGCTTCTGCCAAGCAAAGGACACTGTTAAGAAAATGAAAAGACAAGCCACAGACTGGAAGAAAATATTTGCAAATCCCACATCTGAGAAGAGATTCATAGCGGCTGGGCGGTGGCTCACACCTGTAATCCCAGTACTTTGGGAGGCTGAGGTGAGCAGACCACTTGAGGCCAGGGGTTCGAGACCAGTCTGGCCAACATGGCAAAACCTGTCTCCACTAAAAATACAAAAAAAATTAGCTGCGCATGGTGGCACGCACCTGTAATCCCTGCTACTTGGGAGGCCAAAGCATGAGAATTGTTTGAACCCAGAAAGTGGAGGTTTCAGTGAGCCAAGATCATGCCACTGCACTCCAGCCTCGGCAACAGAGCATGACTGTCAAAAAAAAAAAAAAAAATTCACAGCCAGAATGTAGAATTCTCCAAGCCCAATATGAAAACTAACAATCCCATAATGGGCTAAATATTTGAACAGAAATTTTACCAAAGAAGATGTGTGGATTCTAAATAAAGGTATGAAAACATGCTCAATATCATTAATCATTAGAGAATTGCAAATTAAAACCCAGAACAAGCTATGACTATACCTGTTTGAATGACTAAAAGAAAAGACCACACCAGGTATTGGCAAGGATGGAGAGGAACTGGAACTGTCACTCTGCTACTGAGAAAAGGGTACCACCTTTTGAAAAACTGAATTTCTTAAAAAGTTAAATGTACACCTACTATATTATTCAGCCATTCCACTCCTAGGTATTTACCTAACACAAATTAAACCATGGGTTCATACAAAGACTTGCACATAAATGTTTGCAACAGCTTTATTTGTAATAGCAAAACTGGAAACAGACACACTGTCCATCAATAGGTGAATGCTGATGGACAACAAACTGTGGTCTATCCATACAATGCAATACTACTCAGGAATAAAAAGCAGCGAGATCTTAATATATGCTATAACAGGAATAATCTCAAAATAATTATGCTGAGGGAAAAAAGAAAAAAGCCTCCTTTTGGTTAAAGGAGGAGGGATTGTTCCATTTACATAAAATTCTAGAAAATGCAAACTAATTCATAGTAACAAAGTATTTGCTTGGTAATGTTTGTCTGGTGATCATTATTTGCCTGGTGATGCTGGACCCAAGGACAGGAGGGAGGAAGACATTACAAAGGGTAATGAGGAAACTTTAGGGTGATGGTGTCATGAATATACGCATATGTCAAAACTTATCAAATTGTATACTTTAAACATGTGCAGTATACCTTAAGCCATTTATACCCCAATATAATGCAAAACAAACAAAAATCCTTAGTAGCATTTTTAACAATGCAAAGTTATTATGGTAAAAAATGAAAATAAATAAAAACAACAGCAAGAACATATAGAAGGATAACAAAAGAAACAAGCAAGTCATCTTCAAGAATTTTAGTTGGAAATCAGGTGCCCACAAAGACATAATTCTTTCTAGCCAACCAGAAACTATTTATTTTATTTCTGAATTCCTAACAAGGATACCATTTAGAATAACATTGTAAATGGAAATCTTAAATATTTCTGTTTGAATGAGCTACCACAGGTATATCACCAAAAGGACATGAACTGCCAGCAAGTGACATTTTTAAGCAACAGTAATGGATTTGCGCTGATCTAGTAACACACCTTTCGACCAGCTTTGTTCGTTTTACAGTGGATTGCTACAGTCAGGTTGTAGAAACCATTAAGTAATTGATAATATCTACTGGTTACCATGAGTTGATTACGCATTTCCTTATCTGGGAGCAATTAAGATAATAGGATCATGCTGGGTTCAGCTTATGAAATGAAATTAGTGAGGAAAATAATCAGTTTCATAAGAACCTAAGGAGTGAGTTGCCTTTAAGTTGCAAGGAAAGAAAAGAATCCTGTAGGAAGGGTAATTCAGTCAGAATAGAGAGAGAAATAACCCCTGAAAGCAGAAATTCAGTGAGAAGAAAGAAATCTTCGGATTTCCAAATAATTTTTATTTGCATTAAAATTGTTCTTTGGACTATTTGGAGAATATAGCTCAAACATCATTCCATTTGGGTAGCAAAAGCTCTTGACTGCACAGTCTCCTTTCACTATAGCTACAATATCTACACGGGAGGTCTGTTTGTTATGCCTTCATGTATTGAGTGTTTTGATTCAAAAACAGTTTAAAGAATATATAAATTCCAAATAATGTTCAAATCATCTGGCACTGGCTATCGATCATAGAATGATTTCTTCTTGATTTGATATTAAGTATCCTCAAATTTCTGATGTTTAATTTGATGGTTAAATATAATGCCCATACAATTAAAACCAAGTGAAGACTTTAAACAGCTGTGCTGACAAACACCTGACCAAGTTAACTCTCAAAGGCATTTTGCATTTACCAGGATACTGAACCAATCTACCACTTTAAACTCTTTTCTGTTCTTTCTCAGACAAGTTTCATCAGGCTCCTCACATGTGGACAGCAGCTCTGAATGGTGGAATGAGAAAGATCCATTTGAAATTAAACAATAAGCCACTTGCAACACGCACACAAGACCCAAATCTGCTGTCATCATCCTTATCCAGAAGAAATGGTTGAGAAGTGGCACAGGAAAGAACATGTGTGTAATGTTAGGAAAAATCAGCTTGTCATGAATGCCAAGAAAGCACCTAATGACTTGAAGTGAGTTTGAACAGGCAGTGGGAAAGCATAAAAAAAAAAAATACTGCAAGTCTAAGAAACTACAAGCTCCTTTTTAGCATCTTTGCTGGATCCAAATATGAGCAGATATTGTAGCTAATTATCAATGATAAGGTAGAATTTCTACCTTGTGGGTATTTAAAAATAAGACGAAAGATGTCTTAATTTGGTTCAGATGTCAACCTGCCTGGTGTTGTTAAAGCTGGCAGCACCTGTGAAAAAAGGGGCCAACACCCTCACTTAACAGATGAGGAAGTGGAAAGCAAGGGCCTCGACCAAAATGATACCGCGCTTAGGGACAGCGCCGGAACTGGAAGCTACACGTCAAGACTCCCAAGTCTCTGTCTCAGGCCTTCTTTACTGTTCTTCGAGTTTACTTCTGGGGCCATGATTCTATAAAACAAGTCACATTGGCCGGGAGCGGTGGCTCACACCTGTAATCCCAGAACTTTGGAAGGCCGAGGCGAGTGGATCACCTGAGACCAGGAGTTTGAGACCAGCCTGGCCAATGTGGTGAAAACCCGTCTCCACTAAAAATACAAAAAATTAGCCGGGCGTCGTGGCAGACGCCTGTAATCCCAGCTACTTGGGAAGCTGAGGCAGAAGAATCGCTTGAACCCAGGAGGCAGAGGTTGCAGTGAGCCGAGGTCGCACCACTGCACTCCAGCCTGGGCAACGAGAGCAAAACTCCGTTTCAAAAAAAAAAAAGTCACATTAAGGCAGGTGATTTTTGCACATTGGTTTTTAACCCAGCTGCAGAACAGAATTACCCGAGAGCTTTAGAGGTTCTGATGTCCCAGCCTCCCCTCTCCCGCCAGGATTCTGATGTAATCCAGCTGGGGTGTGGCCCTAACGCAGGAAATTTCTAGAGCTCCCCTAGGTAATTCTACTGTGCAGCCATGGCTGGGAAGCCCTGACAAGGAACGAAGCATGGTGGGAATACAACTTGCTGATAATTAATACAAGCTTTTCCAACTGTTTGTCATATTCCAATCTAAGCAGGTGTTCCCTGCTGAAAATTTCTACTACTGATGAGAGTAATCCCTGCTGCTCCCGGCCCTTCTGAGACAGCATTCTCGGTCCTCTCTCAGCCTCTAGAAGTGCACCACTGCAATCCAAATTTTAAAACAGAGATCGGAAAACAAGTTTCAAAACGTTAAGAAAAAGCGAGGGAAGGAAATCCCCCTATTTGGACAAGTCTCCATAAGCAAAACAGAGGAAAGGGAGGCTATCTGGCGTTAATTCCGGCCAAGAGTACTTGGTTATTTTCCCAGAATTATCCAAGTAATCCTGTGAAAGGCAAATCTATGGAGGCTAAATTATGTACAAACTGCCCAAATCGTGGGTTTTAATCAAAAGTTACCTGACTCTGGAAAGTGTGAAAACCAAGGAACCGCAGGCATTCTGAGTTTGACTCGACCCTGGACCCCTGCCCTCTTCCCTAAGCAGCTTCCTCCAAGTCTTGTGATAATAAACCACTACCAGGCAAACTGAAATAATCAGACACCCTCTCCCAGGGCCCTTTCGCGCCGCCTCGGAGCCTGAATTTCCCACCCTGGGGAACTCCCCAGTTCCTTATACACCCCATGTGGCCCTGGAGAAGACACTGGGAGGATTCGGAGGGGGTATGGTCAGGGCCAATCCTCGGGCACCCACCCACCAGAGCCATCTCTAGACCGCGGAGGCACCAGGGAGCCCACCTGGTCCGGCGTCCGCACACCTTACAACGCTGCGCCCCCGACACTCGGCTGCGGGCGGCCCTAGGGTGACAGTGTCAGAAGTTCACTAGGTCCGCAGAAGGGCGGAAGTGTGGAGGAGTGTCCCAGCACCCGAGTCTCCCCGGCGCCGCCCAAGCCTCAGCCTGGAACTAGAGAGGGGGCTCCGCGAAGGACTGTCGGAAAGGGTGGGGGGTAGCGGACTGCTGGGGATGACAGCTCCCCAGCTCAGGCGCCGCCTTCTCGCCCCGGCTCTGCCTGGCTGGAAGCAGAACCCAGGCAAGGGCGAAAAGCCAGGACAAGGTCCCAGGAGGCTGGGTCGAGCCTAAACGCAGAGATCGACCCCAGGGTACGCCTTAGCCCCAACCCCGCGCCACTTGTCCCCAGCTTGGGCGGCAGCGCAGCCCCAGGATGGACCTTCGCGGAAGAGAGCAAGTCCCACGCTGTAGCGCTTTTCGCTGTAGCACAGGCTTTAGAAGCAGAGTCCCCGGGAGGGACGCAAGACGCGCAGACTACCCTACCTGTCCGGCGATATAGAGCAGGCACCAGGTGCCACCGAGGAGGCGGGCCAGGAACCCGGGGCACTGGGGCGCCTCCAGTCGTGCCATGGTCCCCATGGCGGGGACCAAGGGGAGTCTCGGGCGAGACCCCTCCCTGGAAGAGGTGGCCGCCTCCTGCGCTGACTGTGGTGGCTCCGCGGCGGCGGCCGGCAGGCGGGCTCGGGCGTGCGCCCCACGAGACAGAGCTGCGCTGGGGCAGGCGGAGCGGCTTTGGAGCTTCAGTGCGGCCGCGGAGCGGGTCTGCTTTGAATGGGAGCGCGTGCGCTGGGGGTGGGGGCGTTATTTGTGAATGTGCTGCTTGTCTTGGCTCGGGATGGTTCGCGCTCCCCCCACCCCCAACACCCCTCCAGCTCCTGCTCCTCCCCTCCCGTGTCAGCCCAGCGGAGGCGGGGAGCGCAGACATCCAGCCGCCCCGGCAGCGACAGCGGTGCGCGCTTCGGGAAACCCGAGCGGGGCTGCGCGCTGGCTTCTATTTATTTATTCTTTTTAAAAGGGAGAATCGCTCACTGCCCACCTTGCTAGCGCTTGGAATGCCACCCTGCCGGCCCTTGGAGAAGGAAAAGCTCTCCCTGGACGCTGGCGCTTTCCCAGGAACCAGTCCTAGGAGCCATTCCCTGCGCGCTTTCCCTGGAGCTCGGAGCTCCGAGTGCTGTTGCTGACCTGGGAGGCCCGCAAGACGCTCCAGAGGCTTGAGACGATTTTGCACGTGTTAGGAGGGGGGAATGATGAAGAAACTTACAACCTCACGTAATGGGACAGAACTGAAATCGTTATGACATGCTTGTCCGTGGGGACTTGTCCCCTGGGTGCTCATGGAGCTTTTCCCATGGAGTGGATTTGTTTTGCAACATGCGCTCGGGAGTGGCGGGGACCCACGACAGCTGGGGAGGGACGCCGTGAACCAGAAGACAGCGTCGGGCACAGAGAGCCCAAGGAGTGGGTTCAGTGAAATTGACTTCGCTGGTTGTCTTCCTGTACTAATGGGTTGCTGGGGGCAAGCTAGGGCGCCCCCTTCTCTGGTTTGGACCACGCTCTCAGTACACAGGAGGCTTTCAGGCTGTCTCTTTAACAGAAGATAAACATTGAGCTCAGTTGCAGGTTTTGTGGGGGTTTTTTGTTTGTTTATTTTTTGTTTTTTGCCATTGGGACTCAGGCTCATTTCTTCCTGAAAATTTGGCGCTATAGAGCCAGTCTCCCAAAGCATCTTTGTAAGAAAGCAAATCTCCCACCCTCCTTCCAACTGTCTTCCAGGCCACTCCACCCCTCTCCTGCCTTGGCAGTAAAGTTAAAAGAGGCGGAGAACTGGCCCCACTTCAGTAAACTCGGTAGGATAAGGGGATTCAGCGCTGTGTTCATGAAATAACTTTTGTGAAGTTCCCACGTGCGCGCATGGGGATGAGCCCAGCATAAAATTAAGACGCCACCATACTCCCTAGCAACCATTCATTCAATCCACATATTCCTAAATGCCTACTCCTTGCCAGGCGCTGTGGTTGAACGTTGTAGCCCATCAGCGACTGAGACAGATGCGGATCCTGCCCTTTTTAATTGGGTGAACAGACCAGACACAAAGTGTCTGGTAACAGAATGAGAGGCAAAGTCAGGGCAGAAGTGCCTCTAGGAAATGAATGTCATATGTGTGCCAATATCAGCACTTGTGTCTAGAATAGGAGTTGTGTAGTTGTTAATGGTAAAGGAGGCTGCTTTTCCGAATTCATCTGTTTACTCATTATGTGTATTGAGTTCCCAAAGTCTGAAAGAAAAAAATCAGAAATGGGAAAAATACATCTACCTTTGAGCCTAGATTCCCAGAAAGTTAAAGCTCAAAGATCAAAATATTTGGAGATTCTTTTCTAAAGGAGTTTTAGGCTAAGTTTTCAGCTTGAATTGATACAAAGGAAAAGGTGAGACATTTAAAAAATGAATAAATAAACCAAACATACATACACACAAAATAAGAACAAAGACCACAGAGGCTGGAGACAGGAAAATATTTCTATGGAGGGTCGCAAATGGCTTGTCTTGCTAGGATGATTGAGCCACAATGTTAAACAGAAAAAGGCAAGGCTGTGCTTGGCAGGCATGTGGTCCTAACCTGTTGGGGTTGGGGGTACCTACAGCACCAGGTGGGAAGAAAGAAGGGAAATGATGTGCCAGGCAGCAGTGCTAAGCAACATTAACTGAATTAAATTCTCAAACAACCCCCAAGATAGGTGCAGATCATCCTAACTTGACACATCAGAGTACTGAAGCTCAATGGCTATATTACTAGGATTGGAAGTAGGCTCTGGAGGGGAGCATAGCTGCAGAATTTCAGGATTGGAAGGGAGCTCTAGCCCAGCCACATATTGCAAACCATGAAGAATTTGACCATCTAGTCCAATAGCCACACTTGGATTTTTAAATTCATGAACAAACTAAGGCCCACGAAAATTAAGTTATGTGTCCAATGTCTCACACGTAAGAGGCAGATGAATTCATTCCTACAACTTGATTAGAAAAGCATGACCTTCTATTCCTTTAATAGCGAGGTAACAAGAAAATAGGAATTTAAAGTTAATTAATAAGGCAATTAGTCGAGTGTAGGGTTAAAAAAGGGCAGAAGGTCCAAAAGGAGGGAGA
Organism: Hylobates moloch; assembly: GCF_009828535.3. Classification (NCBI taxonomy): domain Eukaryota; kingdom Metazoa; phylum Chordata; class Mammalia; order Primates; family Hylobatidae; genus Hylobates; species Hylobates moloch. The sequence goes on from NW_026652294.1 coordinate 60,675,370, forward strand.
CCAGCTAGGAAGATGCTGCCATAAACTGGCCATAAGATGATGAAGTCTTCATTCCTGGAGATGCACTCTGGTGAGTGGACAACAAAGTGGGTGCTGGGAAAGCTGGACAGGAGAAGGAAGGCATTGATTGGTCTCATATAATATGAGAAGATGGCATCTCCTTAGAGCATCTCCATGCCAAGGGTTCAACTCCAGATCTTTGCGTCCAGCATCAGACTTGAATGTTAGCAGAGCCTGAGTTCATTGGTTTGTTCATTGTCTGCTTAAAAATCCATAGGTTTTTAGATGACTTTTGATCAGTGTACATGATTGATAGTTTAAAGAATGAATGACAAGGACAAAAATATTCCCATTATCCACTAAGATCAACTTTCCTTGATACTGCACAAATTGTAGGGAGGATGCTTTAAAACAGATGTCTTTACTTAACAGCTTAATAACCTCATTGTCATAGAAGGACTAAGAAATGCCACATTGCTCAGGCCCTGGAATCTACATGGAGTGTCAGACGATGCCAGCCACCACTGATGGCTTTTCACCAGTTCCAATCTCACCAGAGCCTCTGCTCTGTTCTACAAGCCCTTTCATTTGAGATTTGCAGCAGGAGAGTGTTTGGGCCATCACAAGCCCATCCTCTGAAAGGATAGTTCCATTGGAACACACGAATGCATGATGCCGAGGCTGGCTCTCACTCTTCCACTTAATCTCAGTGGTACTTCTGACTGCTCACCATGTCCCGATGCTTTCTTCAGCTCTCACTCTTCTTCCTATCCTCTTTTTATCCAACATACTTTTCTTTCCACAGCTCATCATTTCAATAGCACTCTTTTCATAACCCTACACTCTCCTGCCCTTTGGTCTTCACTCTTCAACTCAAAATGAACTCAGTTACCTGCTTTCTCAGTGCCCACCCTCCAGGAACAAGCACTGCAGGGGAAAGCCACAGAATAGGACAGGTAAGTATCAGAACATCACCTTCACCAGCTCCAGATGGACTTGCAACACTGCCCCTCAGTCTTCCTCTATTTCTCTGTCTATTCACCGTCATACCATCCTACTCTCTTACGATGACTATTTCAAACACTCCCCAGTTTCTCCAAACCTCCAACTCCTCCTTCACACTGCTCCTTTTCAACAGACATGCAGAGCTCCAGCTTTTCAGAGAAAATCAAATTAGTTGAATGGGAGCAATTTCTACTTCTACCCTTTTGTACCAAATCTACTTCTATCCATACCATACTTCCCTTCTGTTTTCTCTCTAAGGCTAGTCCCTCTCCAATGTTCTGGGTCTGATCTTCTCTTGCTTTCAACTAGTAAAGAAATGTATTAGTGTTCCCATTTCCATACTGTGTATTCAATAACTCCCTGTAAACTGTATCCTACCTTTTAATATTCAAATATGCCCAAGCCTCTCCCATGAATAAATAAGGACATGAACTCTCTTTCAGTGACCCCATATCTTCTTCCCATCATAACTACATTTCTTAAAGGTTTTGTTTATAGTCCCTATTGCTTTCCTCTGTGTCTATTTAATCCTCAATCCATTCCAGTAAGAATTTGGCCACCAGCACTCTATGAAAATCGAAGCTACTCTAGTCACCAATAACCTCCATGCTGTAACATCCAATGGACATTGGTCAGTCCTCTCTTTGTCCTCACAAAACCTCATGACATGGTTGATTGTTCCTTCTTGAAACATGCTACTTTCTTGGCTGTTCATCTGACACTGGCATGCTACTTCTAGGAACACATTTTTGAAGATGGTGTCCCTTTCCCTCTGGATATCCTTCAATGATTAACTCATTACTGAGCCTCTCCCATATATGGGTTGGATTTCTTGTTTACATGCATGGATATATCTGTATTCTTTTCCTTCAAAGAATTGATTTTAATTTGTGATTACTCTTTTATTAACCGAAGTAACCAAAATGTGTCCTTTCTTCTCCCACTAGGTTGTGAATTCTACAAGAGCAATTCATCATTGTGGTGCCAATGCCTACTCAATCCAAATGCCTAGCACATGTTTGACAAAATTGAAATTTGTTGAATTAATAAATGGATGAATTAGTACTTCACACCTTTCAATGGGCTGGAAACTTAACCATTAGGCAAGACACAAATAGCAAGCACCTAGAAGATAAGCATGATAGACTATTAACCTTTATCCTAGTACCTATGGTAGTCCTCCAACATGGGGGATATTCCAAAAAATGACTGACCGACTAAATGAATGGACAGAATCCACTAATAGAGTGAGAGACTGACTAATCATATAAACTCCTAGGCAAACCCCCGATTTAAAAAATCCATCAGCCTATGTATAGTTCTCGAATTTCAAGGTTGTAGCAACAATTCTTCCTTCTTTTAAGAAATGAAGTTTGGTTTAGAGTCAATTATATTACCCATCATAATCTCAAAGTATCTCCAATAAGAAAACAACAATAATGAAAATAATACAGAAAGCCCACCACAATACAAATTATTTTTTCATAAATACATAGCAGCAGGGGAAGGGAGGAGATGCTCATTCTGTTACCCAGAGTTCAGATTTACCTAAATTGTTCTAATGAGTATATTGTGTTTATTATAAAATGCTCAGCAAGAATGGAATTTTCTGATAGTTGACTCAAATCCTGCTTCATTCCCCTCTTGGTCTTTCACTGGATATGCCCTCTTGTCAGCCTTTCTTTGCCTCAGCAGACAAGGAAAACACAGAGCAAAGCTGTTCAGTCAAGCAAAATGTTCATTTTTGACAAGTTAAATGTCACACACTTTGTTCAAAGAAAATATACATGCCTGAATTATACAGTTAAAAGTCTCCTCCTTGAGTGAAGCCATTTCAATAATAAACCAGTCCACAGAGACATGTGGCTTCAACTATTACAAACTGTTAAATTATGTGCATAATAAAAAAATGATAGGAAACATAAAGTAGTATGTTTATATCTCACAGAAATGACTCAAAACCATATTTCAAGAAAGTAAACTCTGGAAACCAGCAGTTTTACTTACTCGTTGCCCCAATGTAATGTCTGTTCTAATTCTTTTAGATGAACCTACAGGGTTTTCTTTAGCTACTGTATTTCTAGATTCTTAAATTATAAGCATAAAGGTTAGCTGATACTAGATAAACATAGTTGTATGAATTAACATCCAGATTAAAATATTTTAAATTGCCTCTGCTTCCTTATAAGGGGAAAACGCAGTGTCTCAGGAGGGTTGTAACTTATCAGCAGGCTTATCTTTCCATCCTATAACACTGAGTCCCGGAGGACAGTTTGCGCTCACGGTGATCCCCTGGCATCAGTCTGACTGCATTCACAATAGTGTGTTTGTCATGTGCATACTTAATCTCTTGATGTTGGCTTGCAGGAGTCTCAAATATAAAATGTGACAGCATTTGTTTTTCTTACCACAGAAAAAATGACATCACAAACTGTTAAAAGGTTAAACCATATATTATGGCTTCGTTTCAGAGTCACTGTTTGCGTCATATGACAGCCCAACAGGGACAGAATCTAACACACTTCACATTCCTGAATCTAATAACACATATAAGCTCGTCTGGGTGAGGCCCATTGGGTGTGGTTTTATCACACAGAAAATCTTATATAATAATAACCTTTAAAAAAAATTCTCATTCTTTCTCCATGTGTCGATGTATTTGTTCAAATAATACAGCAAAGGACAACAGAGATTAGAAAGGAATCAAAAAATTACATTTAAAAACAGACATATGAATTCTGTTTCTTTTCTCTGGAGACCTCAGAAACTGTTTACCTGAATGGGCAACAAGTTTTCCATACTTCAACTGGTCTGTCAACAAAAATATTCAGTTTCCATTTTATGTTAGCCATTATGAAAACATGTAAAAGAAGTAAAGTATATGATCCTTGTTTTTTTTCAAAACACACACAATTAAGTTTCACAAAATACATTTATGAAAGAAATTTATATCTCCAAAATGTTTGCTCTCTATTGTAATAGATGCCCTTTGAGAGCAGAGTATTCTGTTGCAGCCATTTTTCTTCAGTACCTACCACACTGTGGGCACTCAATAAATGTTTGATGAACTGCACTGAACATTTATTCTAATGCAAACCACATTGATGAGTATTGTGAGGAATAAACACTGATTCTGTATTTATGCCCAGCTTCCTGAAGCCAAAGTCAGAATATTTCGATGATCAGAACCTTTACTTCTATAAAGTGCTGATATGCAGTTTCTAAGACATAATCTAAAATATGATAGAGAAAGTAGTAGTGGTTTAGTAGGTAGGTGTTAGCCAGCTAATTCAACTTATTTTATAGGGTATATATATATATATATATACATATATATGCATGCCATTCTGAAATCAAAATATTCTGTGTGTTTTGTTTTGTTATTACATCATCCAGTACAATAGCAGTTCATGTTCTCTCTGCTCTCAGGAATACCTAGAAAACTGGTGGATAAAGTACAGTTGTGTACTTACTCTAAACTTACATCTGAAGTTCCTTGACTGTGTTTCAAGGTCTCCAAAAATAAGTCCTGGAAGCTGGATATCCATGTCTTATAAAATCACAGTAGCAAACACAACAAGGGTAAATTACTGTCGTCTGTTTTCTATGCAGTGAGCGCTATCTCGGCTCACTGCAACCACCACCTCCCAGGATCAAGCGATTCTTCTGCCTCAGCCTCCCAAGTAGCCAGGACTACAGGTGCCTGCCACCACGCCCAGCTAATTTTTGTATTTTTAGTAGAGACAGGGTTTCACCATGTTGGCCAGGATGGTCTCGATCTCCTGACCTCGTGATCTGCCTGCCTCGGCCTCCCAAAGTGCTGGGATTAAAGGCATGAGCCACTGCACCTGGCCCAACTTTTATTTTTTATTTGAAATCAGCGTTCAAACAAAAGGAAAGTGGGCCTGTTTTGAACTATCATCCTCAGTTTCCGTATAAGCAGCTACATAGGTGGTAAGATTTATTATATCCCTGTTTGGTTCATTCTGAAAGAAGTACCAGTTTGTATATGCGGACACAATCCCCTTCAGTTTTGCTGGAAAATCAGAACTTCAACACTGAGTCTCCAGATAGCACTGGAAATTCATTCAATGAGAATAAATACATGAAAGCACAGGATTTTGTTTACTCTGTTTGCTTCTCATGAGCAATATAGTAAAATAACTCCTCAGAGAATTAAAACAAATTGTGATATAGAATACATACATATATATATATATATATATATATATATATATATATATGGAGAGAGAGAGAGAGAGAGAGACGGAGTCTTGCTCTGTCACCCCAGCTGGAGTGCCGTGGCGCAATCTCAGCTCACTGCAACTGCTGTCTCCCAGGTTCAAGTGATTCTCATGCCTCAGCCTCCCTAGTAGCTGGGATTACAGGCATGCACCACCATGCCCGGCTAATTTTTGTATTTTTAGTAGAGATGGGTTTTCACTATGTTGGCCAGGCTGGTCTCAAAGTCCTGATCTCAAGTCATCTGTCCACCTTGGCCTCCCAAAGTGCTGGGATTACAGACGTGAGCCACCGAGCCTGGCCACAGAATATAATTTGAAAGTAACTGCTACTATCAACCCCAAGTTAATGACTGATAACTTTTAGTTTTTCTCCTAACTGGATGCACCAGAGAACTACCGACCAAAAAAGAAAAAAATGAGCAAGATTTTTGGCAACAATAAAATGACCATGTTTTAGAAGATACTGTCGATCTTCGCTGTTAAGATTAAATGAACTAAACTGTGAAAAGCACTTTGTAAATTGTGAAGCAATGTTAAAAACATTTCATTCATTATTCAGTAGTACACTACTATGTTGCAGAAGACATTATGGCAGCTTAGAAAGACATGCTTTAAAACAGACATGAAAATCTAATTAAAAGTTGATGAGAACACTAACATTCTCAGGGAGTAGAGGTCAGTGTGAGATTATTGGGATATTTCAGGTTCTTCTCTAATTTCTAATATCATTTGAATGTTGTTTCTTGCAGCACAAATTTACTTCATAATTGAATAAAGCAATGAAGATATTTCCTTTTAGGAAAAAAAATGGATGAGAAAGAAAAACAATAATATGGCCTTAAAATGGCCATATTGAAGTCAGAGATGAAGTTAGTACAAATGCACATCCAATAAAAAACTACAGCTACAGATTTGGCACTCAGCTTTCAAAGAGTCATGAAACCTGATAAATTACAGTGCCAAACTAGGTGGGGGGAGATCAGACCGTAGTTGCATGCATGAAGCACTATAGCCTTGATGAAAATCAGGAAAGTTTCACAGTTGTTTTTTTTTAATCTGGCCTCATATAGATTTTATCATGTATGCCCTTAGGTTTATTAGCATGGAGTTATATAGCAAAAAAAGATACAGTAAATAATTGATACAGGAAACTATAATTTGGCATTGATTATATCTCTAGGCATCCTGGTATCTAGAAAACTATAATTTCCTTCATCAATTATTATATCCACCTCTTGTAGCAATATTTCATGAAAATGTACTTTTCCCTTTAAATTGCACATGTAAGTTTTTCAAAAAGAAGACAAGACATAAAAGGAAACAGAAGAGGAAATTCAGAATTGAAGGTGAGGCAAGGTATAGTACATACACCATTACATTACAGCGTGTAATGCGTGCTGTAACAGGGGCAGCCTATTCGTACACAGGGCATGCAAATTGTTACCTTGATCAAGGGCCACATAATAAGGGAAGAGAAGAGCATCTTCTCAGCCTTCATCTGGGATTTCCACTGTGTTCAGCCTCAGGGATGTGGTGTTGAAATCCCACAGCTGGCTTGAATCAGGTTCAAGAGGCATATTAGTTAGGCATGGGTGATAGTAACAGCTGTTAATAGATAAATCCCCAAATCTTGATAGCATAACATAATAGCTGTTTACGTAAACAGGTGAACTTTAGCCAACAGCATGGCAGTTGGAAATATGTGAAAAATCCTTTCAGAAAGTCAACAGAACATCAGAAAACTGAATATTTCTATAAAGAGTTATCTGGAGTTAAAAGACAGATATTGTCATACATTAGCAATAGCCTAAGGGAGATTCTTGAGGAAGGCTTATTTGACCTCCTCTCCCCAACAAGACTAGGTTAGGCATCTTCCCAAGTGCCTCCACTCAACTTGTACTTCTCCTCTTAGGCTGTCCCTGTTATAGTGACCATCACATGGTGTAACATGGTGGTATAATTTCTCGTACTAGGCTGTAAGCCCCATGACAGCAAGAATTACCTCTTCTCACCTTTGTCTTCCCAGTACTCAGACAGTGCCTGGCACATAATAGGTACTTATTCATACTCATTGAAAGAAGAGAGGAATGGAAGAAGGAAAGGAGAAATGGAGAGAGGGGAGAAGCATAAGAACTCAAAAAGATGTTAAACCTTAGAAGATAAAGACTAGCTATAATCTTTTAGCTGTATAAGAAAGTGAATTAATTCGAAAGTAAGCCACAGAAATGTGATAAATGCCAATTCTAAATGCCATTATGCTAGAGGGGGAAAAAACAGGAAAAAAATAATGTCAATTTCATTTTTGCTAATAAAATTATTAGAATTAGCAGGTGACTATTCACTATAATATGTAAAAACTTTACCTTGGGAATAAACGTTGTTTGTGCCTGTTTCCATCCCTTTCCACAAGCGTAAAAAAGAAATCTGTGAGCAAACATACAGGGCAAACAGAGCCTCCCTGAAACCCTTGTGCCTGAGATATTGCTACTTAGAGTACATAAATGTATTTATCGAGCTACACGTGCAAATTATGGTGTTGGCTGTGCAAACAAGGCCATATTACTTAAGTCATTGATGGAACCAAATTTGGAGTCTTTTCAAAGTCTAAAACAGTCTTATCAGAAATTACAAAGCTCTTTACTAACATTCATCTTAAGTGAATTCTAGGCTTAAGAAAATAAAGTATGAGGCTTATAGGGATACTTTATAAAGGAGTAAAAGTTGTAAATTATTTCAGGAATTTTCTCATTTATGCAACATTTGCCCCTTCCTAAATATTTCCAAATACATTTTATTTTGAGTCAATTTTCCTTTTGAACTTAGTCCTTAAGATCTCAAATAAAATCAATACACAAACTGAGCAGTATCTCCAAAGAAATGCTTATTAATTATAATGCATGCCACATTAACATCACATAGATTCAAAACTCCAGCCTTTATGATCTTGATAAGGGAAATACTTGCATATGTTTAAAATACATACACCTAGGAAGAAGTTTTACTAAGCATGGAATGATATGTCTCATAGAAGTATATGAGCTTGAGATACTCTGGCCAATTTGGCAACTATATATTTACATTTTTCTAATGATTTTATATAATCCACTATATCTCTCAAGCTTCATTACAGGTAACATTCCTTGCTGTTGTCCTTCTAAATTTATAACAAGCTCACATTCCCAATTATTTTCCTGTCTCCTTTTTCCATTGAGGAAATCCTCGATTAAGTCACATTTCAATAAACTGAATTTTCTCTTGTGAGTCGCTGTGTGTTTGAAACCAACACTCACCCTCAAAGAGGAGCTCTAATTTGAGTTCAACAGTAAACTTGATTACCCAGTTGATGGACTGATAATCAATGATGTTTGCTTCCCTTCCTTGTTCTAGTGAAGAATCCTTTCTGTCAGTGTGTTGAGATTTGGGGGAATTTTTGAGTCAATGACAAAGTGAAAAGTTCTCAATTATTAGAAGATTTATATTACCCAATTCCCTCATAATCAAGAATAAAGAAAAGTTCACAGTGGAAAGTCTGCAGATGTATTTCAGGTGTAATTAAATTAAATTCTTAGTGTTTGTCAGTGTGTGGTCCTTTGACCATCGGCATCAGAATCACCTGGGATGCTTGTTAAACGTGCCTATTCCCAGCTCCTGTCTAATATCTATAAATCCCAATCTTTGTGTGTTTTTTAACAACATCTAAGAATCTCCCTTCTCTGCTTTAATGTTTTAAAAATAAAATGAATAAAAAGTGAATAAAACAGATTATGTGATCAATATAGATTCTAGATTTTTCTAAACCTCCCAAAATCAATCTAATACGAATGTACCCAAAAGAGAATAGAAGGGTTCACTGTTTTGGATTCCGCTGAATGACAGGAAGGTTTAGGTCTTCCCTAACGTCATTTGCATTCCCCTGAGCTATCAGAAAGGAATCTGAAATGGACTTTCCAAGAAGAGGGTGTGGAATCTGAAATCTTGTTTCTTTCCAAGATCAGGGTGGCTGCCCAGAGGAAATCCCTCACTTTAGGGGATTACATTCCAGTTTCCAAATGTTTGGAAAACATGAGTTGACAAGCAAGATGGGGAGTTACAGAGAAAATGAAGACGATCTGAACCATGAAGAATTCAGCTCATTGATTTGGACCCAGTGCCTGGCTTGAAAGGCAAATGTTTTATTACTTGGCAGAATTCCCATTACATGTCACTCTTTATAGCTTGCATTTTCTAGTCCTTTCAAACATCAATTCCATAAGGGCTCACATTCCTTTCTCCCATTCATGGACTAAAGACAGACTTTACGGTACTAGGAAAGTTCCCTCCCTGTACTTAGGAATGAATGAAAAATGCTAGGATCATTAAAATTTCTCTATATGAATTTATTGTTGGTTCCTACTGATTGTAAGATGGAAATGTTTAAAATACCTAAAAGTATCATAATACCAGTCCAGATATTTTTTCCATTTTTGTTATGCTTATAAAATAAAAATGGTAAACATTGATAGTATCAATGGGCAGGCAGATAGATGAGTAAGTCATGTACAAGATGGAAGGAAAGTGGGACTATGACAAAATAGAGAATCAATGTCCAGTCTGAAGGAATTTTTTAAAACTGCACTGGCCAAACCAAATAGTGGTCTTTTAATACTGCTGGCATGGATCCCTGAAAAAGATTTCCCAAACTTTATTCTAAAATACCTACAATGATTCAGAAGAAAAAACACAAAAACCAACTTTGGTGAAATCAGCACTATTAGTCAAGTTATTGCCAGAATTTGAAAAGAATTTCTACTAACTGTAAGACTGATGGAGCTACATGGAAAAAGCCTCATGCTATGCCTGCCTAGAAGTCCGTAAGAGAACTATTTGTCTGTTTTCACTGTCAGTCCCTGGGGTAACCTCTAAAGCCTACTCTAATCACAAAACTGAGGAATTATCCTTGCTCCAAGTGATTGTTACTTTCTGTGCAAGGAAAAATAGAGCAGTCTGATTCCCTTTAACTACCTATCTACCATCCAAAGACTACAACTTTCAGGAAGAGGCAGAGCGGGAAGCGGGAAAGGGCGTTGTGAAAGGCTCTACCACTTGTAAACATTTATTTACATGTGTCTCCATTTACTAAAGTGGGAGTTTCTCAAGAGATAGAAGATGACAGTTTACATGGCTTTGAATAACAGTGGACTAACACAGTACCTGGTATACACAGGAAGTCAATGAATATTAGTTCAACAAATTAATGAATGAGTGTGAAGGGTAGTGAAAAAAAGTTAGTGGAGAGCCCTGACAGCCAAGTTTATTACTTCAGCCTTGGCATTTTGCAATAGAGCATCAACAAAAGGTTTTCAGCTCAAAAATGATTTAAAAGGAATTATTGGAGGAGCTGCTAGTGCTCTATGTACTAAGGCAAGTAGAATGGTCACTAGATGAGAATGACAGCTCAAATAACCATAACTATATACAGTGGCAGTTCAACAAGTAAAACTGCTTGCTACGTTGCCCGACTATGCAAATTTTAATTCCAAAAATGAACATTTTACATAATTAAGAAGTAAATTTCACTTGGAGGCTTTCCAGGTCCCCTGTAAAAAATAGGAAAAAATGCCATTTCTTCTCCTAAAAGAGGCCAACACAAGCTCAGGGTGACTGTTCTATTCCACTTAGATAAAGATATTTTATTTTAAATAAGTTCAATGGATTGCACCATTGTGGACTTAGCAATATTAAGGAGTCTATAAACCTGGAATCTGTAGCCATTTTCCCACCTGAACTTCTTTTGTTACATTTTAAGAATCTTCAGCTCTTTTTTTGTGTCAGTGCCTTTATGAGTCAAATGGAGTTATAGACTCTAGCCACTCATGGGAATATGAAGATTAATGATAAAATAAGAGGGAAGCACAGAGGCTCTCAGGTATTTGAATGCAGGGATTCCCTTTGATCGCTGTGAATCACTGTTGTTGTACCTCTTCATATCTGAACATATTTAATGTGATTATTAACCTGCAGGGTAACCTGTGACCTAAAGAAGAGGTACAGAGGTAATATTTTATTACGAATAGCAGGGTACAATGAAGACTAGCTCTTTGTCCATCTATGAAGTATGTGGGACTGGGGAGGTGATGGGGGAGAATGGCTCATAATATCCTTTTGGTCTGTTTGTGGACATTTCATCACAGCGTGTTGGTTCCTGGAATACTTTATCACTTTTACCTCTTCAAGAACAACTGCTATTGTGTGGTATGAGTACAATTTAGAAGGTTCTTAGACATCTCTAGGTCTTTAACCACTTTGTTAACTAAAGCTTTGATGATTTGAACTGAGTCTGTTTCTAGTCAATATAAATTTTTTAAAAAATCTTTAAAAAGATTGCCGTTTCTATATCTAAATATATTTTTGTAAAGGTATAGGTGTAACACTATACCTTTACTAAAGATTTTTGTAAAGGTATAGGTGTAACACTGACATTAATTAAAAATAAAGAATTCTTTTATAATGTCCATTCAACTAGAACTAAATCCACCTTCAAGAGAAAAAAAAAAAAAAAAAAACATGATTTCTATCCATGTATACAACAGAAGAAGCCAGAAATTCAGTCCAAGTGGAGACATACAATGTAAGTCACACAGCTATGACATTCTAAAAGGAAGAAAAATCATAATTATTAAGTAATTCCATCAGGATTAACATTAACAGTAATCTGGGCAGGAGTTTTTAATACCCAAATAGTTGGCTCTCTGAAGTTTTCAAACGAGAGACAGCTTTGTATTACAGGCAGATTTACAGCCATCTCGTAGGCATTAGGACCAAAATTCCTGCTAAAATATTTATGTGTTATTTTATCAGATCAGATTTTTAATTCACAGCATACTTCCATACTTGACTGGAGTTCAAAAAAGGCTCTTTTAAGTAAACAGTAAATATTTTTATATTCAAAAGTTTAAAGAAATTATTACATTGTGTTTCTTTTCTTTCGAGGGAGTTGAACTTGATTTGCTTGATTAAACCACTCTAAATTAGAATAAACATTTCTTTCATAAATTAAGTGATATTTACATTATTTAAAAAGTCTCCAGTTGGCAGCCGGGTGTGGTGGCCCATGCCTGTAATCCCAGCACTTTGGGAGGCCAAAGCAGGCAAATCACGAGGTCAGGAGTTCGAGACCATCCTGACTAACGTGGTGAAATCCTGTCTCTACTAAAAATAAAAAAATTAGCAGGGCATGGTGGCAGGCACCTGGTAGTCCCAGCTACTCAGGAGGCTGAGGCAGGAGAATGGCATGAACTCGGGAGGTGGAGCTTGCAGTGAGCCGAGATCATCACGCCACTGCACTCCAGCCTGGGCAACACAGCGAGACTCCGTCTCAAAAAAAAAAAAAAAAAAAAAGGCTCCAGTTGGCGAGGAGGTGATCTGTTAAGGAAAATGAAATAAGTGCATTATGTGAGCTGATATGATGGTCTTGAAAGAATGGAAACCTAAGATATCAGATGGAAAAGGGCACACCACATTGCACTGCCTTTCTTCATAATCAATATGCCATATTCTATAGTGCAAGGAAGTTAACTCATTACTGGCCTGATAGAGTGTTTTTATTTTTATTTATTTTTATTTTTTGAGACACAGTCTCACTCTCATTGCTCAGGCTGAAGTGCAGTGGAACAGTCATGGCTCACTGCAGCCTTGACTTCATGGGCTCAAGTGATCCTCCCACTTCAGCCTGCCTCCTGAGTATCTGGGACTACAGGTCTGCACCACCACACCCTGCTAATTTTTGATATTTTTGGTAAATATGGGGTTTGCCATGTTGTCCAGGCTGGGGTCAAGCGATCTGCCTGCCTCGGCCTCCCAAAGTGCTAGGATTACAGGCGTGAGCCACTGCACCCAGCCAGCCTGAGTCAGTGTTTCTAAAGATAATCTTCATTGTGGGAAAAAGGAAAGGAGATGAACATGTCTCTGCTTATAAACTGATCATTGTAAACCTGGAAGTTTGGCCTTAAAAAATGATACATCTTGGATCACTTAAGCTCTTCCTATACTGGGAAAACTTTGCAATGTACCAAACTTCATTGTAATGGCATCTATTTTTTGTGCTGAAATTTTGAACTTGTGATCTATCTAGATATCTAAACCATGAGATGGGCTCTGAACAACTACATTTTCCATGACACGTATATTTTGGATATTGTCTAGCTCTCTTTGCTATTGATTAGTGAGGCTGTTAGTATTTGACCAAGTACCTGGTCTCATCACAGTCCCATTTTCACGTCTATCTTGATCAGGGCTAGAATTTACATTTCGGCATTTGGATTACTGAAATTGCCTCTTCCTTGCCAAAAATACAAAACAAAACAAAACAAAAAGAAGACATCACAAGAACAACACTGTGTCTTGGAGTTCAACCCACAGAACTGTACATCAGCAAAAATTACATCAGCCATACCATTAGTAATGTTTCAATAGCATTAAACTTCTCCAAAACACCACGTAATTTTGATAGCACAAATACTTCTTAATTTGATAATGTATGATTTCTCAATTCCTGCTTTTAACAAGTGTCACCATCAGGACTTTCTTTGAAAAGACAGAGTTACAATTCAATTCCGACTTTAATGTAAACATGTCAAATATTTCTCTAAGCTCTTTGTTCAATAAAAAATATTTATGTGCCTACTTATATATGCCAGACACTGTTCTAAGGCTGAGGATTGAGTAATGATCCAGTCAGAGGCCCTGCCTTGATGGAACTTACATTCTAACAGTGGAGACAGGCAATAAACAAGTGAACAAATAAGTAGAGAGAGAACACAACACATAAAACAATGCGAGGAGTACCAAGTACAATGGAGACCACTAGGCCGTAGTGGGGGGAGGAAGAGGTTGGTTATTTTACATAGGGCAATCAGGGAAGGCTGCCAGAGGAGGTTACATTTGGGAAAGAAACCTTACGATGTGAGGGAAGGAATCATGGAAGATACAAGGCAGAAGGTTCCAGACAAAAGAAAAAAACAAGCACAAAGGTCCTAAGATGCAAGCTTGCTTGGCATCAAAATGGAAAAGCAGAAAGGCCTACGTAGCTGAAAAATAATGAGGGAAGAGGACAGTGGTGGGAAATGAGGTCAGAGAGTAGCCAGGTGCTAGGATTTGAATGTTTGTCCACTCCAAAACTCACGCTGAAATTCTAATCGCCATTCATTCTCCAGCGTGAAGAGATGGGATTATTAAGAGGTTATTGGGCCATGCAGATTCTGACTGTCCTCATGAATGGATTGATGCTGTTATCAAGGTAGTGGGTTCTTATAAAAGGGTACGTTCAACTCTCTCACGCTCTCTCTTTCTCTTTCTCTCTCCTTTTCTACTCTTGTGAAATGTGAGGAACAGTGTTCCTTCCCCCTGGAGGATGCGGCATTCAGTGCACTATTTTGGAAGTGGAGACAAGGCCCTCAAAAGAGACCAAACCTGCTGGTGCCTTGATCTTGGACTTTCCAGATTTCCAGCGCCATGAGAAATAAATTTCTATTGCTTAAAAATTACCCAGTCTGTGGTATTTTGTTATAGAAGCACAAAATGAACTAAGACACAAGGAACCACATCATGTGGGGCCTTGATGCTGTGGTAAGTGATATGGTTTGGGTCTGTGTTCCTTCCCAAATCTCAGATCAAATTGTAATCCCTAGCGTTGAAGATGGAGCCTGATGGGAGGTGACTGGATCATGGGAGTGAATTTTCCCCTTGGTATTGTGTCACAATAGTAAGTCCTCACGAGATCTGGTTAAAAGTGTGTGGCACCTTCCCCTCTCTCTTGCTCCTACTCCAGTCATGTTAAGGCATGCCTGCTTCCCTTTCACCTTCCACTATGATTGTAAGTTTCCTGAGGCCTTCCCAGAAGCTAAGCAGATCATCATGCTTCCTGTAAAGCCTGCAGAACCGTGAGCCAATTAAACCTCTTTTCTTTATTAATTACCCAGTCTCAGGTATTTCTTTATAGAAATGAGAATGGACTAGTATAGTAAGGAGTCTGGATTTTATTGTGAGTGCCATGGGAAGTCTTTGGATCCTACACAGAGCAGCATGGCCTGATTTACATTAAAACATTTGTGGTGACTACAGGAAGGAGAGTCAACTGTATGGAACGGAGCAAGCAGTTAGAAGGCTATTGTAGTGGTCCAAGCAAGAGATGGAGGAGCTTTGACCAGACTGCAGCAGGGGAAGGGGTGAAAAGTGGTCAGATGCAGGTTACATTTTGATGACAGATCCTATAGGATTTGCTGATGAATTGTATGTGAGGTCTGAGGGAAAAAAAGAGGCATCAAGAATTATTCCAGTTTTTAGCTCCAAGTGAGTTATTGTGTAGAAGAAAGAAAAATGCAGGATAGTGAAGAGAAATTAAGAATTTTTTAAGATGTGTAAAGTGCGAGATTCCTATGTTAGACACTGATGTAGAGAAGTAAACTTGGCGGTTGATATATGTGTTTTCTATTGCTGTATAACAAATTACCACAAACATCAGTTTAAAACAGCACTGATTTATCTCAGTGATTTTGTAAGTGAAACTTCCAGGGACGGGATAGCTGGGTCATTTGCTGAGGGTGTCACCAGGCTAACAGAAAGAGGTGAGCCAGAGCTATGATTTTCATCTGTGGCTTGGGATCCTCTTCCAAACTCACTGATTGTTGGCCGAATTCATTTCCTTGCAGCTGTCTGACTGAGGTCCCCGTTTTCCTGCTGGCTGTCATACAGGGATTGCTCTCAGATCCTAGAGGCCACTCGATGTTCCTTGCCATGTGGCTCCCATGGGCAGTTCACACTATAGCTGTTTGCTTCTTTCAGGCCAGGAGGAACACATTTCTCTAATCCTTCACCTTCTTTTAAAGGTTTGCCTGATTAATTCAGGCCCACCCAAAATAAGCTCCTTTTCATTATCTCCAACTCAACTGATTAGTAACCAAATAACAGGAATGATATCATACCATATTCAGAGTCCACTCGTAATCAAGAGTAAGGGATTATACAGAGTCTGTACACCAGGGGACAGGAATTTGGGAGGCCATATTGGAATCTTGCCTCCTACAGTTAGTTATATGATGATTTTATGAGGCTGTGAACTGGAATTCAGTGGCAATTCAGGACTAGGAAAGCCATAGGAGTGGAGAAATTACCTACAGAGAGATTGTATATAACAAAAAATGAATATTAATATAAAATAATTATGTCTAATATTTACTAAGTGCATTCTATTTGCCAGGTGCTATTCTTTTTTGTGTGTATGACAGGGTCTCACTCTGTTGCCCAGGCTGGAGTGCAATGGCACAATCATAGTTCACTGCAGCCTCAAACTCCTGGGCTCAAGTGATCCTCCCATCTTAGCCCCCACAGTAGCTAAGACTACAGGTGCACACCACCATGCCGTGCCCAGCTAATTTTTTATTTTTTGTGGAGATGAGGTCCCCTTATGTTGCCCAGGCTTGTAGGAATCTACAAGCCTCATTTCACAGATAAGGATACTGAGGCACAGAGAGGTTAATTCACTTGCCCAACCTTATACAACTATTTAAATAGTGTTGCCAGCCGGGTGTGGTCGCTCACCCCAGCACTTTGGGAGGCTGAGGCAGGTGGACCACGAGGTCAGAAGTTCAAGACCAGCCTGGCCAAGATGGTGAAACCCCCTTCTCTACTAAAAACACAAAAATTAGCAGGGCGTGGTTGTGGGCGCTTGTAATCCCAGCTACTCAGGAGGCTGAGGCAGAAATTTGCTTGAATCCAGAAGGCGAAAGTTGCAGTGAGCTGAGATAGCGCCACTGTACTCCAGCCTGGGTGACAGAGCGAAACTCTGTCTCAAAAAAAAATAGTGGAGCCAGGATTTTGACCCAGGCAATCTGGATAAAAAATCAATCTAAACTCTATTGAAGAAGAGATGTGGGAACAGAGCTGACACCTGAATTTCCAAGTTTTTCATGTCAGAGAGAAGAGGAAGTAGCAAAGAAGATGGTGAAGAAGCAGCCTCTGAGGTAAAAGATCAAATCAAGAGCAAGCACGGGGTTTCCCAAGAGCCATACCTGGAGAGCATCATGAGAATAAACGAATGGTTTTCTGGGTCACATACTAATATTTGTAGAAAAATCTCCCATGTTTTCATTCATAAAGGTGTACCAAAATGATTCCATCACTAATACATTAACTCAGTAAATACGTATTTGTCTACAATGTGCCTGGGGTGGGTAAAGAAGTGACCAAGATAGGCAGGTCATCTCATCAAGGAGTTTACATTGTAAAAAGGGAAGGGGGACTGGAAATAAACATGTAAATAAATGCTTAAATAAGCTCATTTTATATAGGCTAGGAAGAAAGTTGAGTTGGGTTCGGAGTTAGAGATAATTAGGACTGATTCCATCTTTGCTTCACATTTTATATTAGTCTACTAGGGTTATCATTTTAAAATGCCACAGAGTGGGTAATTTTTAAAGAACAGAAATTTATTGCTCACAGTTCTAGAGGCCAGGAAGTACAAGATGAAGCCACCAGCAGATTCAGTATCTGGTAAGGGCCTGTTGCTCACAGATGGTGCCTTCTGTGTATCCTCTCCTTGCAAAAGGGGCCAACAAGCTCCCTCAGGCCTCCTTGATAAGGTGAGGTTCCCATATAAGGGTAGCGCTTGCTCTAATGACCTAATCACCTTCTAAAGGCCCCACCTCTTAAAACCATTGCATTGTGATTAAGTTTTAATATATGAATTCACAGGAGACATGAACATTCAGACCATAGCAGGCCTCTTTTTCTGGCTTGTTGAAGGCTACCCTCTCACTGTGTCCTCACATGGCTTCTTCTCTGTTCCTGCATGGAGAGAGACAGACACACAAACACACACACACACACACACACACACACACACACACACAGCGAGCGAGAGGGAGAGATGAGAGGATGGTGTCTCTTCCTTTTCTTATAAGGACACAAACCTATCAGACTAGAGCCCCACTCTTATCATCTCATTTAACCTTAATTATATCCCTAATGGCCCCATCTCCAGATGCAGTCACTTGCATAAAATGTGTGTGTTATAGCTTCAACATACACATTTTGAGGAGACACAGTTCAGCCCATGACATTCTTTCACCTGTAAAAGAACTTTCTTACAAAGGGAGAGAATGAAGAAAAAGAAAGTAAGTGAGGCTTTGTATAGGAACATTAGAGAAAAATAGTAAAGAGACAGAGTCCCATTTCTCCTATTATATAAAAAATACGGGTGGTTAAAATAACTCAATTGTTAAATATATAAAAACCTTACTAACTGATATTCATTGAAGAATTTGTGAAATGTTTAAAGTAGTGAATCTGAATAATCAAATTACTGATTTTTATTTATTCTAAAATAAACAAATGTGTCTACATTTATTTATACATACCAAGAAGTGAAACATATTTATTTATCATTCCATAGTAGGCAGTTTCCAGTTCTGGAAATCACAGAGCTTCTATGTTCATAGGTACTCCCAGATCACTAACTCTACTCCGTGGGCTTCAGATGGCCAGTTGTAAGCCTCATGAACCTAATGCCCAGCAAAGCAGTTAAGCCAGAGAGTGGCTGATGAGCAACCTAAAAGCTCGTTGGGCACACATGAGGAGGACTGGTGCAAAAGGCTGAGCTGGACCAACCCAGTTCCCTCTTGCAGGAATTTGAAATGAGCTTGGGGAACCGAAGTTGAAAGAAGGCAGAGGGACTGTGATGTAGAATCAAGGGTGACAGGGGTTATATCAGACTGTTACAAGTGATTAGTAACCATAAGTATGCAGAATCAATGAGTTAGAGAAATTGCATAGAAGAGAGGGTGAGTAGGCAAAGTCAGAAGAAAATGAAGCAGTTTAGTGAGAAACACACATACAAGTCACAGAAAGAGTAGTCAATTCCCCAGAAGTCTCGATGTAACACAAGCATAGTGCCCCATAACTCAGAGACAAGTATGGAGGCCAGGAATAATAGTCAGGGGAAGAAAATGGACAACTTGTTTGGCTAATGACTCTCGGTACACACCTCACTGATGGAAGTTAGGCATCCAACCTGATCAGAAACGGAAGATGCATCATCTCCCACCATGCTTGCCCCCTCTGTGTCTCTGTATGCATAAAATGAAAAGGTTAGGTAACCCATATAAAACCCTCAACTCTGTACCAGTAATTTCTTGCTATAGCATCAAAAAAATAAAATTAAATCCATATAGAGTTGGAAAGATGGGGAGAAGTCAGTCCTTCTACTCCTCGTCTTTCCACAACTGGGACCCTAGTTTCAGCTTTTGGGGGTGTCCCACATGGCCACTCCCTATGCAGTGTACAGGGCTTCTCCTTTGAAACCTTTCCACAGCCCTCTGTCCTTTTAACCACTTACCTATATGGAAGCTCTAAGCTCTGTTCACCCTCTGGGTTCCAGTTCCATTAGGAGTGCTTTTATTCCTGAGAATGGAGAAAAGA
Source organism: Hylobates moloch (assembly GCF_009828535.3). Lineage (NCBI taxonomy): Eukaryota > Metazoa > Chordata > Mammalia > Primates > Hylobatidae > Hylobates > Hylobates moloch. Next base: position 60,695,070 of record NW_026652294.1, read on the forward strand.
GGAAGGCCATTCGTCTCAGGATGAGTTATCTAAAGAAAATTAGGACATTCTGCCATGGGGAGCTGATCCCCTTCCTACATAGCTTTTCCATCTTGCTGTACCAAAAAGCCTCCCTTCTTTCTCAAATGTGAACTAAATAACAAAAAGCCTTCTCGGGTAGATTCTGATAGCTTTCTGATTCATTCCAGTAACTATTTTTAAATTAAGTTTAATGATGAACATCTCTGTTCTGTGCAATTCAGAGAGCCCAACTAAACCGGCGTGAAACAATTTTTTTAATAAGTAAATAAAAATATTATAAATAACATTTGAGAACAAATGGTTACAGTTAACAGATTGGCAGAGGAAATTCCTATGTATACTAACATTCTGCTGTGATTCTGTTTATTAATAATTTCCTTAGTGAAGTCTTTATAACTAACACAATAAGTCAATATTCAAATTATTATTAGTTTTGAGTATAGTGAAATCTGAATTATTGAGGTTTTATTATGTTCTCAAACATCATTAAACTTCTGCTGATATAGTCACTATATATTAAAAGCATATTTGATTAACTAGATAGTCACATGCAGAAGAATGAATTGGATTACAAAAAAATGGTTCTTACTTCACACAAAATATAAAAATTAAAATGGGTTAAACACATACATGTAAGAGCTAAAACTATACAACTCTTAGAAGAAAATACAGGTGTAAATATTTGTAACCTTGGATTACATCATTGTTTCTTAGATATGACAACTACAGCACAAGCAACCAAAGGAAAAACTAAATAAATTAAACATCAAATTTTAAAACCTGTGCTTCAAAGGACACCATTAGAAAAGCTAAAACTTTATATCTGAAGCCCATAGAATATGAAAAATATTTTAAATCATCTGATATGAACTTATATCCAGAATATATTTGTCAAAAACTCTTACAACTAAACAATAAAAAGACAAATAATCCAATTTTTAAATGAGCAAAGAATGTGAATAGACATTTATTGCTCCAAAGAAGATAAACGAATGGCCAGTGAATACATGAAAAGATGCTCAACATCATTAGTCATCAGGAAATGCAAATCAAAAACCACAATGAGATACCATTCACACACACTAGGATGGTTAAAATAAAAAAGACAGATAATAACAAATGTCGGTGAGGATGTGGAAAAATGCAAACCCTCATACATTGCTTGGGATTACAAAATGGTGCAGCTACTTTGGAAAACACTTTGGCAGTTCCTCAAAAAGTTAGAGTTATCATTTGACCCAATAATTACACTCTTAGGTGTATATCAAAGGGAATTCAAAATATACATGCATGCAAAAACTTAGGGATGAACGTTTATAACCTCATTTTTCATTATAGCCACAAAGTGGAAACACCCAAAATGTCCATGAACTGATGAATGGACAGACAATGTGGTATATCCATTCAGTAGTTATAAAAAAGTATAAAAAGGAATAAAGTATTGATTCATGTGAACCTTGAAAACATGCCAAGTGAAAGGAACCAGACACAAAAGACCATGTATTATGTGATTCTAGTAGCATAAAACGTCTAGAATAGTCAAATCCATAGAGACAAAATAGATTAGGGTTGCTAGGGCCTGAGGGGAGGAGGACATGGAGAATGAATGAATGCTAATGGTCACAGTTGGGTTGTTTTTGTTTTGTTTTGTTTTTTGAGATGGTCAAAATGATCTAAATTCAGAGAGTGATGATAGTTTCACAACATTGTTAATATGCTAAAAAGTGAATTTTGAACCAGTGAATTCTGAACAAGTGAATTTTATGATAAATTATATTTCAATAAAGCTGTTGGGTCTTTTAAATAACATGCTTTAACATAGTAATCGGTTGGCATAGTTACCAAGCTATATTTTAACCTTATACTTTACCTTTTATTATTTATTTATTTGTTCAACAAACATTAATTAAGAACCTGTTATTTATAAGCAATCTGTTAGGTACTAGGAATAGAGAGTTGAACACGATCCAGCGTCACTAAGGCTAGTGGGACTAATAGAAACAATAACATATAGTTATAATAATATATGATATGTGCCATAAGTCAGAATAATGACATCTACACAGTACTGGCTAAGAATTGGAACTATTGAAAAAAGGTGTCTTACAATTAATTTTTTACCTTCCCTGCCTTGCTCTTTGGAGATCAGGCAGTCAAATATCAGGATATTGCACCCCCCCCAAAAAAAAAAAAGAAAGAGAGAGAGAGAAACAAGAAGCTTGATTTGTCTGGACCATCAAGAGTTAGCTGGTGGTCATAAAGGTGGTATAAAAATAGCTGTTTTTAGGCCAAATAAGCGTGTTGGTTACTTTTGCTTTAGAGAACACTACACCTTTTCAAGTAATTTTAGCCAATTAGCTTCTTTCTGTCTTGATTTGAATTCAGATTTTGTCATCAAAACCATATTCCATGATTTCCTTGCCTTTGTTATATCTGAATAGCTGACAAAATAGATGTACTATTGCCATCAAAGTAACTCAGACATGTGCCTGTTGGGTTTACTGAAGGCAGTAATAGATGTTTACCAAAAACCCCTAAAATCTCACCTGTTTATCATCATCCATATAGAAATCTCCAGTCACACCCTCAGATCAGATAAATGTATCAAACTCAGTAATTGGTATTCCCAAAAGGCTGCCTAAGTGTAAGTTGAGTTTGAAAGAAATCAAAGAACAATCACCTCTTTAAAAAGCCTATCCTGTACCCATGGAACAGGCTATAACAATATACCTTGGTTGTGTGTATGTTTTCAGAGGAACACTGACAACTAACCAAAAAAAAAAAAATCTGCCAGTAAAAATTACTCTCAAGTGGTTGGCAACTTTAACTACAGTCATTTCTCCATTTATTTAACCTAAAAACATTTACAAAGATTTAAACTATTTCCTGTGCTTCATGGTATGGCTTCGCACACCCGAACGACTTTACATCATCGAAAGGGAATGCATGATGGGGAATGGTTGACTCTAACGAAGAACAGTTTTATTTCAGCACAGTTGTATGGATGGCTATTTTTCCCCTTCCTCTCTTTATTTCACATGCTGAAAGATCAGCCCTTAGATGGCCATGTTCCAGGCAGATGCATTTCCAACAGAGCAGCAAGGCATCAAGGTAAGGCAAATGCCTTCTGCAACATCCCCTGTGGTTTATGTTTGTCTATATCATTACAGGACCATCTTCTTCCCTGCAGGCTGATTGCATTCCAACAACAAAAGCTGCATACATTTGATTCAAAAACAAACACTGGAATACTTCCGGATACAAGCTGTTAATAATCTGTACAATTGCCTTGTCATTTATAAAATTTTTACTAATTTTCGTGACCCACTTGCCTTGGCATGAATGATCTTACTAGAACTAACTTTCTGAATCTTACCTTTTCTAAGGTAACTTTTTGATTTATTTTGTTTTCACATTTTCCTTCCTCAATTTTGATGAAAAGGAAAAGAGGACTGCTCCAGCTAGCAATCCCGGGCACCACCCAGAACAAAGGATCCTCTTAAGAAAGAAAATGAGATTGTCACCTGTTTCCGGGAACCACATTGAAAGGCAAACTGCTCAGCCCAAAGAGACTGCCTGCAGTATAGACTCCAACACAAAAAAAAACATTAAAATCATTTCATGCACATGATATTAGAAATACAAAAGGAAAGAAGCCTTCCCAACCCCACTTGCCAGAGCACCTGTAAGCCAGGTGCCTTGTGCCAAGTCACTGTATATAGCACATGTGGTCTTACAATAACGTTACATGCATTCCCATATTCCGTCCATCCTTATGGAAAAGCAAAAGAATATTTCCACCAAGACTTTATCCTACAACATTACCCTTGCAGGGTAAAAAGTAAAAGTTTTAGAATTATATTCAAGTACTATCTTTGACTTTTTCGTGAAGTTGCATATTCCATAGACTACTAGATTATAAATTTTTAAAGTACAGAGTTTTATCTTATGAACTGCTTCCTTAATAAATATATATCATATTCAGATATCTATAGGTAACTAATGAAACAATTCCATTCAGCTGTATATTACAGCTACATTGAGTCATCCTCTCAGGCTTTCATTTATAGTTAGAAACAAAGTTCTCCAACCTTGTAAATTCTGTCCTTATTAAATGCTCCTCCCATTGCCACCTTAGATTTATTAGCTTTATAAATTTGAAGCTTAAGTTTTTAGTCTACCCAAACGTCAGAGGACATAGACAGATATAATATTACCTAGATTCATTATTTTATATTCATTATTATTATGTTCATTTTTTTCTTCTAAATTTTTTTTTAATTTAAAATTTTTGAAATACTTGTTGAGTGGGGGGCTGACTGTATTATGGGCCCTAGAACTGTGGGGTCAGTTCTCCCTTGTGTCTGAGTAGATGCCTAGAAGAAACCACAGATGTCATAGAGCGATAACTGAAGTTGTGTTGATTTGGTCTTAAGATAGTAAAAAGATTAGTGACTCTTCACACTATAAATCCAGACAAAATGATGGCTTTACCATACAAATAACAGTACTTCACAAGACATGCTAAGCTAAAGCAAGTTCGTTTCCAGGAAGACATGAAAATACTTTGGAAGAAAAGTCAACTGACTTCTTAATTTTTCATTACAAACTTGGAAAGAATCTTCTTTTAGTTTATAATTTCTTTAAACTGTAAATACCAGCCAGAGCCTTATGACCAATTATAGAAATAGGGTCTATCACCTCTACCTGTACGTACATGTTTGCTGCTAAATTATACAAAGACTAACTATATACTTAAAATTTCTACTTTTTAAAATTCTTTTCATCCACTATTTTATATATGGCAATTAAGATGATCATTTAACGAATCAGTGGCCGACGAGTTAATTTGGGTTCAGGAGCAAACATCCTCAGGGGAAGTTCATGCACTGTCAGAGCCTTGGGCCATGGCATGATCTCTGCGTGCATTAGCTGGAAGGGACTGTTGGTTGCTGCTCCTGATAATGGAGGGAATATATTTGTAGTTATTTATGAAAAGCCAGCCCATGTTAGGCAAGACCATCAATGAAATTGTATGTGTGGGCAGAAGGGTGTGTTGACTGGATAATCAAAGGATGGGATGACATTGACATTCGGGAGTGTCTATGCAAGTACCACCAGACTCCGCCTCTGCTGCCATTTCCTTGGCCTATGGCCCTAGCTTACTAGATGAGCAATGAACATCTGACCTAAGTTAGGCCAAATAGATTCTGTCTCACATATGAATCTGAAATGAAAAACACAGAGACTGTTTTGTGGGAGGTGCATCACATTTATGGTAGAGCTCTAAAGGAGAAGTGAAAATCTGGACCAAAAAGAAAGAGGGAGGAAGCAGATAAGCCAAGGGATGCAGAAGAGAGGCCACATGGCCTGAAAAGGAAGAGAGGGGTAGCCACTGGGGTCTCTGGAAACTCTTTTAATGATGTTCCAGGCCTCCATGTGGCCTGGTTGCTCTTCAGCTCTAGACTCCCACACACACCACTAATTTGGCTTAGGCACATTTGCATAGTTTTCTGTTCCTTGCATCAAAAATATCATTGCATGAGCCAGCATGTTTTTCTCTTTGGAATATATGTGGCTATGAGTGATACTCAAAAATTTTACTCATACATATAGAACTACCTTGACCAGTCCTAATACCTAGGAACTCCAGCCTAAACATAGAGAGAGGGCTCAGGAAACCCATGCTTTGGCAGACAGTGGCCCTGTACTTGCTGGACCATGGAGAGGACACAAGCAGGGCCCTAGGTACTGACCTAGGTACTTTTCCCTCTGTGGACCCCGTCCTATATAAATTACATCAAAAATTATATTTTATGACTATGTTGGTAAAAAGACAGAAACAATCTTGGCTAGATTCATAATTTTATATTCATTATTATGTTCATTTTTTTCTTATTATTTTTTAAAATCTAAAATTGAAATATTTGAGTGGGGGGCTGAATGCATTATGGGCCTCAGGCATTGTGCCTAGTGTGCCTAATGAATAAGTTGGCCCTGGTCCCAGGAGAGCAATAGGGTCTATTTACCAAATTATTACAGAAGTGTTTCAGAATTGCAGCTATAGCCATGGCCATACTGTTGTGTACCAGCTGAATATCAACCCTGTACCTGGCATAGACGACTTAAATGTACATTGTCAGAGGAAGGGCCTAATATATATACAATTAGTGTTATTTGTACATGTTACTATATATGCACAATTGATCAATAAACCACAGCAATATTTTGTATGTTTGACTGACACACAGGTTCATACAAATGTATAGGAAATGTTTGGGAAGGATAAACACAAAACTGGGTACAATGGCTGCCCCTGGAGAAGGAAGGAGCCATTTAGAGTTACAAAAGATGGTCAAAGGGGAATTTTACTTTATTTGAATGTATTAATTGCTTTATAGAAGAATTTATCTCATGCATTACTTACATAAATAAAACATTTAACATTTAGTTAAAGGCTAACTATACCATCTGCCTAGAGAAGGCTGATGATAAGCCCAGAAGATCTGTCTTGAAGAACTGCAATGTTTATAGCTGAACGGCTAAATGCAGAGTCCTTGGAGCCTGACTGCCCTGGCTGTGGCCCAGCTCTGTCACTGACAAATTACTTAGCCCCTCTATGTCACAGTTTCCTCAGCTGTATAATGGAAGAAGTAGTCGTAACCTACCTTAAGGGGTTATCGTAAGGATTAAATAAATTAATATATGCAAAACTCTTAGAACAGTGCCTGGTGCATGTTAGACTATGTTTTAGCTCATGTGAGTGTTATCATCGATTATATCTATGTTTAACAAGTTCTCCTAAGTGTTCCCTGCAGGTAGTAGTACAGAAGCTGGAAAGTCCCTGCTGTCTATGCACAGACTCAAGGATTTGGTGCAAGCCAGTGTGGGGAGAAGTGAAAGGCGTTCCCAGGAATGAAGAGTAATCAAAGTTTGAGTTACTGAGGTTGGCAGTGAGGTCAACATGAGCTGCCAGCCCTCTTGGATAAGGGGAGGAGCTATGCACTCACTGGGCAGTCCATTACAGAAAAGAGAGGCAGGTTTCATTCTGTCCAAACCACAACATACTGAGGCCTATGTGCCAGGCCCTGGGCTAGATGCTGAGGGTGCTGAGGAAGAATACCATGTCACTATGTTCCCTTAAGGACTGCTTCCCCTTGAACAGAAACCCAGATGAAGATTCAAAACTCACCACAGCATCATGCCCCTCCTCAAAGCACCGAAGGGTCTTTTGCCAAAAATGAATGCCTGCTTCTTTGGGCTTTCTTCATTATATCTAAAGAGAAAATCACAGAGTTTACATTTTACTGACAACAGATAACATACTGACCATCAAACTGACATGCAGATTAATTAGAGTTTATGATCAGCGGTATGAAAGAAATATAGCAGGCACTCTTATAAAGGATTATGAAACAAGAGGATCCCTTTACATAAAGCAATAGAGGAAAGGGTCTCTGAGGAGGTGAGATTTAAGCAAGGAGCCATCTATGCAGGAGGAAGACAGTTCCAGTCAAAGCAAGTCTAACCTGTAAAGGCTATGAAGTGAAAATGACTTTGCCATGTTTGAAGAAATATCAGAGGCTGGTATGGCTAGATAGGTCCAAGGCAAAAGGAAATAAAGTCGGAACCATAAACTGTGGCCAGATGATGTCAATTCAAAGTGAAAATATGAAACAAGTGTGTTGAGACAGAAACAACAGGATCTGATATTTCTCCACTCTTCTCCACATTTGTGAAAATAAAAGAATCACTAATTAAGATATTTGCCTACAGAGACGCTAGAGGACAATCTGTTTCAAGTCAATAGTGGAGCAAGGAAAGGCACTTTATCAGTTATTTACAAATACTTTTCACATAATTCTTTCCCTTTATTCATCATAAAATTTTACTTGAACTACTAACATTTTAAGGTATTATTGTTGACATTTTGTAGATAAGGAAAGAGACTCAAAAAAGTTTGGGATCTTACTTAAGGTCACATAGTGAGTATGTGGCTAAACTAGGTGGGTAATTTAGGTTTTATGAGTCTTCATAATGTCTTCCTTACTATGGTTACTGTGGAGTTCATCAGTGATGAGGGAAAGAGAATCCAGTGTTCCTGAGGTAGAAGAATAAGTGTGGCATATACAGTGCAGAGATTGTCTGGGAATGTCTTATCCTGCATGCTGCAAGAGGGGGCAAGGGAGACAAGTATAAGAAAACCACAGCCCTCAAAGTCATGCCAAATTCAGTTAGGCTTGGTGTGATCAACTGTGTAATTGCTAAAGCTGGAATCTATGGCCTCTTGTATGTTCCAACTCATTCCCGCAGAAAATTTGGAAAAGCTTTGCATCATGTGTTCAACTGGGCTGTGTCTTCCACAGGCTCTAGCTCATCGTTTTATTTAGCATATGCCAGAATCTGGCAAGTTTACCTAAATCAACACCAAATTCCAGGAGTTTGCTGACGTTAAGATCTCCTTTTTTAAAAAGTTTTTTTTCTTCCCCCTACTATTCTTCATTCAAGAAAAGCATTAGCATGGAGTGACTGAGAGAGCCTGCCTGTGGGAGGGAGTGTTTCAAACAGTTCAAGACCCTGTGCTTCTCTTCCAAATTACACCTATCTGCAAGCTCTCAGGAGAGGAAAGTTGATTAAAGATTGGTGCCTAATAGCATCAGAGATCAGCAAGAGTCCAGATTTCTGGCATCTTTCCATCGTTGTTGCTATACTAGTGGGTATTCCTGCTGCTTAACCCATGCCGTATCAAAGCAAGCTACAGTCTCCAACATAAAGCTCCAGCGTGTGAAAATCCTGCTAAATGCTAGGTGAAGTACAGCTGGGTGTCCCAAATTCTTGATGTGTATCACTGATGGTTTGTAATTCATATGTGGGGATATGCAGGAGAATAATTTTTGTAGATATGGCTTTTTTTCTTTTTTGTTTGAGACAGGGTCTGGCTCTGTCATCTAGGCTGAAGTGCAGTGACACAATCTTGGCTCACCACAACCTTCACTGCCTGGGCTCAAGGGATCCTCCCACATCAGCCTCAAAAGTAGCTGGTACTACGGGCACATGCCACCATGCCCGGCTAATTTTTATATTTTTTTGTAAACATAGGGTTTCGCCATTCTGCCCAGGCTGGTCTTGAACTCCTGAGCTCAAGGGATCCACATGCCTCAGCCTCCCAAAGTGCTGGAATTACAAATGTGAGCCACTGCACCTGGCCAGATATGGCATATTTTAATGCACATTCAAAAAGAACATAATTAGAATTTCGAACTTGTGATCTTCATAAACATTTGCTAATGGAGAGGTTGTAGTACCTGGTATCATGGTGATTCACGTTACGCTACCCACAAAAGTTATTGGTGTGGTATCAGGGGCTACAAAGCTATAGTAAAGTCATGATGGTAGTGCCCCACTGCCTGGCAATTGGAAAATATTAATGTAGCACAAAGTGCACTGAATTGAGACTGGCTAACATAGGCTAATTGAGAAACGTTTCAGCATTAACAATAGTGTTCTTGAAGACAGGAACTAATATAGTTTGGGTATGTGTCCCTGTCGGAATCTCATGTTGAATTGTAATCCCCAGTACTGGAGATGTGGCCCGGTGGGAGGTGATTGGATCATGAGGGTGAATTTCTCACGAATGGTTTAGCACCATCTCCTTGGTACCATGCTTGCAATAGTGAATGTCTTCTTGCAAAATCTGGCTGTTTAGAAGTGTGTGGCATCCCTCCCTCTCTCTTGCTCCTGCTCTGGCCATGTGACGTACCTGCTCCCCCTTCTCCTTCTGCCATGATTGTAAGTTTCCTGAGGCCTCTTCAGAAGGTGAACAGATGCCAGCATCATGCTTCCTGTAAAGCCTGCAGAACCATAAGCCAGTTAAACCTCTTTTCTTTATAAATTACCCAGTCTCAGGCATTTCAATGCAAGAACAGCCTAATACAGGAACAATGTTTTCTTAAAAACTGTATTAGTTTCCTATTGCTGCTATAATAAATAGTCACAAACAGTGGTTTAAAGCAACACGAATCTATTTTCTCACAGCAGAAGTCTGAAATGTGCCTTACAACAGCAAAATCATGGTGTTGGCAAAGCTGCATTCCTTCTGGAGGCTCTAGGGGAGAATCTCTCATCTCTCCTTTGCTTTTTCCAGTTTCTAGAGGCTGCCAGAATTCCTTTTCTCATAACCACTCCACTCTTTGCATCTGTCATCATCATCTCTCTCTCTCTGACTGGCTCTTCTGCCTCCTTTCACTTGTAAAGGACACCTGTTACTACATTGGGCCCACCTGTATAATTCAGAATACTCGCTCCACCTCTATATTCTGAATTTAATCCCAGCTGCATAGTCTACTTTCAGCCATAAAGAAGTAGCAAAGATTTGATTTTCCTTCCCCAAATAAATAATTAGAAAGCTAAGGGAAAAAAATGAAACAGCTGTTTGCAGCCATTGGCCAACATGCACAGCAGGATTCTGATTTCTGAGAAAAGGGAAAAAAGAGAGATGGTTCCTACAATTATGCTTGCTTTCTGCCTGAAATCACATTGCAGACCATGAAGGAAGGTGGGGGTGTCCCAAGCATGGCATGGCAGGTTTGCTAAGTTAAGGAGATAGAGAATCAGACTTCAGGAAGCCTAAAATAGCAAAAAGTTGCAAGGAAGTTCTGGGAGCAGGGCCCTGTGCAGAAAAATAGTTTCTGAAATCTGAATAGAGGTCCTCTTGGGTCTTAGCTGAATACTAAGATCTTATGCACAAGATGGAAAATCGGGGACTAGGCAAGCAGCAGCTCCGGAGTTATGAACTGAATGGTTTACAGAGCTCACCTGGGGCTGAGCTGAAAAATGAATGAAAAATGAATGTATCTCTGTGATGTGTGAGATAATAACAAAGGGTCTAACACATGTATATTTACAGTCTGAGAAGGGGGAGAACAGGAGTGAAAGAATAAAAATTTTGGGAGAAATAATGGCTGAAATTTGTTCCAAATTTGATGACACAAAAAGCTCAATGAGCCTAAAGAAAAATATATACAAAATAAAAACGAAAAAATAGTTCAAGGTCCAGTACATACTAATCAAATTTCTTTTAAAAAGTCATGAAAGAGGCCAGGCACAGTGGCTCACACCTGTAACCCCAGCACTTTAAGAGGCCGAGGCAGGTGGATCACTTGAGGTCAAGAGACCAGCCTGGCTGACATGGCGAAACCCCATCTCTACTAAAAATACAAAAATAATTATCTGGGTGTGGTGGTGCACACCTGTAGTCCCAGCTACTCAGAAGGCTGAGGCAGGAGAATGGCTTGAACCTGGGAGGTGGAGGTTACAGTGAACCGAGATCACACCACTGCATTCCAGCCTGGGCAACAGAACAAGACTCTGTTGGGGGGGTGGAAAAAAGCATAAAAGAAAAATCTTAAAAGCAGAGAAAAAAAGATGGCATTGCTTAAGTGGAACTAGGGTAATACATATAATAGATTTCTTGGCAGAAACTGTGAAGCCCAATGACAAAAGAATAACATCTTTAATGTGTTAAAAGTTGAAAAGAAAACAGAAAAAAATACCTATCAACCTATAATTCCAAATCAAGCAAAAATATCTTTCTAAAATAAGTAACAATATAGACCTTTTTAGACAAACAGAAAAATCAGATAGAATTCATTTCCAGTCAAAGCATGAGCACTCTAGCAATGCTATTTGAATAAATATTTAAAACTTTTCCATTTTTATTTTACTTAAAGATCAAGCAAAACTAGTAGAAATGTATTGTGAAATGAATGACATACGTATGTTTAAAGTAAAAATAAGAAAAATGTATTAGGGATTTTATAATATGTATGACCTTTATAGCCAAAGTAATGACAATAGAATTGAAAATATATTGTGATAAGGTTCTTTCTTTAAGCGTGAAATAGGATAGTATCATTTTTAAATAGAAAGTGAAAATTTTAAAAGGAAGGTTGTAAATCTAGAGCAACTATTAAAAACTAAATCAACAAGTTCTGGATAATGACCTGTTAAGTGGTCATAAAATAAAATCATGAAAAATTCTCAGTTAATCCAAAAGAAGGCAGAAAATGAGGAAAAACAAGAAAGAAAGAACAGATGTGACAAATAAAAAACAAACAGCAAGATGGCTGACTTCAACCCAACCAGATCAATAATCACCTTAAGTGTGAATGAAGTAAACTACAATAAGGTGGAGACTTTCATCATGAATAAAAAGCAAGATCAACTCTATGTTGTCTATTTAAAAAGACATGAATCTTAATGTAAAGACACAAATAGGTTGAAGGTAAAAGGGTGGAAAAAATATGCCATAGAAATACTAATCGTGATCATGACAGCAAACAGCTGTCTTACTGTTCTTTCTTGTTTTTTATGAGGTGGCACTGTGCAATAATTCCCAGAACAAAATGGCTCCAAGAAATGTGCATGTCACCCTTGTGAAACTGAAGAACCAAAGATGTTAACAGGTATGGGGCTAAGAGTACACAGGAGAGACAGGCATAGATTTGCATTTTATTTGGTATGGAATTAAAGCTAAACAAAGCATTCTGATGAAGTTCAAAGCAGGGATCTTTGCCTGTAGGTTGGGTCCCCTCTGAAGCAGTTTGACTTCTCATCCTTTTATGAAGCATGTGCAGTTTCAGGCCTCCTCCTCAGCAACAGAGACCCCATCCAAAAAGCGTTAACCAAGAATTAGATAGAGCAGGCCAGGGACATTCTAAACAATGATTTCATACTCTGAGTTTATCCTGGGTTTCCCTGAGTTTCCAGGGTAACTATTTATTGTAAAGTCTTGGCATCTTTTGGGTTAAGCTACAGGGCAAAATCCTATAAAATTAGTGAAACAGAGCTCTTATGGGTCCATGAGTGTATCAAGCAGGCCAAGACAAGGTTTGGTCTGGGACTACATCTAGCTCCTCTACTCCTACGCCTCCTGTGATTCCCCTGGGATGGAGAGGCAGTGGAATAGCAAAGCTTTCACTGAATCTTCAGTGAAATCTTCAGTGATTCTATTTTGTCACTGGGGACTGTCTAGTCTAGACAGAAACAGAGGAAAAACTTTGCAAGTCTTGATATTAATTCACTCTAGCAAGGATCATGATAAGAACCTAATCTGGAAATAGTTCTGGGGAACACTGGAATAAGGAGCATGGCCACCAGGAAAGTTACGTGCATGAGAGCATCTCTGCCATCTGGAAGAAAGATACTTCAGTAGAAATATTGATAATGCTCTCTTTACCTCCTCTCTCCACTCCTCACTAAGTCTCAGAGGCGAAGGCTCCTGAATAAAGACAGGCAGAAGAAATATCTGCCAGCACCTGCGAGGAAGGTCCCTGGAAAATAAACTAGCTGCTCTTAAGGCATAGAATTAATGAGTACATCTCAGAATAGAGGTTCAATTAGGAATGCTAACTACATATTACAGACTGACGTTACACAGTGACCCTGCCGCTAGGGATCCTCTCAAGAATGCTTCAATAGCAAGAGAGATATACAGATGTCATCTCCTTACAAACTTTCAGCATATATACATTCACAGTCATAAAGTGATATCCCAAAGCAAAATACTATGAACTCTGCCTGCTACCACAGGTGCTGTCATTGGTCATATTTTAGGTTCAACAGTCCTCTCGTTTGTTAATCCACACTATGATGCCTCTATTTCTTTTATTTCTGGAAGTGCTTAATTTTTGATAAGTATAAAGGCACCGAGAACTTTCAAAGTGCTATTTAAAAACATTCTGATGGCCATGGAAACAAAATTCAAAAGCAGAAAAAAATCAAAATTGCCAAGAAAACAACAGAGGTCCACAGATTCCTGGGATGGGCCATTCATCTGTACAAGTAATTTTGAAGGATGAAGAACAAATCATGCAAGGTGAAAATCTCTAAGTAAAGGACAGTAATCAGCAAGAAACAAAGAAAAGTAGAGGATGAAATATTTAGTCTTAATGTCAAAAGTCTGTTAGCCTAATGTTAATTCAGGAGAAGTCCAGGAGCATGTTGGAGAACTTAACTGTAAAAGTCTGCTACAGAAACTTTTTTTTTTTCAGTGTTTCTGATGGACTGCACAGCATCAAAGGGAGTGTTGATGAGTGTGGGTACGGTAGCTGCTAAAGTATTCCAAATATAACTTGCAGAGATCATGAAGCAAGGTGTGGTGGGGTGTAGATAGAAGATGGTCCTATTACATTAGAATTTCAATATGGGCAAAACTGGTTTTACTTTTTCAAAAGAAGATGCTCAATAGAACATATATTAGCACAAAAGAAAATTACAAGCCTAGTTTTAAACCTTTAATCATGAAGGACTTGGGAACAAATGGACCTAGAAACAGACTTTGAATGCTATTTGTGTAAACAGAGGTATTTGGAATGGATTAAAGCCACTTTGTGGTGCTCTAATTGAAGCGTCATCACTGGGCCTGGCCCAATGCAGGGAAGCATCAGTTCTCAGCTGGGATGAGAACAGCAACAGTTCTTAGCAGAGTACTTGGTCCCCAGCTTTACGCGTGGCATAGCAGAAGAAACAGGGAGCAGGGGTCTCTTGGAACCACAGGGAGATTTTAGAAAAGAACTTGACAAGGAAAACCTGTGTTCTTCCCATTTCTACTCGTTAGCACAAAATGGGGATAGAACTGGCAGAGGAGAAATCCCAGGGCCTTTATGATTCCACCTCCATAGCTGATGTGGTCAATCAAAAAGGGCCACTGCTCTGCCATGACTACAGAGGAAGTAGATTTAAAAGACTCCAAAGTCTTGGCTTCTATAGATGTTCAAAATGTACTTTTACTGATTGAGTGATAGGTGCGCAGTGATGCTAGGAAGAGAGAATTCATTGAACACAATTACTTTACTATTGCTAAGTAGTAGAATTCCTCCAAGGAAAGAACCATCTTTGTTTAGGCTTAGTGGGCTTATTTGGGAATGCAGTTAAGGACAGACTTAGATGGGTTTGAATTGAAACGTAATATTAGCTAAACTTATCTCTATAGAAAATAAGTAAGAATTCGAGGGGAGCAGAATGAGGTGTAAGCTGGAGAGGAGAAGGATGAGACATGAGCTGGAGAGGAGAAGGAAGAATGATGAATGAGTTGGAGACAAACAGCAACATGGCAAAGCAAATATTCTTGGTTCCAGGAATTATCACAGTAAGAAGAAAAATGTCAAGTTTCCATTACAGATTTTTACATTGTGTAATCCTAGTCCCAAACTGTTAGTGAAGACTGCCACACAGTCAGTGCACTTTGGTTAAGAAGGGATTAGGGCTGGGCATGGTGGCTCATGCCTGTAATGCCAGAACTTTGGGAGGCCAATGCAGGAGGATCCTTTGAGGCCAAGAATTCAAGACCAGCATGGACAACAAAGTGAGACCCCCATATCTACAAAAAACATTTTTTAAAAAACAGCCAGGTGTAGTTGCACACACCTGCAGTCTCAGCTACTTGGGAGCCTGAGGCTACAGGATCACCGAAGCCCAAGAGTTTAAGTTTACAGTGCGCTATGATCACACCACTGGCCACTGCACTCTAGTGTGGGCAACAGAGTGAGGCTCTGTCTCTAAAGAAAAGAAAGAAGGGGGGGTGGGAGAGAGAGAAAGAAAGAGAGAGAGAGCGAGAGAGAAGGGAGGGGAAGAGAGGGGAGGGAAGGGAGGGGAGGATTGGACACAAAGGGGGATTGGGATTGTGCCCAGTGGGATGACATGGTGAAGGAAAGGAACAGGAGGAAATAGCCAAGATGGCCCAGAGAATTCTTTGCAAGTAATAATTCAGAGTCAGAGCACCAAGAGAAAGTCCCCTGCCCTAACACCAGACACACACACACACACACACACACCCCTATTCACTGCCACCAACATCACCACCACCACCAAGAACCTCTAGATATGTTAGAAAAGACACCAGATATACTACTATATTTTTCATGGGGTTCATACATATTGTTGCTTAAATCTTAAAGAGCAAAGAAGTCCAAGCAATTGGAGATCTTGGACACATCCAAGAACTAAAATCTGAGTCTGCACTCTAAACAGGCCACCCTGAACTCACACTGTCTGCCTAACAACAGCACAGTTCCAAATCCTAGGTTATCCTTTTATTCTTCTTAATGACTTCCAGAGCATTTCTCAAAGATGAGAAGAAAAGCCCCAAAAGAAAAAAATCAGGTAGATTGCAGGCCTTGATGTAGCCAACCTACCTCTATTAGAGCAATCCCTGGGCAGTCTCCCAGTGCCTCTGGGAGAAAGGTTCATTGCTTCTAGTTCTTCTGGCAGAACCACTGTATGTAAATATATTTACTTCTCATTTTCCACTGGCATGGGAATAGGATGTAGAAATCTCCAGCTACAAGTGCTGATATTTAGAGCTTACGATAAGTCAGAGAATTTAAAATATCTAGAAGTTAAGGTAAGGGTGTGTTCTATGTCTTAGAGGTGTCCAACTGCAAAAAACTCTCCATTGTTAGAGACAAATTATCTAAAGGAGGTTTCTAATACTCATTCAGAGACCTGTAATTTAATTTGTTTTGTTTTTTGCTTAAGCTCTGATGGAATATAGAATTGAATATGGAATCTAACCAAGAGGGTAAACCCTACAGCTTTGGTGTTGTCTGTATTTTCTGATTAGAGTGTGCCGCTAGATTATTTGCACACTCAGAATACATCATCACATTTGCATACGACATCTTGACAGACTCCGCCATGGGGGACTGTCTCCTCACCTTTTCTCAGAACAGCCTGTAATTCCCCTGTCTCTCACAAACGGTAGCCAAGAACTTTCTCTTTATTTCTTAAGGCTTTTTTCAACATGGCATCTTTTTGCTCTAATAATTTTGCAAAGTAGCTTTCTCTTCACAGTAAGTTGGTTCCTGAAAAGCAGTATTATTGGATTATTGGAAATCAAATATGTATTTGATGTAACCAGGAGACTTATACTTTATGGAAACTCTAGCAAAAACAAAAAAAAAATTTATGTAATATAAGCAATAGCTCTGAATTTCTTTGTTCTATACGTTTGTATGGGAGCAGATTTTCTTAAAGTCAGTGATGTGTAGATACTTTTAAATGTGATGTTATTTATTTTTTTGTCATCAGATAGCTATTTAAAAATTTCCTTTTATTTCTCCAACCTCAATTAGACTAGAAGTCTACAATCCTATAGCAAATCGTAGCCACACTAGTGTCCCACTGGCACTTCCTGTCTTCATGAAATGACTTTCTAATTGCCTTAAATATAGAATAATTGTGTCACAAAAGAAAAACGCCCATTACCATTAAACCCAGCACTCTGGACTATTAACATTAACAAACGGGGAGGAAGGGCTGAGGAAGACTGACTCCTCTAAACCCCCAACCTAGGATTAAATGTGTGCTAATCTATCATTGTATCAGTCTGTAAAAGCATTCTGCTGCTGCCTCAGCCTTCACACTGCACAGAATCAGTTCATATATATTTCCCATTTGGGGTTTTGGGCAAAGTTCCATTGAGGTCTGGTCCAAGAAACTCCCCCAGGGCCTTCAGGGTCATAAGTCCTGCAGGTTTATGATGGCTTGATTTTAACTTCTGACTACACTGGGCAAGATTTTACATACCTGATGATAGCAAGCCTCACTCTGGGCCAAAAAGCTCTGCAATCCAATTGGTGGTAAGTCCTGCTAATTCCCTAAAGCCTAGCAAGGAAGCTGAGAAGAAGGATAAAACACACAAAAAAATAGAATTGTTGCTAGGCATATGGAATCTGGCCCTCTGAAAGTGTTAGAGGATTGACTTGAGAATATGTATGCTTGTGAATTTTTATGTAGAGAGTGTGTCTTATGAATTCTATGGCCATACTGCCCTTGATGATGTGTCCCCTAAAATCACTTTGAAAATCTTGTGGAATCAAAGACCTGCATCTTGAAAGTCATTACCAATAAGGAGGCAAAGGACCAACAAACCTCCTTGACTTTTGACAACACGCTTGCTCGCTAACTTTTGTCAACATGCTTACATCTTCTGTGGAGTTTCCTGACCATTCTTTCCCCTTCAAACCTGCTCAGTTCTTACAATTAAGTTAAAGATTCTTAAATGTTTAGAAATTTATTTTCTAGAAAATATTTTTGTGTGGGGTTTATAATTCTGGTTAATGATCTCAACCCTACATTTCTTTTGCTTCCTAGGAAAGGATGAAAAAGCACAAACAATTTCATTTATCATTATTTATTGTTTTCTTCCTTTTTTCAAATTATATTTGGACCCAAACATCAATCTATAGATGAGGAGAGGCTCTGCTTGCAAAGAGAGCTCAGAGTTCCCTAACAAGACTTACTCTGCTTCACTCCAACATTCTGTCAAAATGTCACTTCTCTAACAGCCTTTCTCTTCCAGTTCTAACCTATAGCTATACTTATAATCACTAAAATATTCCACATTTCTCTTAGAAAATGTGAGAATATGAGTTTTAATCAGTATGGAGATATGTATAATCACATCTGATGCAATGTTTCACAGACATATTGCAGGACATGGTACAAGGAACTGTTGGCACCCTTCATCCAGGACCAGAAGGGGTCCGCAGACAGAGTGACTCTGCTACCATCAGAGTTTTCTGCTTGTTTTTGTTTCAAATGATTTTTTCTCTACATTCCTTCAGCATTGTTGTTAAATGTTTCACTCGTTAGAGTCACCTTGGTGGTTACGATGACGGTATTTTTAAAACCCTTATTTGAGTAATTAACAAACAATGAATTTTCATCAAATGTTCAGCCTATGCTACAAGTTGTAGAATATACATAAGCCATGGAGTATATGTTTGATTCCCTCAAGAAAGCCACAATATAGATGAAGAAAGGGAGCTAATGGCATGCAACAATACTCAGCATACAAGGTGGTATATGACAAGGGTCAATAGTTCATCTCTGCTCAATGGTTCAGAACCTATTCTCGATCCAATACCACTTTGAAGTTCACTTGAATACTATGTAGTCTCTCCCCAGAAGATGCATATGGTTCATATGCAAAATATTTCATATTGATTCCAGAGGAGAAGTAGGCAGTCTATTAACTTTTGAAATCCATTCATGAACCCAGGAGCAGATTATGGATCCCTCCCTTAGAGAACTGCAGAAGTTCAGAAGAGAAGAAGCTCAATGAATTCTGGAGGAAGTTAAAGGTGGTTTAGAGGAGGCATTGGAATATAAGATTGATCTTAGATAATGGATGAGATCTAGGAGAAGGGAAATGAAATTAATTTTTATGAGACTCATAGTAGATCATTTGCATAGATTATCTCATTTAATCTGCAGAGCAATGCAGTGAAGAAGGTCCTGTGTCTCCATGCTATATATAAACAAGTGGAGACTGGGGAGGTGCAATAAAGGGCCCCAAATTCCTCTTAGCTATTTAGTTCCTGAGTTGTACTGAAACTCATGTGCATATGAAAGCAGATCCCAAGCAATTTCCACTACACACCCCCTTGAAAAGGAGAAACAATAAATCTTCTATAATCAAATGAGTATGTCCTCTAGTGTGCATACATGATCAGATGAGACATTGGGTGTGGGGAGTAGTGGAAGAATTCTTTCTTTTCCAGTTTTCTAGGAAAATTAAATTAAACGAGGCCATGATTGAGACAGACACTCTTCTGTGATCAGGTTACCTAATTATACTACCTTGGAACTAAGAATATCTAGTAAAAATAGGTGTGTGTTATGGTGAACCTTTTTTCAGGTCGTTATATGGTTAGTGTGGTCGGATAGGATTTTTTTTTTTTTTTCAAATCTTTGCTTTGTCCCTATAACAGGGAAGCACACCTTTACCCATTTTCATGTAACATGTCCATACCTTCTAGTAGGCAGAGTATACAGCTTCACCCCATTGACCTTGGACTTGTGAATTAGTTACTTTGACCAATGGACTGTGAATGGAAATGTCAGAGTGCCAGTTCTGAGCAGAAGCTTCTAAGAGCAGCGTTTTTCTCACTTATCCCAACCTTCTGCCCTCCTTCACAAGGTCAACCTGCTCCACGAAGGACAGACTGTGGCTGTTCCTCTAACTGGGTGATAGGATGAGAAGACACATGGAGCAGGTATCAAACCAATCTATAGTCCAGCAGCAACTCCAGCTTATCCCAATCAAGCGAACGGAGCTGCAGCCGACTTGCTGAACCACGAAAACTGTTTCATGTGGTGAGTGGTTGAGATTTTGAGGTTGTTACCACAGAAAACCCCAACTTGTATTCGTTCGTCAAGCATGACCTCAAGATTTTGAGACCAATCAAGAGTCTAAGTGTCACCAAAGAAACTCAAATGACATCAGGGGAAATTCCAGAATCAACCCAAAGTAGTCCAGTTGCCTGAAATCAGGGACAATGTAGACAAGACAGGATTTTTGGCCTGATCTTTTTCTCTCCTATCAGCATAAGGCTCAGCCTCCAGGAAGATAGCAGGAGGCTAAATGCCATTTGCAGATTTAGCTCTTGGTGAGATGGTATTCACCAGAAATAAGCTCAAGAATCTGATTTGATTGTAGGTTTTTCCTTCTCTTCCTCATTCTCTATGTGGAGCAGGGAAGTAAAATGGACCTAAGACAGAAAAAAATACAGGAAGATAAAAAGCACTTAGGCAGCCCACAATGTTGACAACCAGAGTGAATGAGAGCACGCTGTACTTTTAGAATCTGCACATGCACACGGAAACAGGCATACACATTTTCTAGCTCCTACAAATGATTTCTGTGAGATCATCATTTCAATCATTGGCCACACAATCTCGATGCCAACCCTGAGAAGGACTAATTAGCATTCTCACATATGTAATTCTCTACTGAGAGCTACGTAGATGATGGAGTATCAGTGAGCAGATACACTACCACCAACTTCTTATTAGTCCAGCCCCAACACCTAATTACTTTAATGCATTTAAAAATCAATATGTAGCCTCAGCAAAAAAAGACTTTTAAAGATATTTCAGTTTTTTTTATTTGATCCTGCCTCTTAGCCATCCATGCTATTCTACTAAAACACAATGAACCAGGCTTACAGTCCTTGACTTCTGGCAAAAGAAAAGAACAACAGGAGCAAACAAACTTCCAAATATCTTTTTATTCTACCCAACCAAACTCATCCTTTAGCTCTTACTTGAAATCATCAGTGTGCAGGGCAGTCCATCAAACTGAGTCTAGACTGACACTTCGTTAAATTCAAGTTTTATAAAGCAAGCTGCTAGGACTCTGTGGATTTGGCTGCTGGACTTTGTTGGGCTTCAGCAACTCAAATGTTGGAGCCCAAGCCCTGTTCCAGTGCCAAACATTTGTCCACACGCTGTTCCCATGCAGCAAAGCCTCAGCTCTGTCAACATCCTTGTGACTAGAGGAAGGCACTCCTCTTCCCATCCCACATGTGGGAAGTGTCCCCTGGTAATGAAGTCATAGTGGGCTGAATACACATGCCTGAAATGAGCTGCAGCACTAATCCTCAGGAGAGACATGGAAATTGGTCAACGTCCCACAGCAACTGACCCTTGAGCAAGGAAAACACAATCTGCTCTTGGGGTTGCCTGGCTTTTTCATTCAGGTGTTTCCAAGTTCTGCTATTAGATCATTACAATTTACAGAATCACTCCACATAAGGTGAATGGGTTAGAAGATCAGATTGTTTCATCAATGTAGTCTTTCTGTCAATGCAGTCTCTCCAGACAATGAGGACTTTTGTTCCATGAAACCTCATTAGCCGTCTCTCTGCCTTAGAGAACGAGTCCCAGCTGAATAGACCTTTCTTTCCTGTCATGTACATGATGCGTTATCTACAAGGATATCAACATAACCATACTTTTAACTAAAAGCCTTTTTACTTTCAAGAAATGAAGACTCAGAGAAAGTTAGGTTTAAAATGGCACCTGGCTTAGAGGCCCTTAGTCACTCAATATTTCCCTAAAATCTAACAAAATACTTATAAAGACACACAAAAAAATGAAAACTTATGTCACCACCAAAACAGGAACTACGTAATCTATTTTCAGAATCCAGGATCAATTTTCATTAACTGCAAGACTGGAAAAATGGGATTAAGAGCACAATCCAAGATCCCTTGTGCTATGACCACTCAAAATAAGAGTTAGCTTCTCCCTCTCACCCCCAAAATAGACCGGAAGTAGGTAAAAAGTCCCTGTGCCCTCCCAAAATCCAAGCCCTGTCTCAGAAATCCAACATAGATACTAACTGGATCCGGAGGGCCTCTCTCTAGGTCGGTGATACGCTTTGAGGCCTGGTGCCATCCTTTAACCCATCCTTCATTCCTGCCCAGATCTCTCTTTTCTGTATCTAGTCAGAGATGGGAATTCCAAGAAGGTGAATGGAAGGTACAATCCCCTAAAATAAATCAAAATAAGCAGGGTTGCTTCTCAGAAGCCATCTTGGAAGCAGTACATGCTGAGGATTATAGTCTTCTAAGATTTCCACCGGGGTCAGCATCAGGAGATGGGAGTGAGGTGTGTCCAACTAACAAGAGCCCTTGAGATTTCCTAGCCTAGAGTTTGAGAATGGGTCTGGAAGCTGTGTGTGCTAACACACTGTTCAGTTGCTCATAAAGAAGATCAAAGACAAAGAAACTTTGTCTTTGAAAAACATTGTATCCCTCCTTCTTTAAAAATAAGAAAAGAGTGGAGAAAATACTTAACATGGCTGGAAGCGGTGGCTCACGCCTGAAATCCCAGCACTTTGGGAAGCCGAGGCAGGCGGATCATGAGGTGAAGAGATCGAGACCATCCTGGCCAACATAGTGAAACCCCCGTCTCTACTAAAAATACAAAAATTAGCTGGGCATGGTGGCAGGCACCTGTAATCCCAGCTACTTGAGAGGCTGAGGCAGGAGAATCACTTGAACCCAGGTGGCGGAGGTTGCAGTGAGCCGAGATCGTGCCACTGCACTCCAGCCTGGTGACAGAGTAAGGCTCCATCTCAAAAAAAAAAAAATACTTAACATAAGACCTATTAAAATACCAGACCATTGAAAGAGACCCTAACACTAATGATTTAAAAGATTAACCAAAATTGGAAGACAATTTACTATAGTACCCAGAAGGAAAAGACCTAGAGGAACAAAAAACTCATTGAAAATAGGCTAAAATGCTAAAGCACCAAGTAATAGAAAATGAATGGTAAGTAGGTAAGAAAGAAACTGCCATGAAACTAAACATTGAATAGCAGAATTTCAACCTGTATTCGAAATTAAGAAAAAATTGACACCGAGCAAAAATTAAATTAGTGTAAGACAGTATTATGCAATAGGCGTTCAATAGCTATTTGTTGAATTACAATAGAGAGGTCTAAAAGAATACTGATGGTGCTATGACCTCTCCAAAAATGCTTGATTGTTCAGTGGAACTGATTGGAGGGAGAAATGAACTCTTCAGTAGCTGCTGAGTTTGCAATTTCCTTTTGGTGAATGTTACATGAGTAGCTTACGGTGGGGGAGGGAGAACGTAAAGAAACAACTTGGCACATAAGCAGGACCCTAGAATTGACACATACTTCTCTAACTAGTGAGCCTCAAGTGCATCAAGACCAAGACTGTATGTGTTTCCCCAGACCCAGGTGGAAATGAGGGGATATAGCAATGGGGAACTTATTTTGCACTAAAACTGCACAGTTTTATCAAGGAATAGACAGCAGACCTCCTTAAAACTCTCTTAGCAAATAAATAGAGAGCCTACATGGTGAGTCCCACTTTCGTGGTCGATGTGGAAAAACTTTTGGGATGTCAATGAACATCTGGAGAGTCAGCGAGCACAAGCTGGATAATGGCTGGATAATGACACACTCCATGTGTTAAGCACCTAAATTTAGTCCCTGGTTTCATGTTAGATATGTTTATTCTGAATTCCTTGTTGTGCGACTCCCACAAATCAAATCATGCTGCAGTACACACTTAATTGGGGTTGAAATTCTTCCAAACATGTTTGGTGTTTGCTAGCTTCCTCTTTATTTGAGATTAATCAAAGGACATTGATGAAAATCTCCACCACCAGCCATCTAAAGGGAAATGGATGAAGTGCTAAAACAATAACACCCAGTGGTAAGACAGTAACAAATATCATCAATCAGACCACTGGCAGGCTGGCCATACCTCCAGCTGCAAGGCTGTCAGGGCTCATCATTTTAATAGGGCTGGGCTGGAGCAGAGGGTCAAAAGCAGGCTTCCCAGGACAGCCAAGCCACTGACTCATTGGTTGGTCCTTTTCCCCTTCAATTAAACTCCAGGACATGCATGATCAGGAGGCTGGAGCTATTGAGGTAGCCTCACCCTGGTTGGCTACCCTGCACAGGGGAGAGGTTTCCAAGTTGGTGGGTGGGTGGTAGTTGTGTGGGCATGGGCGTGGTGAAGTGGAAAGAGGATGAAGGACTTTGAAATCAGACTCATGGCCAATTCTGGTTTTGCCACTTAAGAGCTGTGTGATTTAATCTCTCTGAGCCTCTGTTTTTTCAACTGTAAAATGAGGATGTTAGTAAAATTAGTCTATTACCTTGCAGAGTTGTTGAGAGGACTAAATAATTAATATACACTTAGGATTGCAGTCAACATCAAAGCTCTTTGGAGGGATGAAGAGTTTGTGGGTGGCAGCCTGGGGAATAGCCCAGCAAATAAGTAGCTAGTGAGAAGAAACAATGGTGCTTACAGAATCAGAACACTGATTTTGGACTCCAACACTGCTAGGCTCAAATCCTGGCTTGTCTTCTTGGAAGCTCTGTGAGCACAGGAATGATCCTTAAGGCACCACAACACATGCACAAACATA
This sequence comes from Hylobates moloch, assembly GCF_009828535.3. Classification (NCBI taxonomy): domain Eukaryota; kingdom Metazoa; phylum Chordata; class Mammalia; order Primates; family Hylobatidae; genus Hylobates; species Hylobates moloch. The sequence continues at coordinate 60,719,856 of NW_026652294.1, forward strand.
CACTGTGGACACACACACAAACACATACAACTAATTGCTTCATTCATAAAGCAAAAATAACAGGGGTACCTACATGGAAGAGTTGATGTAGGATTAAATGAGATCATATTTGTAAAGTGCTTTGTGTAATACCTGGCATACAGACAGAGCCCCACAAATTAGCTATGATATTTACAATGATTAGTAAATGCAGCTTCCATATACTAATATATGACATATTTTATTCAACATATGACTATGTAATAATGCAATGTGATACATGTTATAACATACACTATAGTTATATGTACTTTGTCCCATATATAATGTTACGGTATTTATTTCCTATGAATTATGAAAGACGCAAGCCTAAATTGTTGGTTTAGGAAATCTCCCACATATGTTTGATGTTGGCTAACTTGTCCAAGTGGTTAAAGTAACTAATAACTGTATGTAAGCATACAAACACATGCATCTATTAGAGTGACTTTCCAAGAACCCTTGTTCATTTTTATTACTGAACACTTACTATGTGTCAGGAACTATGCTATGCACTTTGCATACATTATTTTAAATTAATCCTTATACATCCTACTCATGGGGTTATTTCATCAAAATAACACTATTATTAGAATCAGAGAGTATGGGTCTTGATATTATCCCACCTCCATCCCCTCAAACAAAATGAATGTGCTTAAAAATATTCCCCATGGGGGAATGAGCTACTCACTTACTGATGATACCATCAGGGTGTGGAATTTTTTTCAGGAACCGTAAACTCAGAGTCATGATCATGTTGATTGTACCTGCATGACACAAAACTACCTTTTAGGAGAAAGGAGCCTTAGAGGCAAAATGGTGTTGTGCGACTGAATAGTTCATGAACACCTGACCAGGCCACCCGATCTGCCCAAGAGAATTCTCAGCAAGCTCAGAGGACAGGTGAGTGGCAAAATGCCCAAAGCCCTTATCTTATTGGCCCTGTGCACCAATCAGAGACCCCTCACCCCCAACTGCAGAGAGGCAAGAATGCCACTGAAATTCAAGTTCTTGGCAACATCAATTTTTAAATGGAAAAACTAACTCAATATTGCCTGTGTGGTTACCCAGGTCATCCAGGGGAGAGGCTCAAACTGCAGTCAAGTGAATGATGAAGGGGGGACTCTGAAAGGCAATCCAGTAGCCCAGATCTGATGGGCATCTACTCGGCAAGCCCTGGCCAGAGGCAGCAGAGCAAGCCATGTGGGAGCTGGGACTGCTGCCTTTCCCATGGTTCTCTCTGAATTTTGAGGCCTCTGGACCTTTTCCAACATGTCCGTAATTTAGTTATTTATGACCTCAAAAGATGTAAATAATTCAAACATACTAGGTACTGCAAAGCCCCACTATTGGATCAATCACCCAGATATAGTACGATTTTCTCATCATAATACACACACACACACACACACACACACACATATCAGAAAAGATCTGTAACATTTCTTCCTGGAACAATGTGAACATTTTTGTGCTCTTTGACACTGGTGATACTCTAGTTGTAAGTGAATAGGCACTGCTGTTTGAACAGAAATGTGAGTCTAAAGCATTATGTTCTTGTTTAACCGTAACATAGATCCCATAATCACAAATCATTTAAGAAACTAAGACAAGGCCTGTCAAGTAGTTAAAGTAATTGATAAAAGTGGGAAGAGACTGAGTTAGGAATGGAATGATGCAATTATGTTCAAAGAAGAGTGATTCTAGTTTTGCACTGTCCAGCGCTATGTTCAAACTTCTTGTGGAGTCGGACCTGGACAGAGGCAGGACTGGAAAAGCAGAGGATCAGGGGGCAAAAGCAGCAGAGGCGACGTGAGACAAAGAGAAGGCAGGTAGGGAGTTAAACAGAACCTAGGCCAGCAGAGAATCTAGCTTGTTCCCACCCCCTCACAAGCTGGAGCCCACCTCATTCCCCAGGAGCCCCTCTCCTGCTGGTCAGCATCCTGGGGGCAGCCACCCCATTCCTCAGTCAGCAAAATAACGGCCCTAACTACTCCAACCCCTTAGGCCACATTTCCTCCTGACTTGACCTTCTCTTCAACTCAGCCCTTCAATACAAGTCCAGGATTCAGGGAGGGGAAAAGCCCCTCTCAAAATGAACATTCAAGACTAAGAGGTCAGCATTCTAAATGAAAAAGTTAAGCCCCTCTTGCGATCTATTAGTGAAGAAGTTATAAGTTTCTCTGGAATTCACAGTAAGTGAAAAACGTAAGGTCGGTGTAGCTGACACAAATTCTAACAAATATCCCTTCCATGCTAAAGAATCACAATCTTTGTTTCTCCTTAGAGGGCAGGTGACACTCTCCATGGCCCTGCGGAAGGAATTTTTAAAATATATTGGATTTCAGGTAAAATAGCAGAACAAATCCTGATTACAAAATATTTTCCTTCTGGTACCTAACAAAATGCATTAAAAATTTATAAACCAATAATCAAAAACAGCCAAAAAAGGCAAAAGGATTAAACTTTATAACATAAATGTTAAGAAAATGTCAGTGAGAGAAAAACAACAAAAGATTCCTTTGCGGCTTGCTTTCTAACCCCACCCTTCTAGAAATAATAGTAAAGAAAGAAGAACTGACAAAATTCTGTGCTTCTTAGAAATACCTCCTAATTTGAAAGAAGCAGCCTGTGGGAGAGAGTGGGCAGCTCAGGGAAAAGTCAAGACAAAGTGTTAAAGGGTAGAAGGCTGTACATGCCTGAAGGATCCAAGGCTGAGGCTGGAAATGCTGCCTGGGCTCTGAGCTGGCTGGGGAACAACCCAAAATCATAGGAGTGGAGTGTATTTCTGCAGAAGTGGGGCCTCCTAACACAGAATTAAAAAAACAAAAACAAAAAAGCCAGAGAATTCACGTCCCATGACAAAGATTGTATTCAGCCCCCAGATAATCTCTTTTGCTTTCCCTAATCCTTACAGAAAAGTGGAGAGAAACCTAAACTTATCCCCAAACTGCAGCTGAGAGAGGAAGAGAAGTAGGCTTAGAAAATGACGAAAGGGTGGCAAGGAGTGTGTAGTCATAAGCTCTCAGAGCAAAGAGAAGACTGGTTAGAGCTACCTATGTTGTACATTAAATATAAACAAGAAGAGAAGAGGAATGGCAACTATGCAAACTTATGAGAAAAAAAGGAAAAAAAAAAGACACAAAGCAACATAACAGGCAAAAGACAGATATGAACCGAGTCTCAAGGAAAACCTGTGCCAAAAAACAGAATGATACTCCTTGGAAATGCTTTAAGATATAACATTTTAAAAATATCTTAATTCAGTATACGAGGATAATAAAACTACAGAATGAGTTGAAAATACACACCGCAAAACTAGGAAACTAATTGATTACCAAAACAAGAATATGCCATATCTAAGGGGTAATAGCAACAAACAAAATAGATATGTCTGGATTCATTAACTTGAAAGAAGGCTTGAATTTATCACAGTGTGTATAGATGAGAATGACAAAGTGATTACAGCAAATAGAGAAGAGATGGTATATATAGAGAGAATAGATCAAGAAATGATCTGCCACTTCATACCCATTAGGTAGCTATTATTAAAACAAAAACAAAAAACAGAAGACAAGTATAGGTGAGGATATGGAGAAATTAGAATCTTCATGCAACGTTGGCTGGAATGTAAAATTGTGTAGCCACTGTGGACAATGGTATGGCAGTTCCTCAAAAAATTAAATATGATCCAGCAATTCTACTTCTGGGTATATACCCAAAAGAATTGAAAGTGGAAACTCAAACAGATATTGGTGTACCCATGTTTATAGCAGCATTTTATTCACAATAGCCAAAAGACAGAAGCAACCCAAGTGTCCACTGACAGATAAAAGGATAAACAAAATGTGGTGATATATATACAACGGAATATGAGCCTTAAAAAGGAATGAAATTCTCACACATACAATGGTAGATGAACCTTGAAAACATTATATTAAGTGAAATAAGCTAGTCATAAAAGGACAAGTATTGTCTGATCCCACTTATATGAGTTACCTAAAGTAGTTAAATTCATAGACAGTAAAATGGCGGTTGCTAGGGTGGGTGGAAGAAGGAATGGACAGTTGTTTAATGGGTAGAGTTTCAGTTTTGCAAAATGAAATGAGTTCTGGAAATGGGTGGTGGCTATGGTTGCACAACAGTGTGAATATACTTAATGCCACTGGACTGTACACTTAAAAATGGACAGAATGGGTTTTTTGTCATGTTTATTTTATCACAATTTTAAAAAATAAAAAACTCAAATGATTGAATATGTAGACAACTTAGTGTCCTTGAAGTAGAGACTCTAATAAATTCAACAGAAGAAAATATTCAGGGCTATAATAAAGAAAAATTGCCATGAAATAAAACAATCTAGAGATAGAAAAAGCCTAAAAAATGGATCTATAATGATCCATGTAGAGACATATCCTGGTTTACTTATTGAAATCCAAACAAACAAATGAAGTATGTGTGAGATATTCAGGCAAAAGGAAAAATTATGTCTTACGGGAAAAAAGTATCACCTTGGTGTTTGAATTTTTTGATAAGCATTATTTAACTGTTGTTCTATTTCTTTTAATGCTGTCAAAACTCTGAGGTGAAAAAATTATAATACAAGAATACTATGCACAGCCAAGTTGGTATTCAAGTAGAGAAGGGCTGCAAGAAGGTATTCACAAATCTGAAAAACTCAAAACACAGCAACCATGAACCCTTCTGGAAAAGTCTACTTGGATGATGAAATCTAGCTAATCAAGAGATACATCAAGATAAATGGAGAAGCCATAGTAGAGGCATTGGTGTTCAACACTAAATCCATTTAATTATAAAACTAAGACTAAACAATTGAAGAAACTGTGTTTATAGGACAGAATATAAATATATAAAGTTTTTTTTAAGTTCCTACTTTGGATGCTATAACAAACAAAACTTATATTCTACTGACTTATAATAACAAACATTTTTATCTTGCTCACACATTAGATAAGGGCAGTGAATCAGCTGTGATTCTGTTGGGTTCAACTCCACATATTTTCTCCTTGCTGAATCCAGACTGAACGAGAAGTCCCTCTTTAGAACATGCTGTTTTCACTATGGAGGGCTAAACCAAGAGGTCCCACACCAAAGCACATGCTCACAGAAAAACCTTTTGCTCAAGAGGCAAACATTACGTCCAATCACAATCCATTGGCCAAAGTAAGTAACATGGCTAAGCCCAAAGTCATTGAGATGGGACTTTAATGAAATATGGGGACTTGAGGGAGGGCATGGGAGAGGAAGTGCAAAAATACTAATCTCATCATTTCAATCAGTGAATCAGTTAATAAAGTCCGAAGTTATTTTTATAAACATATATAATGATTTTAGTCTCCTAATATATTCCCTCTTAATTTTCAAAGATTCTTATACAAACTAGTATTTCTTCTGATCAAGAAGTAATTATGTGAGGCATAGCAAATTCCTTTAGTTTTGGTTCAGTGTTTTTTCCTGTATTAAATATTAAATTCAAGTAAAACGAAGTGTAATCTTTTTTATCTAAATATAGCATATGTAGTATGATGCCCTTTTAATAAAATCCTCTCCCTCTCTCTCTTCTCTCCATCCTTTTGTCTGTGACTATCCCTGGAGATATGTCTAGAATGCGGCTCATCAACTGTTAACATAGGTTATCTCTATGTGGTAGTATTTCTTATGATTTATTGCTTTCTTCTTTGTTTCTTATTATTATAAGCATTTATCAGTTTTATAAATGAAATAAGTCACTGTTGTAAAATTGCAATGAAATGCCAAACATATAAATTCAGTGAGTCTATATTTCATTTACTACTCAAAAAACCTAACAATATGTTAATTTTTTTATTTAATAAAATGTAATATCCATCTCAGGCCTCCGTAATTTTCAAGATGTGGGCCATCATAATAGGAAAGCTATTTGTATTAGGTGGGAGGGTGGAGCATGATCCTCAACTCTTCTCTCTATGCTGGCTGTCCTGCCACAACTGCTATTATTGGAAGGTCCCCTCAAACTCATGTGTTGAAACATAATTGCTAATGTGACAATATTAAGAGGTAGGGCCTTTAAGAGGCAATTAAGTCATGAAGGCAGAGCCCTTTCTAATGGGATTAGGGCTTTTATAAAAGAGGCTTCATCCAGCATTTAGCCTTTTGTTGCTCTTCTGCTCTTCTGCCATGTGAGGACACAGCAACAAGGCACCATCGAGGAAGCAGAGAACTCTCACCAAACACTGAAGGCCAGCACCTTGACCTTGGACTTCCCAGCCTCCAGCATTTTGAGAATTAATTTCTATTTTTTACAAATTATCCAGTCTGTGGCATTTTGTTATAGCAGCACAAAAAAACAACAGCTTTCATTCATGTCCACAGGATCCCTGTAGTCTGGTGGCTTTCTCCTCTTCTACTCATTCCAGGCATGCAGACTTCATCACGGCTGACTGTAGCATCACCTACCTAAATGCAGCAGGGAGCAATTTCCTCCCTGATATCTTGACAGCTCCCTGGGATTCTACTCTGGCTAATGATAGCGTGAGGTCTGAGTCCCCTGTGGCTCTCAACCCTGAGCACACACCAGGAAACTCCAAAACTGTGATAATAGAAGCTCTCTGCCTCCAGCCTATACCCTAATTCTTGGGGACACCCTAGGGGCAACTGGGAGGAAGGAAGCCTGCTCTGTTTCTTGAAGCAGAGAGTAAAGTTACCATGGGATACTCCTGAATGATGCCCCCTCTCTCTTGAGGTTTGCCTCAGGGGCACCCAGCATAATCTTGTTAATGTGCTTAAGTGTTTGGAATACACACTCAGGAAAGTTTTACATCCTGCTGCAGCTCTTCTCTGAGGGTTGTTGAATGGAAACAAGGGACAGGGAAAAAATTACTTAAAGGGAGGTAGGAGGAAACCCATTGCTTAACAACTCAGAAGTACTGTTTTACCATATTAACATTGAATTTTAAAACCCTGTAAGCTCAACCTAGAAGATAGTGTACCTGCCAGGTTACAGACTATTATTTTTGCTTTTGGAAAGGAGATGCTCACAGTTGATGATTAAGAGTTTGAGAGTGAGCATGATTTGCTGGAAGACTGTTCTCAGTTTACGTCCCAAAGAGAGGCACATTTTGTCTTCTACAACAGCCAAGTGCTCTGCAGACCACCAGGATGCTGAGGAAGCATCTGAAATATTGGATAGGGGAGAGAGCAGAATATTCAAGCAGGCCAACAAGAGGATTTGTGGCTAGTGAGATACTACAGCCAGCCAGGCTCCTCATTCAGAGAGAAGGCTAAACGAAGAGAAGAAAATCAATGACACAGCAAAAGGAGAAAAGGAAACATGTTAATAAACAGGTAGGAATTTTAAAAGGGTATTACAGATCTGAATTGAGGAAATCTTTCTGGACCAACAAATGTACACTAATGCAGGATAAGTCAGACAATTTCTAGGGCTTTCTTGAGATTTAAAGGTATACATGCATAATGCATGCAGGATGACTCATATAGTGTGTATAAAATTTTGAGAACACCTTTGCATTCTACTGGCACATTAATCATAGGGCCACTTAAAATGAAGAGAACATCTGCTCAAAAAAACAAGTATACAAAATTGTCTTTGGAGAGCCTATACGCAACAGATGCCACATCTTCTAGCTTAAATACTAGGGACGTTTTCTGTATTCCTATATGGAATCACTCCAGCAATATCACGTTTCCTAAATAAGTGGTATTGTTGTTGTTGTTTTTAACTCAGCTAAAATAGGAAATATTATTTTTTAAAAATCTCACAAGGAAACAAAGCTTAAAAATAAGTGGGAATTTAGAAATATTATCAGAGAGGAGTATTTTCCTACAGTTAATTTTGTATTTGAAAGAAAAATCTTTGCTCAATTATGCCTGGGTATCTTATTAAAATGTATTTGTTCCATGTCATTCCAAAAGAATCTGATGCATATGATATGCACAATGCATATAGTTGTGACATAAGCATTGGCAACCTCCCATAGATCTCTCTGTTTTCCTTTATATTCATCACCAAAATGTCAAGTTTCCAAAACCACTAACCCCCACTAATTGAAGGACTTCTGTTGTTGTCAGAGAGAATACTATTGAGATGTATCTTACCAGTGACTTTAAGTCTTTTCTGAACATCAGTGTCAAATGCTAACTGGCTCAATTATTATTATTGTATTTATTTATTTATTTATTTATTCATTTATTTATTTATTTTGAGATGGAGTTTCACTCTTGTCACCCAGGCTGGAGTGCAGTGGTGCAATCTCGGCTCACTGCAACCTCTGCCTTCCAGGTTCACATGATTCTTCTGCCTCAGCCTCCCAAGTAGCTGGGATTACAGGCGCCTGCCACCACGCCCAGCTAATTTTTGTATTTTTAATAGAGATGGGATTTCACCAATTACTTATCAAGAGTTAAATGAGTGAAAGTTTCTAATGCCTTTGAGAGAACTATTGCATGGCAACTCCCTCCCTATCATTTCTGATCCTTGTCTTCCCAGCATTTTCCATGGGTTCAGAGCTACGTTGGTATTTAGTCTGTCATCTGCCCTTAATCTCTCAGTAACATCAAGGAAAAGAATCTTATTCTGTCACTTAGGACTAGTATTCATCTAAGTGAGTTTACAAAGCACCAAATGCTGACTTTCCTAAATAAACGTAATCTTGAACCAAGAGCTCATATATCTTATTTGGTAAATTATCACCAGCATTATTGGCTATCTTTAATTTCTTTTTTTAGCACAGCTCTGGTTCAAATGTTTGTGTTCCTCCAAAATGTATGTTGAAAGTGATCCTCAATGCAATATTAGATGGTGATTAGGTCATGAGGGCTCCACCTTCATGAATGGGATTGGTGCCCTTATAAAAGTCCTGTTTTGCTTTTTTGTTTGTTTGTTTGTTTTTTGGTTGTTTTTTTTTTGTTTTTTTTGTTTTTTCTTGTTTTTTTGCCTGTGCCATGTGAGGACACAGCATTCATCTCTCGGGAGGACACAACATTCATCCTCTCGGGAGGACACAGCAACAAAATGAATGCCATGTTACCAAACATGAATCTGCTGGCACCTTCTGGCCCTTCAAACTGTGAGTTAACTATTATTTCATCAATTGCCCAGTCTGTAGTATTTTGTTATAGCAGCAAGAACAGATGAAGACAAGGATTCTTTAAAGGGAGCTCTCACAAACATTGACATACTGTTTTATCTTATATTTTATCTTCCATCCTAAAGCTTACAAGTTATTAGAAGTATACGTCATGCAATGATCTCAGGGAATTTTAGAAAAGTTGATGCCCAAAGTAAATACACTGGACAGAATAGAAGAATGAGGCTTAATAGTTAGATTGTTCCATGTTAGTGCTATGAAACTATTATAGTTTTACTAGTGCTCCAAGAAGGATATGGCCCTTGGAGTTCACCTCAACATTTATAAAAGATTGGTACCTAGTTAAGAATCATGATATTTATGGAGCAGAAGATCCACACCTACCTGATTCTGCCCTTAAATGCATTTGATTTTTAAGTCAGACTCTTAGACTATAAATAAGGAACTTCCTCTGTTTCCATTTTGAAAAGAGTTCACATACTATGCTATAGAATTCCAATATTTCTTAATCAATCTTAAATTGTTCACGGGTTTTATACACTACATAAGAATGAGAGAACATTTCTTGGTACATAGCTGTTCAACCTCCTGAACACATTTTCTAATCAAATCCTCATGTTCTGCTCATAGATGTTCTTTATATCTGGGTGGGAACAACCTCCCCAAAGTTCAAGTCTGAGGTCACAGGCCTCTGTTGAAACCACAGGGACTGAGGGCCTGGCAGGAGTTGGGGGATGAACAGAGTGACCTGCAGGCATTTAGGGAGTTGGGGCCGCCTTCCTGCCCCCGTGAATTCTGTGTGACATCTGATACCATAGGGAGCTTTTTAAAGAATGAACAATGTTAGTTCCCCATATATACATCAGCTGCTGAGAATTTGCCATGATTCTTGATTGAGAATGAAAACATGGATCCACAAGTGTGTACAACTAATAGTAAAATTGATTTTCCCAGGGGCTGGAGGAAGGAACGCTGTAATTGGGAACATGGCAGGGGTGTATAAGATGAGCATTCAATGCTGGAAAACATTAAGCAGGGGGTTTTACAGTATGTAAAATTCAGCACAGTTTTTCTTTACGCTCTTTCATGGAGAGAGAAATTGTTACATCATCCTCTCTGGGGACAAATCACCCATTGGGTAAAAAGAGCCACACCATGAGTGAAGGGCAAGACCAGTTTCATCAACACAGATGTCTTTTTTGAACTAGTGAAAAGGGGAAAATGTCTTTTTTTCTTTCCAATAAAAGTATGCTTTGAGATATTTCAGAGGGTTATTTCTTACTGGTAACTTGTATGACCTAAATAGCACTGAATTCTCAGATTGCGGCAGAATGAATTCTGTGACTGAATTCTCAGAATGTGCATTACCAAATGCATGCTTGATTCTGTAGGAGATATGGGACACTGACTTTGAAATAAAACAAGTGAACAGAGTTCCCTTCCCACCCCATAGGCAAGAAAGAGGCTTGGTATTGACGTTGGAGCCATTTGCAGGCAGGTGTGAGCCAGCTTCCCAATAGGGAAGTTCCACTTCAGAGACCCAGCATCACACCTGGAACTAATTGCCCTCTTTTTTGGCAAATTCAGTAACTGGGCCAAAGATTAAATAGACCTTGGAGACTGTACAACCACTTCCATCTCTAAGTGCCGTCAACCCCAGGGCAGGAAGGAGGAATGTTGAGGAGGTGGCCCAGAGAAAGGGCTGCCCCACAGGCCCCGCACCTGCACTAGAACACACCAAACACACGTCAATATTCAAAGCACCAAAATTAAATGCCTGAGGATTATGTTGATGATTTCTTTCAAGTTGTATTTCTCTGCATTCTGTCCTAGGAACATTCATTTCTAAAGGCATATAGGTACACAAATACAAAATAATACTGTCAACAACTCTGCATATTTCAGAGAAGTTTGCATGTAAAGTATAAAAATTATTTCATTAAGAAGGTGAGTTATTTTTAAATAACGGGGTATTTTTCATTTTAAAAAGATTATTGTCTTTTCTTTTCAATTTCTGTGAATAAAATTAATGTGTTTGTTAAAATTATATTCACTCATCATCTTTTCAACCAATACCTCCTGTGTGCCATGTGCTAGTCTTCTTTAAAGACTCTGAGCATACAAACAATATATGAGAAGACCTTGTCCACAAGGAATTTACAATCTGATGGAGAAGAGAGATTAATCAGGAGACAATTACAATGAAACATTGTAATGACATCATTGGCAAAGGCAAACACAGGGCCTTGTGTGGATCCAGAGGGGGCTGGGGTGGGAAGCAGCAGGAGCTGTGTGTTTTTGTTTGTGTTGGAGTCCATGAAGACTCTCAGCTCAGAATGGTCCCCTCCCAGCCCATGCCCAGCTGTCTGTCTAGAATGTGTCCTAGTTCTTGAACCAGGTGAAGGGGGAGGGGGTTGTGTGAAGTAGGGGTTGTGTGGTGAAGGGTGAAGGGGGTTGTGTGGGTGTGAAGAACTGGGAAGAGTGTAAGTAGACTCTGAGTTTAAGGGAAAAGCTACTACAGATAAGGCTGCAGGCATGGAAGCCAAATTGTCAAGATCTAAATATGTCATGCAAAAGAGGTTGGGTTTGCCCTGGGCAAAATGGAAGATTTTGGAATCTTTTAATCACAGGGAGTGCCACTAGCAGCTTTGTGTGTTGGAAACACCCTCTGGCTGCCGTGGAAGGATGATTTGGAGGGTGACGAACTTAAGTCACGGAAAACAGGTATGAGGCTGAGCCATGGCTTGAAAGGTGATGTGGGTCTGAACTGGGAATCAGGCCAGAAAGACTGGGACTAAGTTCAGAGATATGGAATAGGTAGAAATAACTGAGTGATACTGAATGCTGGGGAGAGGAAAAAGCCTAGGGTAAATTCCCAGTTTCTGGCTTGGTTTACCTGGGGTAGTTTAAAATCTACTGTTCTGACTTACCTAGTCTCATGGAAGGAGATATCATTTATTCATTCATCTATTCAATGAACGTGTATTGCGTGTGCCAGGCCCTGTCTGAAACATTGGGGATATAGCACTGAACAAAGCAGCAGAAATCCCTGGCCTCATGGAGCTTACATTCCAGTAGAGAGAGAAGAACAACAGCATAACAGCCAAATAGATTAAAATGTGTCAGATGGTGGAAGGCCAAGGTGGGCGGATCATGAAGTCAGGAGATCAAGACCATCCTGGCTAACACAGTGAAACCCCGTCTCTACTAAAAATACAAAAAATTAGCCAGGCGTGGTGGCGGGCGCCTGTAGTCCCAGCTACCCAGAGAGGCTGAGGCAGGAGAATGGCGTGACCCCGGGAGGCGGAGCTTGCAGTGAGCCGAGATTGCGCCACTGCACTCCAGCCTGGGTGACAGAGTGAGACTCCGTAAAAAAATTACCGGCATGGTGGCAGGCACCTGTATCCCACTACTCGAGGCTGAGGCAGGAGAAGGCATGAACCTGGTGGTAGACTTGCATGACCGAGATAAAAAAGGATGGAGGGTAATGGAGGGGTGCTAGGTAACATAAAGTGGTCAAAGAATGACACTTGAGCAAAGACCTGCAGAAAGAGAGGAGGAAAGGGAAGAGTCTTCCAGACATAGGGAGCTGCTGGTGCAAAGGTTTGGAGACTAGAGAAAGGTGCCATTAGAAAGAGTCCTTCTCCACACGGCGGCAGCTACTGCCCAAAAGCACAGTCTGTCTTCCTCAGAAGGTAGTACTGTATTCCTGTGACAAGACCTAACTGAGATGGTCCTTCTCAGCCTCCTCAAATGCTGCAATTCTCTCTGAAACCAAATGTCTGAGACAAGTTAAAATAATTAATTGGGAAGCCATTAGACTGAGGCAGTTCATGTGCCCTGGGTTTCTATGTGAGCAAACAAAACCCAACGCAGTGGAATTGGTCATATTCTAGGAAAACAAAATTTAAGCTTAACCAATCAGAAACTAACCTCGAACTATGGACTTTACACTGGAATTATCCAAATAAGGCTACTGCTCCACTTTAACCAATCAAATACTTTCTTTGCCTTGCTTCTTCAATCACTTTGTAAAAGCCTCCTTCTCATGCTCCTTTAGTGGAGTCCTGAAAAAAAAAACCACTTCCAGTTTGGAGTTGCCTCATTCATGAATTGCTCTCTGCTCAAATAAACTCTAAAATTTTAATGTGCCAAAGTTTATCTTTCAACAGACCTCAAAGAGCAAATTATCTTCTGCTTGCTGGACAGGAGAACTCTCAAGTCATTGGAAAAAGCAAGGTTGTTAACATCAAGGAGTGGAAAATGAAAGAGACTCCATCTACTCCTGCAAAAAAACTGTGGTACTGGAAAGGTGAAACTGCATTTGTAAAATTCTGACAGTAACAGAAATCTGACATAGTTGACTACATCTTGTTTCTGACCTCCAAACTGCCCTTGGTCATTCCTGAGTGTGAGCCAAGCTAACTTTGGGAGCGAATTTAGTGCACAGTTTAACGTAAAAGCATGGATGATAATAGCCCCTCCCTAAAACTAACCCCCTTCTTGCTCAGGGACTGAAAACCACCTTTGTAATACTAATGAAAGGCCACAAAATTAGGATTGTTGGAGGGCCCAATTTCTGCTAAGATGTAGGTGTGCTTTCTCTAATCCCTTACTGCTCAGGAGTCATGTAGCCAGAGGTCACAAGATTTGTGACTTCCCCAATTGCTCCTATAGGTAACATCACTATTGTGGAACCTAAGACTGGTTTTTTCAGATGCTTTTCAGACTGACTCCACTTGGGATCATGACTCAACTGATCCTGTGGCCCCAGCCAGACATGGACTCAGTGCATGAGGACCATTTTCCACACCCCTATGATTTTATACCCAACCAATCAGCAGCACCCATTCCCTAGCCCTCTGTCCACCAAGTCGTCCATGAAAACCCTAGCCTCTCAGTTCTCAGGGAGGCTGATTTAAGTAATAACTCCATCTCCTGCACAGCCAGCCTCATGTCAATTAAAGTCTTTCTTTACTGCAATGCCATGCTCTCAGTGAATTGACTTTTTCTATGCAGCAGGTGGGAAGAACCCATCAGGTGATTATAAAGCCAGGATCAAAGGTGTGCTTAGGACAAAGAGAGGCCTGCCAGAGCACAGAGCACACCCATGTTGGCAGACCTTACCAGCCTTTAAGAGTAAAGAGAGGGTGCAACATTGCCCAGATAAGGAGCAACCCCTTCAGCACCACCCACCACTCTGCAAACTCACCTTCAGTAGGAAGCTAAAGAGGAATGTGTTGAGGGGCCAGATCCCAGGAGAAGAAAGAAGAAACTATAAAGGGTTAGATGGCAGATGCAATGGGAACATCTGATGGTCTCTAAGTCTTTGGGCATGGGCAAGTTCACCTGAGAGAGGATGTAGGTAGAAAAGACAGCCACAGACAGAACCTAGACAACAACAACATGAAAAGGGTGTGCATAAGCTGAGGACCTCCCTAGGGTAGCTGAAAGAAAGTAGGGAGAAACTAGGAGAGGTAGGAGCAGGGAGGGACAGGGCTTTAAGAAGCCAGGAGTCAACAAGAGCAATGCTGCTGAGAGGTCAAGTGAGATGAGTCTGACACATGCCCACTGAATTTGAACATAAAAATGGAAGGAGCTAGAAGTGAGGAATGGATGGTGATTATGCTCTTCTTTCAAGAAACTCATGGAGGCTCGTCAGGAGCAGTGGCTCAGGCCTGTAATCCCAGTACTTTGGGAGGCCGAGGTAAGTAGATCCCTTGAGCCCAGTAGTTCAAGACAAGCCTGGGCAACATACTGAGACATTGTCTCTCCAAAACCTTAAAAATTAGCTAGGCATGGTGGTGCATGCTACTCGGGAGGCTGAGGTGAGAGGATCACTTGAGCCCAGGAAGTGGAGGTTGCAGCAAGCTGAGACACAGTACTTCACTCCAGCTTGGGTGACAGAGTGAGACCCTGTTTCAAAAAAAAAAAAAAAAAAAGGAAAGGAAGGAGTTAGAGAGTAGAGCCAGAGGCAATCCAGCTCTATCTCACTACTCAAGGTCAAAACCAGTGGTGAGGGAGGGAGACAAGATGGAAATACTCGACAGGCTTGGAAAACTGAAGTACCTCCCAGGGTGTCTCAGTTGCCACGGGGCAGCCAGAATAGAGAAAATACTCTGAGAGGGAGGTCAGCCCATCTTCCATCCTCAGGGATCCAGACTGATGTAGCAGTCGCCATCTTGGATATTACCGGGTGCTACTGCAGAGGAAAGAGGATTCTGGAGGATTATCCCCAGTTAGATGTTTAGCTTGACTCATCTCATTTTGGAGATTGGTCAACAAACCACATGGCCCCAGCCACCCAAAATGGGGCCCAGTAAGTTTATTCCAGAGATAGTTGGTGAGCAGCACTAATGATTACCATAGTTTCCGTGGTAGAGTCCATGCACCAGCCAGAGGATTGGGCAGCTTAGGGACAGGACACAGCTTTGAGGAACTAGATGAGGACAGAGGTGAGTGTCAGGGTCAACGATGCTGTGCTTCAAGGGACTAAGGCTGCAGGGGTGCCAGTGGAGGTGCAGAGGGAGATGCACAAACAACACCAGCTCTAAACACTTCAGCAGAGGGGCAGAAAGCTCGGAGGCCCACACCATAGCCTTGCGGGGACAAGATGGCCCAGGAACAGTCAAACAGTCAGCAAAGAATGAAGTGGAGCACAGGCATGGGACCATCTGCCCTGGGCTAGGATAGCCACTGGGAAGGTAGACTGAATTGAATGAATTAAATTCAAAATTGACCACTTTTAAAACTATAAGTGACTAAGTTATCTTGAAGTGGCAAAAAATTAAAAAATAAATAGCCATCAGAGGAAAAGGGGGAATTGTGAGAAAGCCTACAGCTATGGAGTAGTAAATAAAGACAGGCTGCACCTCTATGCTGTGACCGAGACTTTTCTACTATGATAAGTGAGAGTATGCTGGGAGGGAGGGGACAGAGATTAGCAGCACCATAAACATCAGATCCTATGCATGTAAAAAGCCTCTATTTTCTTTCTGAATGAAGAGACAAGGTCACCTAGGACTCTGCTCTGAAGGTCCAAACACCTGGAAATGTGATGGTGACCCAAGAGCCATAAACTAACCCTGAGTGATGTCTACACCAAGGGGAATCAATACTAGCAGGTACCCGTGTCCCCAAGGACAGGCATGCAGCATCCCAGGCCTTAATAGGGAGCAGAACAGAATAGAGCACAAGCTCTTGCTCAGACAGGACAAGCTGGTTCAGCGATGGTCATGCATTCCTGGAGAGAAGTCAAAAAATGGCCCCTGCCTCAGAGAGGGGCAGAGGGAGGCAGCAAGGATTCCCTTCACATGGCTTTGACATCTGCAGTGAAGTCACATTGGTTTCCTGCATGTATCTGACACTAATGAATGAGAAGTGAACAGATACTGGAATCAGGCTGAGGTTCAAGTCTTGGCTCTTCCAACTATCACCAAATTACAACCTTCCTGAGTCAGTTTTCCCACCTATAAAATGGGGAGAAGTGAGTCTCCCTGGAGTGTTTGAATGAGGACCAAATGAGATAATTCATGGAGACTCCCTGGCACATAGAAAACATTTGTGCACATAGGAAGCACTTGTAAAATATGAGTTCCCACGCCCATTTTTTGTCCACTGGTGAACTATCTTGATATACTCAGAGTTTACACCCTGACTTCATTATGTAAATTATTTTTTAGCAGGCCCAGTAAATCATTTGGAAAATCAAATCCAAAGGCATGTTGGACATGGCAGAAGTATAAACCTCATGTAATGAACTGTATAGCGACCTTGAGTTTTGACCACCCCATCCCACCTCCACCCTTATCAAACCTGCTGTTGCATTATATGACAACACAGGAGTAAAAGGCTGATAAGGAATTTTTTTTTTTTGAGTTCTCATTACTTCTCCTCAATCCAATAACATTTAATTTTTTTTTTAATGTATAGAGACAGAGTCTCACTCTGTCCCCAGGCTGAAATGTAGTGGCACTGTTATAGCTTACTGTAATCTGGAACTCCTGCACTCAAGCAATCCTCCCACCTCAGTCTCCCAATTAGCTGGGATTACAGGTATGCACCACTGTGCATGGCTAGTTTTTAAAAATTATTTGTTGAGATGAGGTCTCCTTATGTCACCCAGACTGGTCTTGAACTCCTGGCCTCAAGTGGTCTTCCCAACTTTGGCCTCCCAAAGCATTGGGATTACAGATGTGAACCACCATGCCTGGCCAACAAAATTTTATTGTGTGACTAGCAGTCAGTAGAAGGAGATGTTTCCACATTAGGCATTAGGTACTATGAGATACTGAATGACATAGAAAGAATATTAATTTGTGACCGGCCGCGGTGGCTCACGCCTGTAATCCCAGCACTTTGGGAGGCCAAGGCGGGCAGATCACAAGGTCAGGAGATCGAGACTATCCTGGCTAACACGGTGAAACCCCGTCTCTACTAAACATATAAAAAATTAGCTGGGTGTGGCGGCGGGCGCCTATAGTCCCAGCTACTCAGGAGGCTGAGGCAGGAGAATGGTGTGAACCTGGGAGGTGGAGGTTGCAGTGAGCTGAGATCACGCCACTGCACTCCAGCCTGGGTGACAGAGTGAGACTGTCTCAAAAAAAACAAAAAAAACAAACAAAAAAAAACCCAAAGAATATGAATTTGCTAAAAGTAATATTCTGGTTGTCTACTTATACATAACAAACTTCCCAACACTTAGTTCCTTGAAGCAATTTAGTTTTCTTTCTCATAGTTCCAGGGTTGATGGACTCAGATGGTCAGTTCTCACTTACGGTCTCTCATGGTCAGATTCATGCTGGGACTGGAGTCCCCTGAAGGGGTAGGAACCTGGACAGCAAACGGCTGGACCAGCTGACAACTGGGCGAGCATGCCCTCATGAGGCCTCTCTTTTCTCAGGGAAAGTGGTGAGATTATTTTGTTTAAAGAATGAGAATGTATTTTCCTGGAGGGTAACACTAGGAGGTTTATAATAATCCTAACACTTAACCTGAAAGGAAGTGGGGGTATGGGTCAGGGACAGGACACAGGGCTGAGAAGGTCCAGCGGAGGCAGCAGGGCACAGCGGTTAAGAAGATGGGCTTTAGAGATGCAGACCTTAGCGTCTATGGGCCACTTTGACACTTTGAAGGCTCCCCACTCACAGGCTGTGCAGCCTTGGGGCAGGTCCTCATCCTCTCTGAACTTCATTTTCCCATCTCCAAAAGGGGGCTAATAATGCCTACCTTGCAGGGTATTTGCGAATCCTGAATAAGGTAATGAAGTGCAATGTTTTGTGTTTAGATGGTGCTTGTCAATTGTTCGATGTTGTAAGGAGGCAGCATTTTAGGGGTTGAGCCTAGATCCCACCCAAGAAATGAGAAATCCCAGTGCTAAGAAACTCGGTTGGTTCTAGGATCTCTGGTGATGGCTAGGATCAGACATTCCCTGTACTATTCTAAGCCAAGACAGAAAAATGTACTTTTGATGAGTAAACTTGATTTTGAATACTTTTTTCTACCTGCATCAACGTCCTTTTAGGGTGCCACTCCCCAAAAAACTCTGGTATGGCTTATTCTGGTGCCTTTTAAGTGGTAGGGTTTTGTTGTTGTTGTTGTTGTTTGTTTGTTTGTTTTCTTTTTTTATTACTGTGGTTGAATTTTCTTTTCATTCTGTGTGTTTGGCTCTGGAGAAAAAAGCAGCTCAGATCACAGCATGCTGTAAGTGGGTGTGGTCTGGGAATGCCCACTGCTGGTCCTTTGTATATAGTACCTCTCCCAGAAACTGTCAGCTCTCTTGGTGACAGCTAAATATGTGCTTTAGACATGTGTTAAAAATCAAGCCTGCCAGGAGGGCTCAGATTTCATCCTACTGAACTACCTTCTGCGTCGGTCCTTAGGAAGAGGGAAACAACCTCAAACGTGGATTAAGTTGCTTCCAGGTAGAATTACAGGACAAGGGCCTGGTTGGGGAAATGTTCTTATGATTTAAGGGTATCAGAGAGGACCTACTGCTTGAGTGCTTTAAGAAATAAAGAAATTGGCAAGTGTTTTGCTTTTCACCTTTAAAAAATATTTGTGAGGCCATAAGAACTGGTTAAAAACTAGAAAGGCAGCAATAGTTTATATCTATGTCAATATTAATGCTGGAGACAAGCCCTCTGCCCAAGTGACAGGAAAGCATCCAGAACTAATTTGAGTCCCCAGGCAGATTTAGAAAATTGTTATGCCTCAACATGGGGTAGAGCTGAATCTATCTGCCTTTGGCCCACTTTGGAAGATGATCTCTTCCCACTGCAAATAAACAAATGATGGAAAATGCAGGCCAGAGTTGGAGAGAGCCTGACTAGTTAATTTTAGCCATTGACACAGAGAATTTTTCTACTCACCAAGATCAAGGCTAAACTTGGAGTGGGCAGAGTTCCTCAGCATCTTCTATCGTCAAATATGCAGCTTGGCGAGTAATCAGGAGAGGAATGAGCACAGGATACATCCCCTTCCGCTAGGACATGGCTCGGCCATGCTTGTCACAACAAGGGTCTGTTTGTTTATTTTTCCTCTATGGAAAGGGCACTTAAAAAAGAGGACCAGCAAACATCCTTGACCAAATTTGGATTATGAGGTCAGGGAGTAAAATCATCAGCAAGCTTACATGGAAATAGACATAGAGGCAATCAATTCTGAAATAAGATACAGTGGATATAAAAGAGCATTTAACAAATGTTTCTTCAAGTTCTATGTATTCAACTGTTATTTCTAAATCTATTTTATTTAACCATATAGAGATTAAAATGCACTTCCCAAGTAACTAACCAAATAATGTGAAAACTAAACAAAATTTAGGCAGCATTAGAAGTACAGAAACTAGAAAGAGGAAGGTAATGCTGTTGCTCCACCTGTGCTGTGTGTTCCAAACTCCACTTTTGAAGAGGGAGTAGGGATGACCTGGGGCCTGTTCAAAGGAGAGAAACCAGGGAGGTAGAAAGACACAAAACCTTGTCATTTAGAGACTGTTCAAGAACTAGGATTGCCTTGTAGGAGTGGGGAGGGATCAAGGGGCAAAGGGGCATGATACCCTTTTTAAAAAAATGTAAAGCCAATTATGTGATTTTAAATGTGTTGGTATAACAGTTCCAGAACAAGTGCTGGGTACTGGCTGCAGAAAGTTACTATGGAATGTAATGCCTCAGTGGTAGTAAGTTCCCTTTCACGGGAAGGGTGGATGGTCCATCAACAGTGGTATGGTAGACATATTTGAGCACTGGATGAAATTGGATTGGGATGAGAGGGATTGAGGAGAGTGGTGCAGTGGTCACACCAAGAGCACAGCCCTAGAAGTAGACACATTTGAGGGCCTTGCCCACTAATTTTCCCTAACTCTAAACACTCTACTTAACTCATCTGAGCTTTAGTTGCTTCACCAGGAAATGGAGATAACAGTGCCTATCTCATAAGGTTGTTTTGAGAAACAGATGCATTAATGCATACAGAGAGCTTCGCATTCTGCTTAGCTTGTAGTCCCTAATATATGACATCTGTTCTTACCATTAATTATGAGCTTTATGGTTTTTATTACCCTGATAGTCAAATGTAAACTTTCCAAATTCTCTAGATCCAAGGAACTTAACTGACAACACTTAGGTTTCTAACCACAAGGTAGCAGACAGATTGTCACCCTATTATACTCTGGGATGGAGCTCAGAGATAAGAAGCAATGAGAAAGCAATAATAGGATGAAAGGGGAAAGAGAAATGAACCTGGACCTGGTGGGACCCTGATGGGTCCCTCGTGAGAGCTGTGAAATCAGGCCATGGATTTATAGGGATTTTACTGTGCTTTGACTTTTACATAATTTTTTTTTTTTTTTGGTTTGGCTTTTATGGGAATAAAATATCTTTTGAATAAATAGGAGTTTTCCTGAAAGCTGATGCTTATGACTTTACTCCACGATAGGGAGACAAGTGGAAAAAGATGGCTAGAAAACGAGAGTGTGTGTTTACCGTCATGCAAGGAAGATACCAGACATAAATATGGCAACACCCTTCCCATTCATCCACAACTGCCACAGACTCATGCTCACATCTACAAGCATGAAGATATAACCCGCTCATATAGGCACCCGAGAGTTCTTTCTTGCCTACTTTTTTTCCAAGCTTACCCTCTCCAGACTCCCAGTAAAAGAAATATAAAAGCATAAATTTCCCCTGGGCAAGGATGGACATGGGACCAGATGAGTAGATTCTAGTCCCACCTTGGCTACTTAAGGAGATATTTTGATTTGGACAAGTCAATCAATCAGTGTTCTCACCCCCATGGTGAAGGGCGTGACCTAGTCCTGATCCATCTCTACAAGGTTCTTTCATCCTAATAGTCTCTTAACTCTCTAAGGCAGAGAGGAAGACCTTTCTCTGAAGCCTAGCATCTAATCTTAGCTACCTGAATCATGAGCCACAATTCCCACAAAAGCACCCGGATGCACAGAATGTTAGAAGAACTGGAAGAAACTTTGAAAACTAAGTAGTCTTGCCCTTTTGCTTTATAGATGAAAAAATTGATAAGGTAATTTTACCAAGGACAGACAGTGAATTCAAGATTAGGCCAGGACTAGGCTCAAGCCTTTGGAAATTCTAAGAATCATTCCCAAACATGTACTTACACACACCTCACACCCCACACATAATAACGTTTTTAGAGCACTGTTAAACATGATTTAGATTCCATAAAATTCATCCATTTTAATTTTACAATTTAATGATTTTTAGTGAATTGACAGGGTTGTGAAACTATCTCCAAAATCCAATTTTAGCATATTTTTATTCCCCCATAAAGATTGCTAGTGCCCATTTGCTGTCACTCCATTTCCATCACAGGCAAACACCAAATAACTACCTGCCTTTATAGATTTATTTATCCCAAGATATTTTACATAAATAGAATCATACAATATGTAGTCTTTCCCCCAGTTTTAGAGGAAAAAGCAGTCAGTCTTTAACCAATAAGTATTATATAATGCTACTTACAGATTTTTCATAGAATTCCTCTATCAGGTTGAGAAAAGTATTTTCCATTTACAGTTTACTAAAAAATTTTATCATGAATGAGGATTAGATTTTTGTCAAATGTTTTGTACATCTATTGAGATGACCATGTGATTTTTGTCTTTATTCATATTATTATATTAATGTGACGTTACATTGATTGATTTTTAGATAATAAACCAACCTTCTATTACTAGGGGAAATCCTACTTTGGCACGGTGTATGACCGTATTATATTTTGCTGGATTCATTTTGCTAATATCTTGCTGAAGATTTTTGCATCTACAACCATGAGGAATATTGGTCTGTAGTTTTATTTTCTTGAGATGTCTTTGTCCAGCTTTGTATAAGGGTACACTGGTCTCATGGAATTTGCTCAGAAATGTTCTCTCTTACAATTTGTGGAAATGTTTTTTAAAAAAATTGGTGTTTTATAGAATTCACCAGTGAAGACATCTGGACCTATGCTTTTCTTTGAGGGAAGATTTTTTCCATTACTATTAAAATTCTTTACTAGTCTATGCATGTTTTCTATTTCTTCTTTAGTCAGTTTCATTAATCTGTATCATGCTGTGAACTATTTCATCTAAACTGTCTAATTTGTTAGCTTAAAATTGTTCATCATGTGCTCTTATAATCCTCTTAATTTCTGAGAGATTAGTAGTGATGTCTCCTTTTTCATTTTCTTTTTTTTTTTTTTTTTGCCAGTTTAAAACAGGTGTCTCAACCTCAGTACTATTGATATTTGGGCACAATAATTTTAATATGGAGGGGCTGTCATGCATTGTAGAATATTTGTTTTTTTTGTTTGTTTTTTTTTTTTTTGAGACGGAGTCTTGCTCTGTCACCCAGGCTGGAGTGCAGTGGCGCGATCTCAGCTCACTGCAAGCTCCGCCTCCCAGGTTCACGCCATTCTCCTGCCTCAGCCTCTCCAAGTAGCTGGGACTACAGGCGCCCGCCAGCACGCCTGGCTAATTTTTGTATTTTTAGTAGAGACGGGGTTTCACTGTGGTCTTGATCTCCTGACCTCGTGATCCGCCCGCCTCGGCCTCCCAAAGTGCTGGGATTACAAGCGTGAGCCACCGCGCCCGGCCTGTAGAATATTTAGTAGCATCTCTGATCTCTACCCACGAGTTGTCAGTCACACACACACACACACACACACACACACACACACACACATACACACACACACACCAAGTATTATAATTAAATTTTTCTCCAGATCCCCTGGGGTACAAAGTCACCCTTGGTTGAGAACCACTGGTCTAGATGAGATTTTAATTTTGTTGGTCTTTTCAAATAACCAACTTTTGTTTTCCTTGATTTTACCTAATTTTCTACTTTCCACTTCATTAGTGCCTGCTCTAATCTTTATTATCTCCTACATTCCACTTGCTTTGGGGTGAATTTACTTTTTTTCAGTTTCTTAAGGTGGAAGCTTTGGTTATTAATGTGGGGTATGCAAGGTCATTTTAAGACAAATTATATTTTGGACAACTTGGATTTTAGAAAACCTAGTCTCTTAGCTAGAAGAAAGGTTTATATGTTAAAAACTAGAAAGTACTAAAGAAAAGCTTTTCCCCAGCACTTAATCTTACCTTCTCTAAACAAAATACTATGTAAAAGAAAGAGCCATGGTGTTCTTCTAGACTGCTCTTACCTATTAACCCAGGCTTCCTTAAATTACATGAATCTTCAGCCTCTTCTTGAAGCTTCTTTCCCACCTCCCATCTACATCCTGATTTATGGTTCCTCTTTTCATTCCCTCACACTGATAAATTAGCTTATCTGATTGAGCAACCGTTACTGACAACATCAGAGAGTATTTTGACTTTACCACTATGCAATCTATCCATGTAACAAAATTTCTTTTAGGGAATACTATGCAGCCATAAAAAATGATGAGTTCGTGTCCTTTGTAGGGACATGGATGAAACTGGAAAACATCATTCTCAGTAAACTATTGCAAGGACAAAAAACCAAACACCGCATGTTCTCACTCATAGGTGGGAATTGATCAATGAGAACTCATGGACACAGGAAGGGGAACATCACACTCCGGGTACTGTTGTGGGGTGGGGGGTGGGGGGGGCGGGGACACACACATACAAAAAAAAAAGTTGTGCAGTTATTTGTATATCAATTGTACCTCAATAAAGAGCTGTTAAAAAAAAAAAAGAAAATTAGACTTTAAAACAAAGACATTTTCAAATCATGGAAGGACAGAGAAAATATAGCTTAACACATAAGAAAGGAAAACTTGGTTTGGTCAGGCTGAGATCAACCTCCATTCCATGAGCAGGTGCTAAAGACGGGATGAGGCTACCCCTGGGAATTAAAGAGAGAGATCCCATTAAGACTCTTTGGCTAGCATTAGAGCTGACCCATGGAAACCAAATTTAGTGCGTGAGCACCAAGATCATCAGGAGCAGAGCTGACAACAGGAGACTGGACAAAAATGAGGAGCAGGGGAAAATATGAGCAAGGCAAAAAGTAAAGAGGGTCTTGATATTTCCATTTAGTCTGCAGGTTACCTTTCCGGGTTCACCAGGCATCTAGGGTGCATCAATGATCTCGTAATTAATTACAGGAAATCTGGCCATCAGCTGTCAGCCTGTTCTGCCCAAGTGCTGTGCACAGGGGACAAGTGCTGTGCCCTGTCTGCATGTAAAGCACATGTATGCTCTAAAGGGCCTAGGAAGAGGAAGGCAGTTCAGCTCCACACTTCCTTCCTTTATCCCAGTCCCTCTCTCAATCTCTACCCTCGTCCCTGTCCCTTTACCAGTCTCAATTCACCTTCCATTCTCCTTCACCCTTTTAGTTCCTCTCTCTCTGCCCAGACCTGGCTTCTCTCACGTATTACATTACCCAGGGTTATAAGCAGAACTAGGTTCAGGGCTGTAAGAAATATTCTTTTCCCACCTCAAATTCTGCTTCTTACATAACATCAGTTCTTCCTATTTCAGGACAATCTGGGTGTGGTACACTGGTGTTTACAGTACAAGAACATATTGCAGCATTACATAGCCACACAACTGGGAAAATGCTGAAATCGGAAAACTTGGGCTGGAGCTGAGATCCTGTGGCTACCCTTGTTCTAAGCTATGAAACATGTCTATCAGCTGCAGAATGAATAATTTAAAAGAGGGGAAAGTTAACAGAAAGAGGTTTTCTAGAAACAGGGAAAAGGGAACCTACACAGTGCTACCTGCATGTGATAGGAGCTCTACATGCACAGTCCTATTCACTACATAGCGATGGTTCAGTAAACAATGGACCACATACATGATGGTGGTCCTGTAAGACCCAAACAGAGCCAAAAAATTCCTATTACCTAGTGACGTCATAGGCATATGACATATTTCTATAATGCAATGGATTACTCACATGTTTGTAGTGACTACACTACCAGTCGCATAAAAGTACAGCACATACAATTATGTACAGTAAACAATAATAAATATGTTACTAGTTTATGTATTTCCTATATTATACTTTTCATTGTTATTTTAAAAAAAAACTTTCTTATTCCTTCTACTTATTTAAAAAAAAGCCAATTGTAAAACAGTCTCAGGCAGGTCCTTCGGGAGGTATTCCAGAAGAAGGCATTGTTAACATAGGAGGTGACAGCTCTGTGCATGTTACTGAGTGTGGAGACCTTCCAGTGGGACAGGATGTGAAAGTGGAAGACAGTGATACTGATGACCCTGACTCTGTGTGTACCTAGGTTAATATGTGTGTTTGTGTCTTAGTTTTTAACACAAATGTCTAAAAAGTAGGAAAATAATTCAAAATAGAAAATAAAGAAAATAATTTTGCACAGCTGGACAATGTGTTTTAAGCTAAGTGATTTTACAAAAGATTGAAAAAGCTTTTCACAATTAAAAAGTTTATAAAGAAAAAAGGTTATAATAAGCTAAGGTTAATTTATTATTGAAGAAAGCTTTTAAAATAAATTTGATATACCCTAAGGACATAATGTGCATCAAGTCTACAGTAGCGTAAAGTAATGTCCTAGGCCTTCACATTCACTCACTCACTGACTCACCCACAGCAACTCTAGTCTTGTAAGCTTAATTCCTGGTAGCACCCTATACAGAGATACCATTTTTTAAATCTTTTATATAATATTTTTACTGTACCTTTTCTATGTTTAGATATGTTTAGATACACAGCATTGTGCTACAGTTGCCGACAGTGTTCAGTGTGGTCACATTCTATACAGGTTTGCATTGTAGGAGCAATAGGCTATACCACAGAGCCTGGATGTGTAGTAGGCTCTACCATCTAGGTTTGTGTGAGAATACTCTATGATGTTTGCTCAATGATTAAATCACCCAAGACTGCAGTTCTCACAACATGTCCCTGCCAAGCAACACATGACTGTATTGTCTAATTTAACTTTTGCAACTCCATAAAGGAGCTCTTATCTTCCCAATTTTACAGAGGAGTAAAATGAGGCCCATAGACCTTAAGTAGCTTGCCGACTATGAGTATGTGGCAAAGCTGGAATTCCGAGGACTGAATGACTCCAAAGCCTCCTCTTTGACCACCAGACCGCTTCACACATCATTCAATAGAGAAAATGATGGTTACCTCGATAATCTCTCCAGTCTTTGTGAAGAAAAATCTCTCCAATCTTTTTTTCTTTTCTTTTCTTTTTTCTTTTCTTTTTTTTTTTTTTGAGAAAGGCTCTCACTCTGTTGCCCAGGCTGGAGTGCAGTGACATGATCTTGACTCATGTCCCGTGACACAGCCCTTAGAAGGTTCTGAGAACATGTGCCCAAGGTGGTCAAGGTATAGCTTGGTTTTATACATTTTAGGAAGGCATGAGACATCAATCAAATACATTTGATATGGTAGCCTCAACTCCCAGGTTCAAGTGATCCTCCTACCTCATCCTCCCCCAAAACTGGGACTACAGGTGTGAGCCACCATACCTGGCTAACTTATTTGATTTTTTTATAGAGATGAGGTGTCACTACCTTGTCCAGGCTGGTCTTGAACTCCTGGACTCAAGTTATCATCCCACCTCAGCCATCCAAAGTGCTGGGATTACAGGCATGAGCCACCATGCCCAGCCTGTGATTAGTTTTCTTTTATTTAACAATAGATCCTAAAGCAGAGAATTCTGGAAAGATGGCAGCTCAAAAGTGTCCTGACCTTTCAGTCTCTTCTCTAACCCAGCTAACTTCTGAGTCAATTGGCAATGGTAAAGGTAGAGATCACTATGTGTGCAGGACTTTGCCCACCTGGGCCAGGTGAGAGCCTAGAAACAGCATTAGAGACCTTGAGGCCAAGGATTAGAATATACATATTTAGAAGGAGAACTTAGTCCATTGAGATCCATGAACAACTACCACCTCCCACCCCAACATCATTCCCAAGGAAAGGACAACTAGGCCTGGATAAGTGTCTGGCTTCCTGCCCCTGAGATGCTGAGGAAACGCTGAAAAGGGGGACTTTTGTTTCTCTATTCTTAGAGCAGGAGAACTCAAGAAGGGTAGGAAACAGAAAGGCTTCTTCCTGATGTGGACGTCTCAGTCAGCTTGACATTGAGGAAGGGGCCAGATAGTGAATGTGATTATCTCATTCTAAGAAAATAAGATTTTTTCCTATTGGCAATGAGTAGCCTCTCCTTTCTTATAGGAGAAAGGAAGAGGAGTATCAAATAGCATTGTGCAGGAACTAAAGGCAGAGAAGTCAATTTGAAGTCTGGGAGAAGATGGTGGCCTAATTAAAACAGGGACAATGGAGTGGAGATAAGAAAAGAGCATTCGGGCCAGGCGCGATGGCTCATGCCTGTAATCCCAGCACTTTGGGAGGCCGAGGCAGGCGGATCATGAGGTCAGAAGTTCGAGACCAGCCTGACCAACATGGTGAAACCCCATCTCTAAAAAAATATATATATAAAAATCAGCTGGGCGCAGTGGTGCCCTCCTGTAGTCCCAGCTACTTGGGAGGCTGAGGCAGGAGAATCGCTTGAACCCGGGAAGTGGAGGTTGCAGTGAGCCAAGATCATGCCACTGCACTTCAGGGCGACAGAGTGAGACTCTGACTCAAAAAAAAAAAAAAAAAGAATAGCATTAAGAGGCACTTAGCAAGCAGAATCCAAAGACGTTCAGGCAAAAACACTGGCAGGTCTTGGTGGTGGATGAGATATGGGAAGTGAGGGTGTGAGAGGCACCATGAATGAGCCCAGATATCTGGCTCACACAGTTGGGTGTGTGGTAGTACCCCCTCCCCAAGGAGAAGCCTGGGAGGTAGAGAAGGTAATGATCAATTCATCTTTGGGCACCCTAAGCCTGAGGTATCCAGGAAATTTTAGTGGGCAGCTGGGAATACAACTCTGGTGCTCAACAGTGAACCTGCGAGTGAAGTGGGCCCCTCAAGACAATTACTCTTACTGGCCGTGGTGCCACAGCTCTTCCTTGGCACACACTGGTCCCTGGGGAAGTCACATGTTTCCTAGCATCACTGATGCTGCCTCCTCCTCACTCTACTTGAGGAAAAGCTGAAATGGATAGCATCTCCTTCTCCTGCCTCTCATTTTTTGTCTCAAAGTTTGTGCCACCCTCGCTTTCAGGAAGAGGGCCCTATTGTAGCCCTCAAGTTTGCAAGCCTGGTGGCTTACTCTCCATTCTTTTCATCAAGAACACAGACCTGCATTTGTTTAACACTTGATGAGCTTGTATAATGTGCCAGGCTTTGTGCCAGAGATCAGATACACAGAAATGCAAGAACATGCTTGTGCCTGCAAGGAGCTCACAGTGAAGATACAGATACACATACAGTCATTCTGTGATACATGGACATGGCTGAAATTCAGTGATATTTTGGAGGGAGAAAGGAAGAAAAGGAGAGCAAGCCTGCAGAAATCAGGGAAAGCATCATAGAGGTGGTAGCCATTGGCCTGACATTGAAGAATGTACAAGAATCCACAGGATAGGGCAAGATGGAGCAGATGGAGCAGGTCTAAATCAAAGGCCTGCGAAAAGACCTGGGTGTAAAGGAGCCTGGTATGTTGGAGAGTGGGTGGTTGCAGACAGCTTAGAGTGGCTGGAGTGTAATGTGCGAGGACAGGAGTGTTTGAGGTGGGTCTGTAGGGAGAGCAAGTGGTCTGTGCAAGTGCTAATCCTTGCATGGTGAAAGGCAATAGGGACAGACTTCCTCTCATTTGGGCGCTTTCCCCTAGGAGCAGCTCATTAACATCCTGGAGCAGAAGAAACACAGCCTCCTCAGCATGACCATGGGTGCTCAGGAAAAGAACATTTTGCTGGCTAGTTAGACTGTCTGTGGCTGGACCAAAACAGGTGTAGTCAAGGTGTGGGATTCCTGGGACAGTCTAGCCAGATGGTAACCAGCATTGCGCCCAGATACCAGCACCAGCTTGGGCTGCAAACAGCCAGAGGACCTCCTCAGAGCAGTCACAGGGCTCAGGCTGAGATAAGAGTCAGTTTGGCCCAGATCCCTAGCATTGGCCCAACTGCAGTTCCTGCCTGAGATAGAGTTAATTAACTTTAGTGGACATGGACATGACCAGGGTTCCAGGGGAACCAGTAGGCATGGCAAGAGCCACAAGGGCCAGCAGGACTCAAACAGGCACAGAAACCTTGGGCCCCAGCCTTGCAGAAGCAGTTACAATGACCATGAGATGCAAGGAGAACACAGGGCAAAGAGGATGCAACAGCAGTGGTGGCCAGAGCTCATACCTCCCCAACACACAGGCAGATGGCACAGTATCGGTACATGCTTCCACAAGCATATCCTGTGAGGTTTTGGATTTGTTGATTGGCTATGAGTGTTTTTATGACCATAGACTTCCATTTTCACTCCATGTTGGTAGGGCTAGCAAGAAATCTGGTTGATATTCTCAAACTATTCAGAAAATTTACCATATTTTATATGATCTAAGAAGCCACATATTATAAGAAGCATTATTATTTTATCTACTACAAATACAGGAAAATAATGCTGATTAATTGTAAGATATAACCAATTGTAAGACATTTAGTTCTCATTGTTCTTGTTACCAAATATTTCCTTGTCTCATATATCATACTGAATATATGGTGGGGCTGCATTTCCTGACTACTTTGTGGATATGTAAAGTCATATGACTAATTTTGGCTGATGAGGTATGAGTAGGAGTTACCAACTAATTATGTACTGGTGAGTTGGAGACTTCCTAGGCTCCTCTTTCTAATTCACACAAAGTTACCAAAAGGGCTAGCGGCAGCAGTAGAAATGATACATGAGATGCGTGACTTGTTAAGGTTACACAGAGAAATCAAGCCCTGAGCTGAGAGTTAGCTCTGACAGGCCTACTTTGTGCTTCCGCTTCCCCTGCATCAGAAAAGAGCATGGTTTCTGAAATTAAAGAAAAGTACTATCGTTCCAGGAAAACGTTTCAGGATCTCCAACTGGCTTTGACTAATGCAAAATTTTGAACAAAGATATGTGTTTTCAAGTGAAATGAAAACAAAGTACAACATTAAGACATAATAAACATGCCAGAGTTGTCCAGGGAAAACTTTTAGGACTAGGAAAATGACAACTTACATGTTATGTTAGTTACTTTCCCTGTCTACCATCACTCATTGTATTAGGTCTTCTTTTGGAGGGTTGATATTCAGAACATTTGGGAATTCATATGGAGAGTATATGCTTTGACAGGAGACTAATCCCATCCTGAGATAGCCAGGAAAAGAGAGAGACAGAGAGAGAGAGAGAGGAATTTATGAATTTATGAGCTTTACTACCAGGGATTAAAGAGGCATAAGAGGCAGAGATACTCCCTAAACCAAAGCACATAAGCAAGAGTTGGAAACATTGAACTCTACCCATATTGACCAATTTCATTTTTTCATGTCTGTGCCCTCATTTAAAGAAGAGGAAAGTCTTTGTACTTGTTGATGGATATAATTTCCAGAAATGCCCTGATTTCATTTCACTAGCCTTGATTCATTCTACCCGTAAGTATATTCATGCTTGGGAGATCACATGTTTTACTTTCCTAGTTTTTGGCTAGAAATGCATAGTTGCTGAAGGAATGGGTCGGCAAGGAGGGCTCTTAGGGAGCTTGCATGCAACTTTGTAGCCACCAGGAGAAGAGATGTTACTATGAAGATAGGAACAAGCAGGTAGAAACTTCTTCCTGGAAAACAGGAGGCTGCACATGGGACTGGCCTGGAGTTGGAAAAGTGGACCCTGAATCTTACCTAGCAAAAAGGCCAAGAAAGTTTCCTAGAAGTGAGTGATAAAAGCACTGCTTCTAAGTGTCATTTGGGCCAGGCGCGGTGGCTTATGCCTGTAATCCCAGCACTTTGGGAGGCCAAGGCAGGCGGATTGTTTGAGCCAGGAGCTAGAGATCAGCCTGGGCAACATGACAAAACACTGTCTCTACAACAAACACATACACACACACAAAAATAGCCAGGTGTGGCGGCACATGTCTATAGTACGAGCTATTTGGGAGGCTGAGGCAAGAGGATTGTTTGAGTCCAGGAGGTT
Source organism: Hylobates moloch (assembly GCF_009828535.3). Lineage (NCBI taxonomy): Eukaryota > Metazoa > Chordata > Mammalia > Primates > Hylobatidae > Hylobates > Hylobates moloch. The sequence goes on from NW_026652294.1 coordinate 60,751,516, forward strand.
GAGGCTACAGCTGAGCCATGTCCATGCCACTGCACTCCAGCCTGGGTGACATAGCAAGACCCTGTCTCAAAAAAAAAAAAAAAAAGTGTCATTTGGAAATATTCCAGTACAAATAAGCAAACCTAACACCTAGATCTTAGTTTCTAAATACCATTTTCCCCTAAAAGGAATTAGGGTTCTTTAAGGACTGGTTGATTCCAGAAGTGTACCTGGAAAAGTACAAGATAAGCCTAGAACATCTTGCTACGCGGAAGGCAAAGATGTGCTCAAAGAATGCAAGGACGTGTCGGAAGCATAAGGGGCCAGTTGAAGGAACCCAAACTGGGACAATTTGAGCTCCAAAGTAAATATCAATAGTATAGATTATAGCTCGTGGAACACATTAAAAATCCATGGGTCTATAGTTATGCAAATACATAAATGAGAAATAAGAGAAATCTCTTCCTTGCAGTAGAATAACAACTATTAATAATAGACATAGAAGAAATGATGTAAATGAATGTAGGAAGGATGGAATAAGAAAAGAATCACCATTTGACAACAACTGTTTGGATCCTACCCAGAAAAATATGTATTTATTTTGCTGTAAGGCATATTAGCATGACAATTGGTAAAATCTGAATAGGTCTGTAGATTGGATAATAGCTGTATGAATGTTAATTTCCTGGTTTGGATAATTGTGCTGTAGTTATGTAAACAAATAACTGTTTTAGGCAAGAATCACCAACTGATGCTAAAACTAAGTGATAAGAAGCAGAATTTTTAGATTGTCTGGATGTATCTCCCCACCAGACTCTTATTAATTACAAATGAAAAAATAATAATAACTTTACAGTGTAGAAATCTCACTGACCACACGTTAACAAAGTGTTCAAAGTTGACATAACCTATAATTGGCAGTAGATAACATTTGCCTTCTGCGATGATGCACTGAGAAAAACATCATTATTTCTGTGGTATTGATTCCAAAAAGGCATAACCTGAATCAATCATGGGCAAGTATGATGGTTAATACTGAGTGTCAACTTGACTGAATTAAGGGACACAAAGTATTAATCCTGGGTGTGTCTGTGTGGGTGCTGCCAAAAGAGATTAACATTTGAGTCAGTGGGCTGGGGAAGGCAGATCCACCATTAATTTGGTGGGCACCATCTAATCAGCTGCCAGTGAATATAAAGCAGGGAGAAAAACGTGAAAAGAAGAGACGGGCCTAGCCTCCCAGCCTACATCTTTCTCCGGGGCTTGATGCTTCCTGCTCTCGAATATCGGACCCCAAGTTCTTCAGTTTTGGGAATTGGGCTAGCTTCCTTCCTCCTCAGCTTGCAGGCAGCCTATTGTAGGACCTTGTGATTGTGTAAGTTAATACTTAATAAACTCCCCTTTATATATATAATATATAATAGGATATATATATATACACACATAATATATAATAGGATATATATTATATATATATAATATTATAATATGATATATATATATATATCCTATTAGTTCTGTCCCTCTAAGAGAACCCTGACTAACACAGCAAGCATTGGACAAACCCAAAATGAAAGACACGTGACAAATTAACGGGCCAATAATCTTCAAAAATGTCTAGGTCATGAAAAAGACAGAGGAACTTACAGGAGACTGAAGACACATGACAACTAAATGTATCATATGATTCTAGATTGGATCCTACCCAGAAAAGTATTTTTTTCTTTTGCTAAAAGGCATATTAGTATGACAACTAGTGAAATTTGAATGGGTCTGTAGATTGAATAATAGCTGTATAAATGTTAATTTCCTGGTTTTGATAATTGTGCTATAGTTATGTAAAAGAATGCCCTTGTTTCAAGAAACACACACAAAATAATTTAGGCATAAAGAAGCATTATATCTTCAGAGCACTTTCATATGATTCAGAGAAAGAGAATGAAAAATTATCTCTGTAAAATGTTAACATGTTGGGAATCTGGGTTAAAAACATATGGGAATTCTTCCAAATATTTTTCCAACCTTTCCGAAAGCCTGAAATTACTTTAAAATAAAAGGTTTTTAAATTTTTTTTAATTTTAAAATAATTAAATACAAAATTCCAGGGAGTTTCTACTAAAAAAAAAAAAAAAGGAGAAGAAGAAGAAAGAAGAAAGAAGAGAAAAAGTTGCATGGAATCCCATACAGGGTGGATGGGGTAAGGCTGGGGGTAGGAAGAGATTTCTTTTCTTGTACCCACTGTAGGTCCAGAGTGGTGACTGCCCAGCCACATTTCCTATTTTCCTAATGTTTCCTGGCCTAATTTCATAATGCCTACAGCCAGGAAATACTGGCTTTCCACCTCCATCCAAACAGGCACCCACACATTCAAAGCCCAGATGTACCCTGGAATCATCTCTGAGCATCCCTTGAGATCATACTACCCAGAGGGCAGACAGACCAATACCTGCAGCTAACTAAAGGTCTTGATTATTTTGCTGATTGTGTCTCCTCTCCAGCTTTGGTCTTCTGTCCCTGTCCCCAAGAATCTACCCAAAATTTTACAAGGTTTCAATTTTGAGAAACCACATGCTATATTGGGAAGAGCACTGAACTGAGAGTCTTACCTTTACCATCAACTAGCTCTGTGAGCTCAGGTAACTGACTTCTATATTCCTCATACATAATATCAAGAATTTGAATCAAATCTTCTTAATAATAGTCTCTTTCACCTCTAAAAAGTTGATAGGTATTTTTTTAAAGACTCCTCCTTTAGATAGGTTGCATTGCCATGAGAATAAACTTTTCCTCCTGAAGTAAAGAGATGAGATCTTGCACTTGATTCTCAAGGTTGACCTTGGTTTGAGTTCATGACATTGACATTGCTTTATTCAAGGGAAGGATTAGAGCCAAGAGGCAACATTCCTACACCCAAGTTCTATTTTATCCCAAACCCTGCCAGCTTTGCTATGTTTAGCTTAAACTATTTCTGGATGCACAACAGTTAATCACCTCCTCCAGTGAAAAATTCAAGGAGAAAAAAATGCAAAAGAAGTCCTAAAATCACTCCTAAATGCCCCTAACTCTTCTCCTGGATCCCTCTCTCCCACATCCTTCATCTCTGAGATTTCTCTGCTATCGCCACAATAGTGTGCACATGAGCTGTCCCCCTGTTTCTGGAATGCTCAGTTATCTATTTCCTTTAGTCTTGGCTCAGATTCAGCAGCTACAAGTTGTCAAGGAGTCGGGAGAGAGAGACTGTGCCCAATCTGGCATGAAAGCAGGACCTGGGCACACACATTTTAGAAAATCATTCTTTGGGCTTTGCCTTCTCCCTGGGCTGTTCATCCATGCTAACATCTTTGACTCTCTTTCCCTAAGTCCCAAACCTCTAGAATATCATCTCTTCTCTCAGTGACTACTAAGCACAACTCCATTTACTTTTCCAGATTTTTCTATAATCTAATTGTTCCTTTACTCAAAGAAAAAAAATTCAAGTTAGAAAAATTTGTGCTCAATTTCCCTTGTTGGGCCAGATAAGGGAACACAATGGAAGTCGTATATCCTAGAGGAATGCAAGGAATCCCGAAGATGGGCACAGGCTGTTGGAGCTAAGAGTGCTTTTTATAGCTGAAAACACAAGAGCAATGAGAGAGTGGTGCAAGCTGGACAGACCTAGGGGGCCCCCTGAGGTCATGAAGTTTCTCTAAAAAAGAGGAGGTAAAAATATTTTAATTCCTCTAACATGTCAATTTTTTAAAGTATGAAAATAACAAAACATAAAAATGTTAAACACAGAAAAAGTAAAAATATCAGTACAATGAATACCCATAGCATTTTGCATATTTACTTTCTTACATTTTCATATGTATTTCCATATTTGGTTTAATATATTCTTGTGTGTTGTATTTGCATATATATGCGTGTGTTTGTGTGTGCAGCATTATAAAATGCCATATATACACATACTTTAATTTCCAAAAAATAAGGACATTTTGTGACTTAACATCAATAACATTATTACCCTTAAAGTTAACAAAAATTCCATATCATGTAACATCCTGGTGTCTAGTCTATTGTCCTAGTCATACAAAAAATGTGTTTTACAGCTGGTTTCTTCAGAATAGGATGTAATCAGAGCAAGCCAGTGGTCTAGCTGACTATACAGCATTTTGCATTTATCTAATCATTTCCTCTTGGTGTCATCTAACTTATCTCTCTCCACTGTTTTTCTTTACCTGGGAGATTATATCTAAAGGCGTGGTTAGATTCAGGTTAAGATTTTTGGTAATCACTCTTCATAGGTGATGCTGTATAGTTCACATTACAACATATCAAGAGGCATACGATGCCTGGTTGGGAAACTAAATTTGACCACCTGGCAAAGTGCAGTCGGTTCTGCTATAATGCCACTTATGCATTCGTGAAAACCACTGTGCTATGCAAAACTGCACATATGAACCACAAGGCTCATGAGGAAAATTAGGTTAGAGGTCATATATTCAAAAACTTTGTCAGTGACATGTACAAAAAAAAAGATAGATACCTATTAAAAATAGCACAGTTTTACATATGGGAAGTGATTAAGAAATATATAAATACTACAACAAATGGGGCTCTTTACCTTGAAAAAAACCTGAAATTTGTTTGTGGAGTTAGGCATCAGGATTGTTGCAGCTTGTGAGTTACTGTGAAGTGGTGAAAGGGAGGGTCATCTGAAGTCAGTTGGAATTTCCAACGCTAGATGTGGTTGGGCATGGCTCACCACACAGGCAGTGACATGGGGTAGCTGGTAGATGTCTGAGGTGAGTATATGTGTGCACTTTGTGTATTCCTATGTGGCTTGGTTCCACTGGGTATAGTTTTCTGCACTTACCTAGCGTTTGTTGTGTACGAAGCTGTGTATATGTGAAAGTATACTATGCTCGACATATATCAATTGCATTAGAAAGGTTTACATTTCAAACAGATTATTTGAGAACTGACTGATTTTGTAATTAACACCTCCTTTTCTTGATCAATCTAGCTTGATGTTTTACCAATTTTCTTGATGTTATCAAAGAATGAGCTGCTGGTTTCATTGACTTTTTTTCTATTCTTTTGTGCTCTGGTTCATTTATTGTGCTCTTATCTGTGTTATCTCCTTTCCTCTTTTCCTAGCTTCCTAAGGTGGAGGTTTAGATAATCAATTGTAGATCACTTTTCTTTTCTAAGTTTTTAGAAGTATACATTTCTCATTAAGTACTGCTTTAGCTGCATCTCACAAATCCTGATGGGTTATGTTTTCACTAGCATTGGGATCAAAACATTATCCAAGATCTTTCACATTTGCGAAGATGGAGTAAACACACCTCTTCCTATTCTTTAAGTATTGCTAAAATTCCTGGACATTATGTATAAAATAAATGTAAGAAGCAAACAGCAAAAGCAGGCAGGCTAGGGACCTCAACACATGAGGGATGACATGACTCCACATTGATATTCATGAAGCAGAAGCTATGTAAGGATCCTGAACTCAAACTTCTGCCTGGTACTAACGAGGCGGAACCCACCCGCTGCTGGGTATCCATGAAGGCCAACTGGGGAGCTTAGGCTTTCATCCCCACCTGTCAGCAACAAGATATGCTTCCCCTGTCCTACTGGAGGAGTGTCAGAGGAAGCCTAATAAGTAAAATAGACTATTTAAGTAAGACCCAGTATCTCATGATATAATACTGAAAATACTCAAGATTCAACTGAAAATCACTTTTTATACCAAGAATCAGGAAAATCTGAACTTGAACAAGAAAAGACAATGATTAGATGAATATAGTAAAACAAACTAAATATGGCCTGAGAAGGACTCCATACTTCCACATTTAAGTCCTTGTGGATGAACTGCAACCTAACTTAATAGGTAGACAAGACTGAAAACCTAACTTAGGAGTATATACCTTTAACAATTGCTGACTCTTGGCCAATCCCAACAGCTAGACTTCAACCACTCATACACTGCTGAGTGTTCAAACGATGTTCAAATAAGGCAAATACTGAACTGTAACCAATCCAGCTGTTTCTGTATCTCACTTCTGATTTCTGTACGTCACTTTACTTTTTTTGTCTACAAATTTGCTCTGACCACCAGGCACCTCTGGACTCTTTCTGAATCTGCTGTGATTCTGGGGGCTGCCTGATTCACAAATCATTCACTGCTGAATTAAACTCCTTTAAATTTAATTCAGCTGAAGTTTTTCTTACAACAGATGCCAACATCAAGATGACATAGATGTTAGAGTTATCTGACAAGGATTTTAAAGCAGAAATCATAAAAATGCTTTAAGAATAAATTATGAATACTGTTGAAATAAATGAAAAAATCAAAAGTCTTTGCAAAGGAAGAGAAAGCTTCAGCAAAGAAATATAAGCTATAAATAAGAACCAAATGAATTTTTTTTTTTTTTGAGATGGAGTCTTGCTCTGTCACCCAGGCTGGAGTGCAGTGGCATGATCTCAGCTCACTGCAACCTTCCCTTCTCAGGTTCAAGCAAGTCTCTTGCCTCAGCCTCCCGAGTAGCTGGGATTACAGGCGCATGCCACCACACCCAGCTAATTTTTTATATTTTTGGTAGAGATGGGGTTTCACTATGTTGGCCAGGCTGGTCTTGAACTCCTGACCTCAGGTGATCCACCTGCCTTGGTCTCCCAAAGTGCTGGGATTACAGGTGTGAGGCACTGCGCCCAGCCCCAAATGAAAATTTTAGAACCAAAAAAAAAATGAAATAAAAACTCAATACATGAACTCAGCAGTAGAATGGAGAAGACAGAAAAACATAAAAAGTGAACTTAAAGATAGAACAATAAAATTATCCTATCTAAACAACAGAGAAAAATAGACTGAAAAAAGTTAACAGTCTTGGGGACTTACGGAGCTATAACAAAAGATCGAACATTCATGTAACTGGAGTTCCAGAAGGAGAAGAGAAGGATGATAGGACTGAAAAGGTATTCACAGAAAAAATGGGTGAAGGCATAAAACTACAGATTCAAGAAGCCGAATGTGTGTCAAACAGGTTAAACCCAAAGAATTCCAACACACATCATAGTCAAACTTCTGTAAATTGAAGACAAAGAAAAGTTCTTGAAAGCAGGGAGGGAGAAATGACACCTTACCAATTGGGGGAAAATCATTAAACGACAATGGATTTCTCATCAAAACCATGGAAACCAAAAGGAAGTGATACACAATTTTCAAGTGCTAAAAGAAAGTTGCTATCAGCCAAGAAATCTGTATTCACTAAAAAATATCTTCCAGGAATGAAGAAGAAATCAAAACACTCTAAGCTGAAGGAAAACCAAGATAATTTGTCACCAGCAGACCTACCCCAAAAATTGGCTAAAGGAAATTCACTAAACCAAACAAAACAATAAAAAATGAATATTAAAACATCAAGCGAAAAGAAACAACGGGGGGAGGGGGGAGGGATAGCATTAGGAGATATACCTAATGTTAAATGACGAGCTAATGGGTGCAGCACACCAACATGGCACATGTATACATATGTAACAAACCTGCACGTTGTGCACATGTACCCTAAAACTTAAATTAAAAAAAAAGAAAAGAAAGAACGGTGGAAAGAACAAAAACATGGGTAAAGTAAACTTTATTTCTTCTCTTGAGTTTTGTAAATTACATTTGAAAGTTGAAGCAAAAATTGTAATACTTTCTGACTCAGTTCTCAATGTGTGTAGAGGAATTTTTTATAAAATTAATATTTATTTTAGATAATTATATTATAAATGAAAGAGGGTAAATGGATATAAAATGAGGTAAGATTCTAGAATTCACTGTAACTGGTAAAATATTGACAACAGTAAACTGTGGTAAGGGATGTGTGTGTGTGTGTTTATTATCCTAAAAAAAAAAAAGAAAAATATTCATTGATTGTGTCTTTTAATCTTTTAAAATTTTAATTAGAATGGTGGTTTGCTGCACCTATCAACCCGTCATCTACATTAGGTATTTCTCCTAATGCTATCCCTCTCCTAGTTCCCCACCCCCTGGCAGGCCCTGGTGTGTGATGTTCCCCTCCCTGTGTCCATGTGTTCTCATTGTTCAACCATTGTGGAAGACAGTGTGGAGATTCCTCAAGGATCTAGAACCAGAAATACCATTTGATCCAGCAATCCCATTACTGGGTATATACCCAAAGGATTATAAATCATTCTACTATAAAGGCACATGCACACATATGTTTATTGCAGCACTGTTCACAACAGCAAAGGCTTGGAACCAACCCAAATGCCCATCAATTGTAGACTGGATAAAGAAAATGTGGCACATATACACCATAGAATACTATGCAGCCATAAAAAAGGATGAGTTCATGTCCTTTGCAGGGACATGGATGAAGCTGGAAACCATCATTCCCAACAAACTAACACAAGAACAGAAAACCAAACTGCATGTTCTCACTCATAAGTAGGAAACCAGATTTATAAACTTCAAAAGATGACTAAGAATAAAAGGTAATACATAGATTCTGTAAGTGATCAGAAAACAGAGAGTACTTTGCTTGATTGGGTATTTAGAGAATGGGCCTAAAGAGCCGGGATACAAAAGGTGAACATGGAGAAAGGCACAACATGGCATGATGCAGTTCTCAAATCTGGCTGACCATCAGAAACACCTGGTAACTCTGGAAACTACTAAGGGCCAACCAGAAAGCTCCCCGGGTGTTTGCAATGATTAGCCAGGTTTGGGTAGCCACAGGTTAAAACAAGTTTAATACATGTTGACTGATTCAATAACTGCGCAACAACATTTGGCTGTTTCCACATAATTGATTTCTATAAAGCATATTTCATAAAAAACTATACCAAGTGCATTATGAATACAACACCAACTATGGTAATAATTGATTAGATGATATAAATTCTCTTATTTACAAGAATGTAAGTTCAGGAACAACACCATGTTTTTGAAAAAGTCAGATGAACGCACAATTCTTTCTTGCTTATTTTCTGGTGGCATATTTTGCCTCTTTTTTTGTCGCTGTTAGCTCCCACCACTCTGGCAGCACTGGGGACTTCTTAGATGGTGAGCTGACTCAACAGGCTTCTTCAGGTGAATGAGGATCTCTTGCTTATAAAGCTTCTGCAGCATTCGGCCCTTTCTCTTTCTTGGAATACTTTTCCTTGGATTTTCTCCTCTTCCCTCTGAAGGGTAAACTTCAGAGACCTGAGATTTCAGTGTGGGCCTGGGTAAACAGAGTCCAGGAAGTCTTTCCTTTTGCTATGGAACCAGACCTTAGGCTACTGCACTCCAGGGGAGAGAGACTCTCGGAGTCCATGGAAGCTGGCTAAGCCAGACACTGGGTTAGGCCCTAGCAGGCCCTTTACCCATCCTCATCCTCTCCTGTCTCAGTTTCAGGCGGATCAGAGGCTGGGGCAAGATGGAGTCTGAAGTTCCTGGGTACCCTAACCACCTATAAATCTTTCTTCACAAGACGCAAGTCTCACAGTGTTTCCTAAAAGCTTAGATGTTAAAGACTTGAAAACACATAGAAACCTTAAGCATCATAATTAAATCACTCAAACGTCGTTACTTTTAGAGCAACTTGGTATAGTAGGGTAATTGTAAAGAGCTGAAAAACAGCTGTGGACCAAGACAATTTCACTGTAGCACATGCTAAAATAACTGAAGCATGATAAAATGTTTTCATTATTTTGGAATTAAAAACACTTGTTAACTAATTTATAACTATCCTAGAAATAAGGTTTTTATATTTTTGTTTTTGCCAGCAGAGGTCCCATTCAGGAACTCTCCACAGCCCATCTGTAGCAGTAAGTTATCTGCAAGTTACTCAGGAAATACAAGGATGCTCATCATGAAAAGACACTTCTCCCAAGCTCTCTTCCTTTGGTTTCCATCCACACGGAGACTGGGCCTGAGTGTGGAAACTATCTCCATCAGCTTTCTGTCTTGAATACTCTTATGCATTTGCTTGTTTTGGGGTTTGCTTATTTGAAACTTAAATTGCCATTATAAGCGTTTCAATGGTGATGATGATGATGAATATAAGTTTATAATAAAACAAAGCAAAACAAACAAAATACACACTGGTAACCTGCTTGTTCTGTACTGAATTTCATAAAGATGCCCATGATTCCACACAAAATCATGTTAACTAATGGATGAGAGAGTTGAATTAGAGGACAGTGGTGCTTTGGCCCTTTATTAGAGCTCTGGGAGGCTGGGCTGAATCTGCAGAGTGCATTTGGAGGCACAAGTCTTTGTCTCACACCTGCTGAAAGAGACTGTTAACCATGAATCTGTTCTTTCCAGCCATGCCTGCATAGATAAGAAAATATTCTTAGTCCTCCACCTTTAAAATGCAGATTATGCTAGTGGTAAACTTTCTCAGAGATGACTGAAATATTTTTTAGAAAGCAGCATATGGAGTCAGCCTTCAGTGAAAGAAAGTCAAACCACAGCTTGATCCATTTATCCATTATTCATTCATAAATTCGTTCATTCACCAAGATTTATTGATACATCAGCAGTCCAGGTTCTGAGTTAGGTTCTAGCAGTACAACAAGGAATGATGCATGCTTCTTTATCCCACATAGTTCACAATCTGGCGAGAAACACACAAACAACAAACCATAGTACAACACAGCAACCACCATAAAGAAAATCTTCTGCTATACCTTCTCCCAATGCACACGTGCACACACACACACACACACACACACACCCCAGATCAGTCAACATGACCAATCTAGGCAAAATGGCTGGGCAGCACACCTCATGGAGAAGTTTTTTAGTGATTTTGTGCCTTTCCACATTTCCTATGCTTCCTTAGTCCTTATATAAGAAACCTAACTCCGGTTTCCCCTGGACACCTCTCTTATCCCAGGTCAGGTCTCACTTTCCCCAAAGTGGCCAATGAAATGCTCCTGGCACCACAGATGTCTTTTTTTTTTTTTTTTTTTTTTTTTTTTTGCTTGCCCGCTGGGAGCTTCCTTTGGTAGCTGCTGCTGCTTTTTGTCCACCACTATTTTCCTCTTTTTTAGTTGATGGAAAAGGCTTCCTTTTATACCAGCCTTTGGGGCTATTAGGCTGCAGGACCGGCATATGCCCCGGTTGTATTTTAGTCTGCCCTCTTGAGGAAGACTTAGGTCCAAGTTTCCTGGGATCTTCATGTAAGACACTGGAATGGTACTACCTGTACCCAGTTTTACATTCAAAATAGCTTTTCCCCAGACCCTGAACTAGATTATACCATCCTGGTTGTCAGGAGATGTCTCTGCCTGTTCAGAGGACTTCAGTCAGAAGCAGGCATTAACTGTGGTTCCCCCCGACATTGTGTAAGAGTCTTAATCCAGGTATCGAAGGGTCTGACTGTACACTTACCTGTCAATCAATCATCTAACTACCTACATTTTTTTTCACTCTTTCTCTCATGAAAAGAGCATTCTTTTACAACCCTGAGCTCCCATGGTAGCATTTAGATTAGCCTCTTCCCCCTGCAGATACAGGACCAAGCAGGTGTTTGGACCAAGCAGGTGTTTGCAGATGTTCCACCCTTCTGAGTCCAAAGCAGCATCAGAACAAAGCTGAATTCATACAATTTCTTATATTTGTACTATGCTTAATTCAGAATGTACAGAAATTCCTAGGGACCCTTGAAACTTTTCAGAGTGAAGGGAAAATGTTTCACTTGTTCTTTATTTTTATACCAGAACTCCTAAACCATTAAATTGCACAAGGGAGAAGGGAAAGGTAACACAAATCTGAGTTCTTTATTTAGCACATATGTGAATAGAACTTTACAACATGTTGAGCAAATTAATTACAATTCATCTTATTATCTAAAACATGTTACACCTATGATTAATGTCAGAAAGTGAGAAATGTTCTTGATAGGAGAGGAGGTAATTTGATTTATGCTCTGTGGTGAATTGAGGCATAGCCCATGGTTTATAAAGTGAGGCATCCCCAAACTTCATCTTAGTGAAAAAGGACTTTTTTTTAGTCTTCTCAGAATTCTTATAGGAATTCTAACAACCATCAGGAGGTGCTTGAGAACCAGCAAAGGCAAAAACAAAATCTTTGGGTCTTTACTTAGTGGACAATGCATAAGCATGAATTATACCTCTGGTATATTACTAAGCCCTGAAACATTACAGAATGTAAGCAAAACTTGATCCTCAAGTAGTCTAGAGTGGAAGACATAGATTCATATTATTATACATAGAAAAGGCTTAAAGGAGTCCCAGACACATAGAAATCCCTTAATAACAGCTTTAGTTATTAGCTTCTGCACTATAATAGAGGCACATGAGGTTTTGTTTTGTTTTTAGATTCAGAGGGTAAAAGCAGATTTGTTACATGGGTGTATTGCAAGATGCTGAGGTTTGGGCTTCTAATGATCCTGTTGCTGTTGCCCAAGTAGTAAACGAAGTATCCTTTGGGTAGTTTTTCAACCCTTGCCTGGCTCTCTCCTCCTTTTCGGAATACCCAGTGCCTATTGTTTCCATCTCTGTGTCCCTGCATACCCAGTGTTTAGCTCCCACTGACAAGTATGAAAATACAGTATCCATTTCTGTTCTGACTTACTTCGCTTAGGATAACGGCATGTGAAGTTTTAGAAACTGCTATGACCTCACAGAGAGGAAATGACATGGGGAAGCTGTGTAAGATCTTACAGAGGAGGTGCTTTGAGCTGAGCACTGGAGGATCTGTAAGGAGTTTCCCAGGGAAAAAAGAAAGAGCATTCCAAACAGAAGCAACAGCACAGAGAAAAGCAAAGGCTTGAATTTCTATTGGTACTAAAGGAATCCCGAGGGTGTATATTGTCCATAGAACAGAGGGTTGAAAGATGGGATGGGAGAGGATGCAAATTTAAAGGGCAATTGGGCCCAGATGATGAAGGACTTTAATGTCCAGGCTTTATTCTGTACACAATGGGGGCAAAATTTTTGAGAAGAACAGTGATGTTATCAAACCTATGACTTTGAAAGATGACAACAGGAGTTTCTAAAAAAGAAGGACTGGGTAAGATGGATGGTGGGAGCAGGGACTGCGATTAGGAGGCTCTTGTGGAAATGAGGAAGATAGGAGGAGGGGACCCCAAACAGGCAGGGAGCAGCAGAGAAGGTGAGAGACTCAGCAACACTGAAGGACAAGCTTTTTCTTTTTTTTTCTTTTTTTCGGAGACAGTGTCTCACTCTGTCACCCAGGCTGGAGTACAGTGGCATGATCTCAGCTCACTACAACCTCTGCCTCCCAGGTTCATGCAATTCTCCTGCCTCAGCCTCCCGAGTAGCTGGGACTACAAGTGCATGCCACCACGCCCGGCTAATTTTTTGTATTTTTAGTAGAGACGGGGTTCTACCGTGTTGCCCAGGCTGGTCTTGAAATCCTGAGCTCGGGAAATCTGCCTGCCTCAGCCTCCTAAAGTTCTAGGATTACAGACGTGAGCCACCATGCCTGGCCAGGACAGGCTTTTTCATTATGAATTGCTGCACAAATATTCTTCCCAAAGTATTGGGCATAATTTTTAATAAGGTTCATGTCTATACATTGGGGGTTCTTTTTTGATCAAAGAAGTAACTAGATTATTTTTTATTTTTATTTTTAGACAGAGTCTCGCTCTGTTGCCCAGGCTGGAGTGCAGTGATGCCATCTCAACTCACTGCAACCTCCGCCTCCCGGGTTCAAGCGATTCTCCTGCCTCAGCTTCCCGAATAGCTGGGATGACAGGCATGTGCCACCATGCCCAGCTAATTTTTGTATTTTTAGTAGAGACGGGGTTTCACTATGTTGGCCAGGCTGGTCTCGATCTCCTGACCTCATGATCCACCCGCCTCAGCTTCCCAAAGTGCTGGGACTACAGGCATAAGCCACTGCGCCTGGCCATGACTGGAACTTACGCTCTTTTCCTACTGGCTCTGTTGCCGGGTGAAGGCGAGCCTGTTTTTCTTTGCAGGCGCCACTGGGTGCAGCTCACTGAATTACAGGCACAGGACTCAAAAGCATTATAATCAGCCCTGATCAAGGGATTTGGCCAACCTGCGCTAATAACAAATGCCACACTGAGGTTTCATTGCACTTTATCAGAAGGGATATAACATGTTCTTTTCTGTGTTACAGAGATGAACATTAAAAAGGTGGTTTGCTTCAGCTAACAGAATGAAATGCTGCTGTTCCAGATAAAAAAAGCAGGCAGCAGGGCATGAGAGAAAAGAGAGGACACTGAAAGTATGGGCAGGTCCCTCATGTCTGTGTAATGTCCGCAGATCATCCAGACCTGACTGACAGATAGCTGTCAATCAAGAGCGATGAAGGACATCTCCATTCTGCAGTCCTATTGCCTGAAATCAGAGATCCTCATTGCTAACGACAACATAAACAATAGTTGTTTGTTACTAGGTTTGCTGTTAGGGTGCAGAAGAGCTTAAGATGGATGAATGGTTTGGCCTCTGTTTAAATTGCATCCTCAGATAAAAAGAAAAAGAAAAAAATGGAGACTCTGGATTTGGCAACTCTCTTTCTCTCACACACTTTATATAATCCATTGAAAATCTTGGCAACTCTAAGATCTTTCCAATGCAGCCTAATTTGACCACTGTATGCCACTCCACTACTGCTACTGTGTTCCAACCAGCCGTGCCTCTGGCCTGGCCCCCGCGCTGGCCTCCAGGCTGGCCAGTCGTTCACTGCTGACCACCCCCTCTCACAGTCAGCACGATATTCTTTTAAAGAAGTATATCAGACCAAGCCACTCCCCTGCTCTAAGTCCTCCCATGGCTTCCCATCACATGGAGAAGAAAATCCCATTCTTTACAGGGACCCTCCAACCCTTCGTCATCCACTCCTACTTCTTCCATCTCATCTCCCACCATGCCCCTCACACCCCTGGCTCCAGCTCCTGGGGCCTCTCTGGAATCTCTCATACTTGCCAGGCACTCTCCTGACTTGGGCCTTTGCTCTTGCTGAACCCTCTGTCTGGAACGTTCTTTCCTCTATGGCACATACCTAAAACAGCACCCTCCCTATCCCTCTAACCCCTTACTGTGTCTTATTTTTTCCCACAGGAGTTTTCCTGTTGTTTTATGATAAATTTGTTTATTTGGTTGTCTCCAGATTTCCTGGCATTTTATTATACATGTGTTTATTTAACTGTTTGTCTCCTTCCCTGGAAGGTAAGTTCCATGAAGTGAAAGATTTAATCTGCTTCATTTAGCTGTTGCGACCCAGTGCCTAGAATAATGCCAGGCACATAGCAGCTTCTCAAGTATTTATCAAATGCATGTAAGACTGAATGAATGAGTGAATGATACACTATCCTTATTTCCTAAACCAGACTAATTCTCCCTCCAGTCCTGAAATAACACCCACTTTTGCCCACACAACATCCTAGGCCAACCTGGCCGAAGTGATTTCCCACAAAGTGAGGAAACGAAACAGTGTTTGAACAAGTGAAAAAATTGGTGCATTTTTAAGACACCAGATGATGCTCTTCAGACCACTTCAGCTATTCTCAAGAACTCAGCAGCTTCAGTCACTCTGCCTAAGGAGTGGAACTTCAAGAGTACATCATTTGAGTAATAAACTTCAGAGGATTCTGAACGTTTGCCATAACTCTGAATAACCTCAAAATACTCCATGGATACATTACATTATACAAAGTATAACTTTGAATAACTAATGCATGATTTCAATCTTTTGATGAAAAAACTCAAATTTCTAAAATAACTATTGCATTATTTCAATCTTCTGATTAAAAATCAGAACTTCTTTCAGAGAAAATAAAAATAAAAGCCAGCTTAATGCTACAGGAATCAAACTACAGCTAAGGGGCATTCTAGCCAAAGGTCACAGTGCCCTCTACTGGCTGTTGATAGCTAACAAACCATGGGGAAAAAAATTCACAGAGGAAGCCGCTTTATATTCAAATCCATTCACGGGATTATTAAAAAATATTTTAATCCCTGCAAAGAAAATGAGCTGTGGCTATAAAAGAGGGAAAGATTCAGTCTCTGTTTTCAAGGGGGTTGAAAACTAGTATGAGGCAGAGAAATGTGGAATTACAATAGAGTAGGATAAATGATGCCATCTAGAACACCAAGTGGGCATTTTGTCCAGCATGCAGGGGTGTGGGGCAGTGCCTGAGCTGAGCTGAGGATTGAAAAGGGGTAGGAGTGAGCCATGTGAACGGAGGGGTGTGTAGATGGGCAGTGACGTTCCAGGCAATGGAGCCACAGATGAAGAGGCATGGAAGTGAGAAAGAACCTCAGGAATTGAAAATTGTGACAATTACTTTTGGTTGCCTACTCACCAACCGTCCCCTGACTTCTTCTTCCCTCTGGTCTGCCTTCCTGTTGGTGGCTGAATGTGCCAGGTGCTGACTTTCCTGACTGCTTTTATGGCTAGAAATAGCCCTGTGAACAAATTCTGGACAATGAGATATAAGGGAACATTTGCTAGAGGGATGGTTGAGGTAGAATTTCTTTGATGATAAAAGAGGAGATACCCATGAAGACAACCCACCATGTCAATCTCCTTGTCAAAGTTGCCATGAAAAGAGGTGATCCTAACTGCTGTTGCAGCCTTCTGGTGAACATGAATGGCAGCATCACTAACACTGTGAGGCCGGTAGTACTCGGTGACATTACAGAGCTGCTGAACCACCCACTTCTGGGACCACCTGTTTCTGTCTTTGTTGTTATGAAAGAAAAAATAACCCTTATGGCTTAAATCACTCCCAGTTATGTCTTCTGTTATTTTTAGCTAAAGCATACTCATTGATATGCTCACATTCTCTGATGTGAGGAACCAGTGCAAGGTTTAAGCAAGGATGTAACACAATGAAATTTGCATTTCAGAAAGATCAGGCTGAAAACAAGCAGAGAATGAATTGAAAGAGAGCAAAACAAGACGGAAGAAGACCAAGTAGGATACCTATAATGGTATAAGCGAGGATGGGGGAGAAAGGCAGAGATTAGGGTCTGACCTAAGAATAAAACAAAAGGGAGAGATCTAAAAAATAATTAGAAAGTTCAATGGACAGAGTTTGGTCATTTGTGTGGGAACTAGAAGATGAGATGAAGGGAGGAGTCAAGAATGAATCCAAAGTTTGGCGCTTAAGTAATGAGGTAGGTAGATGGGTCACTTCTTGATATTCAGAATTGAGGAGGAGAATTAGATTTAGGACAGAATGGAAATGATGAATTCTGTTTACACACTGAGTTTAAAGAAGCCGAATTTCATACATGAAAATCAGAGAATCTGGACTTAAGACAAAGATTTTCAACATATTAATGTGTACATGGTAATCGAAGTTATGGAAGTCGACCTGGTCACTCTTTGGGGAACATATATACAGAGAAGGAGACAAGAAAAGAGTGTGGAGAGAAGCCCTCACAATGACCAACACCCACAGACAGAAAGGAAAGCTACATAGAGACAAGAGACTACAAAACAGCAGAGGGAGAAAGCAAAGAATGAAGCGTCTCCAATGGCAAAGTAACAAAGTTTCCAGATGTAAAGTTCCCACTTCAGTGAAACAGGGTCAGGAAATGACACTTTGGTGCCTTTAACCAGGACAGTTCTGTGGAGTGCTGAGTACAGAAGCCGAAGCCAGTTAAGTTGGAGAGATGAAATGGATATGAGCAGTAGATGCTTCGTTCAAGAAGATGGCTACGCAAGGGAGGAGAAAGATTGAGGGACAGTTATGGAACGCATGGTGAAGGTATCATTCCAAGATGTGGGACATTTGAATGTATTTACATATTGAAGAGGAAAACCAGCAGAGGAAGTGGGTCAGACAGAGGGGAGACAGGTGATAATTGATGACATAGATCCCTGAGGTTTCAGGAGGGAGTTGTAGGCACAAGCCTTGCAAACACATTCAGATCACAGTTCCTTCCAAAGCCACTTAATTCCAACTCTTGAGTGGAAAATTCGATCCCACTCAACACTGGGGCTCTCCTACTAAGGGTCAGAGCATACCATCAAAACATCTGGACGAGCACTCTAGTTATTAACCACAGTGATTATCACAGAGATGCTCACTCTTGCAGTCTACAGGGCCCACCTGCTTTGGAGATACTAGGAGCCCACAGGCCTGGGAGCAAGTATCATAGGGTTTGTCACATACACAACCCAGCATCTCCCAGGGTACTGCCACCGAGTCCACAATACAGGTTAGAATTCCCCTTCCCCCTCCACCTCCAGCCTCCTCCTCATATGCAGAAAATTGTTATATTCATACTTATGGTGGCCTATCTGTGTCATTTTTTGGACCCAGATATGCTCCCTCTCCCTCATAAAAGAAAAGGTAAAAGAAGAAGGTGAGGTGAAGGTGAAAGAAAGTTTTGTGTTCCCCCAGAGATAAAATCTTATAACCAAAGTCCTTAATAAAAATATCATATGGATATGTTTTCTCATGCTTGTACTAGTTAGAGGGACTTTGAAACATAGTATTGTCACCACTTAAGATTTGCATTGCTTTAACATGAGCCAGAAAATGATACATCATACTATCTCAGTTTCTGACTATCAGCTGGATTTGGTGGCTCCATATTCATAAGACCCAAATATGCGACTGTAATTTGATGTTCTCACCCAAAAGCCAATCATCTCTATGTGTCAGATGTTCTTTCCTCCTACTAAGGGTCATAGCATACCATCAAAACATCTGGACGAGCACTCTAGTTGTTAACCACAGCTTATCTTCAGGTGGGAAGAATAAAGTGAATCAATTTTGGAAAGCAAAGTCAGCAAACCTCTTCAGATGTGTGGACAAGGGCCACTCATGTCTTCATGCATTTAAACAAATGCTGGGTACAAGGCAAGCAATAATTTCCCCAGCTAAAGACCCAGACCATCTAGCAGACCTGCATCATAAAATGCATAAAATGCCATATTTTTAAGAGAAAAGGGGGAAGTGGTGGCGTTAACTCATTTATAAAGAGGAGTCTTGCTCTTTATACAACCTGAACAGCCTTCAGCAATGTCCAGGGAAGGGGGAGTTTGACTAGTGGAAAGGTGCATTCCAGACCTCCTGGTAGGAATGGCCCCATGGCAGAAAACATTGCATCTGGCTATCAGCACATGGTGAAACTGAACATTACAATTAACAACTGGCTGTAAGCACACAGACTCAAATTTAGCTTTCTGCACAGTTCACCTGCACAAAGAACACACAGATTGGATGATACAGCCTTTCAGCCTCTGTGATAGCTTCCCCACCAGCTGGCATCCCACACTGCTTGGGTGAATGTTTAACCTTCGT
This sequence comes from Hylobates moloch, assembly GCF_009828535.3. Classification (NCBI taxonomy): domain Eukaryota; kingdom Metazoa; phylum Chordata; class Mammalia; order Primates; family Hylobatidae; genus Hylobates; species Hylobates moloch. Next base: position 60,770,757 of record NW_026652294.1, read on the forward strand.
TAAATAAATAGATCCTTGCTGCTAGCCCTCCTGAGGCCTATTACACAGGGCTGCCCATGTGAGAAACAGCTTGCTCACACAAATCAGGGCCTCAAATTTGATGCATCTGGCCCAGTGATTCCAATTTTAGGCTTATATTTGAAAGCAAAGTTTGATTTCTCTGTTCACTTAGCATATCTTACCTGATGGGCAGTTTCACAGGCCCGTCAGTAGACCTCAGCGTCAGCTCCTCAGAAGAGGAACAGCCTATGTGTTTGAGAAGCCCCCAAGGACCTTCCAAAGATCCAAAGATAATGGGGGAGGCGGCACATCGCAAAACTATTTAAACACACCTTGCAATTTTTTGAAAATCTGTAGGGCCTTTTCATGGAATTAGTACCAGTCATCACTTACATATAACTTATGTTAATTGTAATTGAATAACTTCTCATTCTTGCTCATTCCGAAAATAAAATAACACCCTAGCACCTAGGCTGTGGTCTTCAAATTCTACCTCCTACTCAGCAGAAACAAGACTCCTTGAAGAAATGGCCAATTCCAGTTCTGGGGTGAGAAATCTACCAGAGGAGCCTGGTATTTCTCACCTCACCAGAAAGCAAGGAAATTTGGAGTGACACCTAGGGTTGTATTCAAAGTACTTGGAATTCACCTTGAATGGATTCACACTGGCCAAAGTAGGGACAATTTGAGTATCAAAGGATAACTCCAATGGATTAAAAGCATACTAGATATGTTTAGATCCATGAATTCATAATACTTTAAAAATATTTATTGGTCACCACTGGAGATGGCAGTCAAGTTAACTATTTTGAAAACAAAAACAGAAGAAAAAAATCAAGATTTTATTCTATCTTTCCTCTATAGACTATACTGCCGAAAAAAAGTGGTAGATGATGAAAGTTTCTTTATAGAAGTATTCTAGCAAATAAAGAAATGATAAAATTAGAATGTCACAACTTTGCAACTTCTAATGAATTAATGCATCTAAGGAATGACCATCCATGGCTGCCAAAATCACAAAAAGATAAATTATCAAAGATTAAATACCTCCTGATGGAAGCACACAATAGTTAAGAGGTAGTCTTGCTAAAAAGTCAAGGCACTTCCCTAGATCTAACTAGCAAATCACTGGAAATGAAAAGGATATTAGGAACAAGTAAAATAACACCACGGGGATACAATAAGCAAAATTCAGACTGCAGGAAACTCTATGGAATGAATGATCTTGTACCTTCAACAAATTGCAAGAAAAAAATATGGAAAGGAAACCAATGAATTGAGTCTTAAAAGTTATATCAACCCTCTCCCAAATAAAAGGAAGTCACTGATTCCCAAGGTTTCTCATTGACCATGGACTGATCTATTCCCCTTTAACCTCAAAGCCCCACAGTTGTACCCATGATGTGACTACAACAATGCTCTCATTATGATACATTGTTAGTCCTCAGGTCCTACCTCCTACCTTAATATTTCTCCTTCTACCTCCGTGTTCTTGAGATCCCACCCCTCATTCCTGCCAATGCATTTATGTTAACTGAAGCCTTACTACTTGCTATCAGCCACATGAACCCTAAATCCACTACAACTCTGGTCACACAAGATCTCTGGTTCTGAGGATTTCGAGGGGATTGGAAAGGTGAAACTTGTGCTAAAAGCTAGGTCTTTAGGGTTGGCCACAGAAAGAAATCCTACTCAAGGTAGTTTGCCAAAGCAGAAATAGTACAGCACGTCTGAGCCACAATCCTTGAGGTTCAGCAAGGGAATCAAATATAAACATTAAGTCTAAGGGTAGATGAGATTATAAAACATAAATAAAACCAAGAGCCAGGAACCAGTTGGGACCTAGACTGGAGGGGAAACGGAAAGAGATCAATTCAGAGAGCCTAAGATTGGATATAAGGAACAGGGTGGACATCAATTGATTTGTGTTTGTCCAGTATTCCACTTTGATTTGGGAGCTGCTTTGACTCCATTCTAAAGCCTTGGCCCTCCTCCTCCACAAGCAGGGGCGATGACCAACACTGGGACTACTATGGGGCCCTATCCACCTCACCACAGTGCTTGGGCCATTGTGACTTGTCCAAGGTTGGACACAGATCCAAGCAGGGCTAATCAGGCTTCTTCCATGAAATTTTCCTATTTGGATATTAAAAAGAAAGGGCACCTTCTACCTTTATGTATGAAGACTCACATCTATCAGCAATCATCTTTCCCATGATGTGCAAACAGTTGTCTATGGCAGGAGAGAATTAAGCCAACACATCAAGAGGAATGGAAATAAGCACAGCTGAGATATAAAAAACAGAAGAAAAAAAGAGGGAGGCAAACTCTAACGACATTGCTTGAGGCCCTAGATCCAGTCTTGCCCAAAGTGAGTTCCATCCTTGAGTTTACCTATTACATGAACCAACTCATTCCTTTTTTGTCCTTGTTTTAGTGTGTGTTAGGTTATTGTCACTTACAACCAAGATTTTCACTGCTATAACATGTAGGACAGGTAAGCTCGATACCCATTCCTAAGCCTCACAGGGTATGGTGTAATCACAGCTCACTGTAGCCTCAACCTCCTGGGCTCAGGTGATCCTCCCATCTCAGCTCCCCATGTAGTTGGGACTATAGGCATGCACCACCATGCCCACCTAATTTTGTTTTGGTAGAAGTGGAGTTTCGCCATGTTGCCCAGGCTGGTCTTGAACTCCTGGCCTAAAGTGATCCGGCTGCCTCAACCTCCCAAAGTGTTTGGATTACAGGTGTGAGCCACCACACCCAGCCACTACTTTCATTCATTAAAGTTCCAGTGGCTCCAACTTTATGAGCTTCTGCTCTTTCCCTAGTGTCCTGGTGAATGAATTTGAATTATTCTATACTGGATGCAGCCTCCAAATTTTAAAAAGCCATACATTGTCACGGTTCAATGTTACGTTTTCTGAAAAGAGGTGCACAGCGAGTATTTTGGAAAATGCAACTCATTTTCCACTGACTTAAACTACCATTACAGAAATGTTTCATAGAAGAAGACTTTATAGCTGGAGTCAGAAGAACTGATTCTAGTTCCAGAATCTGTGAACCTTGGACTGGTTTTGCTTCATTAAATCACATGGCATGCCTATTCTATGTCTTGTATTATTTTAAACACTTCACCTCAACAACCTACCATAACACTTAAGTAGGTACTATTATATCCCCACTTTACAATTGAAGAAACTGAGGCACAGAGAGTTTAATCTACCCCACATAACAGAGCTAGTAAATGGCAGGTAGTAGAAGTGATGTGTTTTCAATCTGGGGACTTGAATGCCTCATCCACAAAATGTTAGTTATTTGAAACCCTGTGTGCTAAGGTGCATGGAGAGCATAGGCTTTGGAGTCAGAAAAACTTGGCTAGAATTCTGAGCCTTAGGTTTTTTTCCTATGTAAAATTGACCACACCTTTCTCTTGGGTTTGTTGTGTAGATTAAATGAGATAAAACAGGTCTAGCAGCTATGAAAACACTTGGAAAATCCCACCTACTGTGAAACAAATGGGCTTTGCAGATTATTGCCTGCAGCTACAGAGCAGACTATATATACTAGAAATCAAACTCAGAACTCAGAACTTGTTACAGAGGTAAAACTAGACAGAAAATGGAGGACAGGCACAGTGGCTCTTGCCGGTAATCCCAGCACCTTAGGAGGCCAAGGAAGGAGGATCACTTGAGCCCAGGAGTTTGAGACCAGTCTGGGTAATATAGGAAGACTGCACCTCTACAAAAATTAGCTGAGCATGGTAGGGCATGCCTGTAGTCTCAGCGACTCTGGAGGCTGAGGTGGAAGGATCACTTGAGCCTGGGAGGCAAAGGTTGCAGTGAGCCAAGATCGTGGCACTGCAATCCAGCCTGGATGACACAGTGAGACCCCTGTCTCAAAAAAAAAAAAAAAAAAAAAGAAGAAGAAGAAGAGAAGAAGAAGAAGAAGGAAAAGAAAATAGAATGTACCATCTCAACAGTTCTCTTATGTCAGAACGAGGAACAGTGGGACCCACAAACTGTCATGGACCTGTGTAGGTGGACAAGGCTCAGAATCTTCAACTCTTGGATTCTCCTGAATCATCCCATCTGACACAGGCAAATCCTTCCTCCACTTTGCTAGAGGACAGCAACCTCCCCTTGCTTGAAGACCTTGCAAAGACTTCACCTAAGGGTCCTGCTTCCCAAGGTCAGCCCCTGCTGCCTCTCGTTTGATAAAGTGACACAGCTTAGTACATCCAGAGCAGAAAAACACAGTGCCTGCTCTGGGGGAAACAGTCTATGCATTGTAGGAAGAGCAGGCTCATATGTACTGGCAGAGACTGGGGCAGACTTGTGGGAGTGAATCTCAAGACTGTTGAAATGGGGATGGATAAGAGAAATTTAAGGCTGAATTGGAGAATTTATTGGCATGGGAGAACTCTCCTGTGACTCAGTATTCAACACCTGGAGCTAGTCCTAATGTGTTGCTGGGATAGCCCCTTGAAACTTGGATATGGTGAGAGCCTGAAGTAAACAAAGTCCAGATGCTGGAGCTACCTTATCAGAGTGGTAAGGACGTGGAGAGAGGTTTCATGGAGGTGAGCACGTTAGTTGGGATATTTTTCAAGACGGATGGCTAATGACGCCAGTGCTATTTATCAATGAAACTATAATTTCGACTTAACTAAAATATATCAATTTTTGTAATTTAAAACATTACTCACAAATTATTGGTTGCCTGAAGATGGGGGTAGAAGCAGGGTCGACTGCAAATGGGCACAATTCTTAGGGTGTGATGGAGATGTTCTAAAACTGGAGTTTGGTGCTATCTGCATGTTTCTATACACTTACCGAAAACCATTAACCAGTACATTTCAAACGGGTGAATGTTATGGTAGGTAAATTGTACCTAATAAAGCTGCTCTAAGCATTACTCATAAGAATACTGTTGTTTATACTTTATAACTTTTACTGTTGTCTCTAGATATGGCATTTTTCTAGGGCTGATGTCCAAGGTGAAATACTGTGACCTAGACCTTTTTAGCTTAGTTTCAGAAAGCTGAGGTGAGACTGCAGATCATCAAGCAGTTCAAGGAGTTTGGGTAATTCCTACAGTGCAAAGATACAGCCCTAGTAAAGCTGCCAGTCACTTACTGGGTAACTACGCCAGCTGCTCCACAAGCACGCTTTTGATTAGAAGAACAGGAGTTTGGTTCTTTTCCCAAAGGTCACATACTATTTACTGGATATCACTTTGACATGAATACTTGCTAAAAATGACTAACTTATTAAAGGAGCAATAGTTTAAGCAGCATACTATGTGAGAAAGAAAGATCTTAAATGCAGCTTATGTATATGACGACTATACAACCACCAGGAAAATTGGTCAGATTGGTAACTGATTAATTTTGGGGCAAGCCAGCAGAGGGCAATCTAGGTCCCACGAAAATACTTCGGGAAAAATAAAAGAACAAAAATTTAAAAAGAACATAAAAGACAATTCATAATCAGATGGCACCCAAATTTTGGTGATTGGGTATGTGAAGTCAGTAAGTCTATGTTTCCTCAGACTCGAACCACCTTCCTCCTTCATCCCTATTTCATACATAATAAATTCAGATCTTTTTTCATTCCAGAAAAGAAAAATCGAGAGAAAAGGCTGTGTTACTGTTAATGTCAGGGATCAACCTGTGCATTCTGCAATACTGTTAACTTTCTCTTTGAATGGGAAGCACCTGTATTGCAATGTGAGAGGAAGCTGGCTCCTCATATCCCCTTCTTGGTTGCCAACCCATCTCTTAAATGATCTTCTTCCATGGCACTCACAAATCAAAGAATTCCCAAATCTGAAGGCGGGTTCTTCAGAGTGTGGCTTTGAACGCTGCCTCTGTAAGAACTGTGGGGTGGGGCAGGATGCCTGTCACACGTGTGGATCCTGGCCGTTCTAGAAAATGGAATCAGAATGTCTGGTGTCAGGACCCAGAAATCTGCATTTTAGCATGTATCCCTCAGGGCTCTGGTATGAACTGCAGGGTGTGACCCACTGATCTAAATAAGAAAAGCAAGAGCGCTAAGAGTAGCCCATCTGAGGAACGTGGGGCTAACTGCAGACATCTCTCTCTCTGATTCCCTCGCAAGATGGTAAGTAGGCAGCAAAGCGTAAACGCATGACCAGGAAGAAAGTGGGAATTCCAAGTCAGCATAGACTCACATCTAGCGCATCTTTAATGTCGTCAGCAAAGTTGGAAAAACACAGGATATCCTAAATTTGCAAGATCACTCTGAGTGGAAACATGCATTGAAGTTACTGGATCAATCAATAAATGTGAATGTCTCAGAGCAAAAACAGTAGGTAAGAAAGTCAGTGAGTAGTTGGCTGCTTATTTAAAAAGTTTTTATACACACAAGAGCTCCCCAAACTTGCATGAATGGGAGAGTTGCTTGGGAAGCTTGCTAAAAAACCTGATGCTGACCCTCGAGGGCATGTTTAAGCAGCTACTGGGGCACAATTCAAGCGGGACTTCTTGGTTCTGCAAAAAATGCCTGGACTTCCCTAAGCCATCATTCTCCACAATTAAGTTTTATTCAGTGTGTGAGCCCAAAGAACATTTCAGTTGAGGAAAATGACTGAATATGTCTGTTATCTGATCATTCTCAACACCAAAGGCAGGGCCAACAGTTGGCTCTTCCTAAGTTTATTTGGTAGAGCAGCACTACTTCAAGTGTGGTCCAGGGACTGGCAACATCTCTATGGAGCTTGTTAGAAATGCACATTCTTGGGCCCCACTCCAGACATTCTGAACGAGAACACCTGGAGATGGAGGCCAGGCATGTTTTAACAAGACCCAGGTGCTAAAGTGCATATCAGTTTTAGATGCCCTGTAGATTTTTTCCTAAATCTTTCAATGGTAAATACCACTTGCTAGGGGCCCTCTATGGGCAGTTCTGATTCTGAGCAGCTGTAATGAGAACCTGGAAATCCAATTTGTACAGTTATCTCCAGGTGACTCTTATTATCAGGTAAGCTTAAGAAACTCTAGGTTCTTGATTTCTTATTTCCATGAGTCCTGGAGGCAGATGTTTTGATAAGGGATGCACATAAAAATCACTGACAGAGCTTTTTAAAAATGGATTCTTTGGCCTTTTCCCAAACTAGCAAATCATCATATTCAGTTTCCTTTTCAAGAAAGTGGTAGTGAGATGCTGTGCTCCATTCTTTTGCTCCCGAAGCTGACAGCCTACTCCCCCCTGCTGTCAAGAATTACAGTTGTCTCCTGCCCTTAAGTGGAAGGCTGCCGTCACTTAGGCATACATGATAGCAGAGTAACATTCAACTGTCTGACCTGTAAGCGGTTAGCATTCAATGGGTCCTTAAAAAATAGCTTTGTTCTTTTCCTTGACAGCCCCTTTAACCAAGGGGCTCATAACTAGTCCCCAAAAGCTGGGCCTAGAAATTGCTGGTATGGCCTTGCAGCACTCTAAGTCTCTTCCACCAACCACCACCCAGAGTTCTAACGGCAGCTGTCTGCCTCCTTCTTCAGCATAACGTCCCTCCTTCATCACTTCCCCATCCCCGTGGGATGGAAGGCAGTCTGCATGTTTAGCAGTAGTTCTTAATCTGGCTAATGAAACACAGGCTTTAAAAGTGCCCACATACTGTTTCCTGGGATCTCAGTGAAAGAAAATAAAAGTGCCCACATATTAATAGTTTCATCCAGAACACTAGAAGCTATCTTGAAAATGAAGTGTTGGGCTAATCTCAATTTCCTAAATAATGTATGCAGAATAGGACTTGGCATGTTCCGGAATATATGTCGTGTACTATACACAGCCCCAGGGAAACTTCCATTCTAGATCATATCATTCTTATTGTCTACTGATTTATGGCCAAGAGAAACTGCGTGAAAATAACTATACTCCTAGAGTTTTCTCTTTAAGACCTATTAAACCTAGTAGACCCATTAGAAAAAGAAACGAAACCATTGCCCCACTGAATTTACTAATCATTTTAGTTCAGTTTAATTCTGCTTCTGTTTCCACTTCAGGCAGTTTGTTCCAATGATTTGACTTAGAAGAACAAGTGTTTTCTGGCAAGTTCAACTTCTAGTGGTGGTCCACTGAGTAATTTCCATACGTAAGGTTTTGTACTAAGGTATTAACTATACCTCAATAAAAATAAAGAATTCAAACAGTCCTGTATCTGGTGAGTGCATTAGTAATGGTCTCCAAAAGACTTCCTTAAATTAAGAGTAAGTTCTTCCTGGAATCTGCGGTCATGACACTTGTTTCATGTGACATTGACTCATAGTGAGATTACTGTATTTGGCACAAAGTCTTGCTGTTTTCACTTTGGGGTTATGGAACTAATATTAAAAAGGTTCAGTTGATACGAGTGCATCACATTAAACATAATGGAATGCTTTTCCTCCAAATATGGTCGAATGCATCTATGTCTCTTTCTGGACTCGCTATTCTGTATAGACCGTCTATTCAGCTATCTTTGTATCAAAACCATACTACCTTAATTACTGTAACTTTTTAATGTTTTATATCTAGAAAGAGTTAGTCCTCCAACTTTGTTCTTCTTTGAGAAAAAACCATCTTTTTGCTTTTCCACAAAAATTTTATGACAGGCTTAAAAGTTGAACTTGTCAGTTCTCGAACACATGGAAACAAACTTCCTGAGATTTTTGGTTGAAATTGCATTTAATAAACAGCTAGATTTGGAGGAAAATGATACCTTTACAAGACTGAGTTTTCCAATCTAAAAACACAGAATATCTTTCAATTACTTTCTCAAATATGTTCCACAATTTTCTATGCAGAGATCATGTACAATCTTGCTAGATTTGTATCTATGTTTTTTTTTTTATTTTTTTGAGACGGAGTCTCACTCTGTCACCCAGGCTGGAGTGCACTGGCGTGATCTCGGCTCACTGCAAGCTCCGCCTCCCGGGTTCAGGCCATTCTCCTACCTCAGCCTCCCAAGTAGCTGGGAGTGCAGGCACTCGCCACCACACCCAGCTAATTTTTTGTATTTTTAGTAGAGACAGGGTTTCACCGTGTTAGCGAGGATGGTCTCGATCTCCTGACCTCGTGATCCACCTGCCTCGGCCTCCCAAAGTGCTGGGATTACAGGCGTGAGCCACTGCACCCGGCCGGTTTTGATTTCTGATGCCTTTGTGAATGACATTTTTTTAATTGCATTTTTTCTGATTGCTATTGATATGTAGAAATAGATTTTTGTATATTCCTCATATCTAGTGATCCTATTAAATTCACTGATTTTTCTAATAGTTTATCTTTGGATTCTTTATGATTTTCTATAGTCACAATAATATCATTGGTATTTCTTAAAATTGCTTTAGAGAATTGATCTGTAATACTCTAGAACTCAGACAGCTAGAAAAAATATTTTCATGTTAGACTAGTTCACATACAGAACTTTGATATCGTTTGGCTGTGACTCCACACAAATCTCATCTTCAGTTGTAGTTCCCATAATCCCCACATGTCGTGGGAGGGACCAGGTGGGAGGTAACTAGTAATTGAATCATGGGGGTGGGTTTTCCCATGCTGTTCTCATGACAGTGAATAAGTCTCATGAGATCTGATGGTTTCATAAAAGGCAATTTCCCTGCACATGCTCTCTTGCCTGTCACTATATAAGACGTATCTTTGTTCCTCCTTCACCTTCCACCATGATTGTGAGGCCTCCCCAGCCATGTGGAACTGCAAGTCCATTAAACCTCTTCCTTTATAAATTACCCAGTCCTGGGTATTTCTTCATAGCAGTATGAAAATGGACTAATAGAAACTTAGTATATTTAATTACAACTATTCATGTTAGATTAGAAAATCTGGACTACTGGCCTCAGCACAAAATAATAGAAACGGCCCCTAATACACAAAGAACATGTTTATTTTCCTGGGAACTCAGAAAATACACATTCTGTGTGCCCTGCTGCTCCCCTATTCCCACGCACACCCCAAACATATATATCAAGAGAAAAGAATACTGGCTTTTTTTTTTTTTTTTTTTTTTTTTTTTTTTTTTTGGAGGCAGCGTCTTACTCTTGTCACCCTAGGCTAGAGTGCTGTGGCGTGATCTCGGCTTCCTACAACCTCTGCCTCCCAGGTTCAAGTGAGTCTAGTGCCTCAGTCTTCTGAGTAGCTGGGATTACAGGCATGTGCCACCACGTCCAGTTGATTTTTGTATTTTTAGCAGAGTCGAGATTTTTCCATGTTGGCCAGGCTGGTCTTGAACTCCTGATCTCAGTTGATCCAACTGCATTGGCCTCTCAAAGTGCTGGGATTACAGGTGTGAGCCACTGCATCTGGCCTAATACCGGCTTTCGATCAAACTATATTTCCATGTCTATTTCTTTATCTTCAATTATGAAAGAAAAAAAAAGAGGCTACTTGAAGAGATATATTTTATTTCCCCTTCCTAACATTATATTCTTCAGATGATATCACTTTTAACAATACATCATTTAGCATCTATGAGACCTAATTCTCCTTACTTTCTTCTCTCCCAAATTCTCCTCCTTCCTGGGGGTTACCAGGAAGGTCCCAATGTCCAGGCTAGCGACTTCCTTGCTGCTGAAACTTTTCCTACGTATAAAGAGATAGATACGAAGTTGGAGCCAGGTCTTGTTTGGCTGCATGAGAAAGCAATGGAGACTGAAACCAACCCCCATCCACCCATTGTTAGACCCAAAGAACTGACACAAAATGAAGGAGCAGAGCCTTTGGTTCTGTCTTCAGCAATATTTATTGGAAACAGCGATGCTTCCTGTGGTGAGAGTTTATACATTAAGCAGTAAGATTTGCCTTTCACTCCACATGATCCACTACTGCAGGTGGCACATCGGAAGCGGCACGTTAAACCTCTGAAAGAGTCTGTACAGCTAGATAAATAGAACTCTGGATACCTAACAGGACTTTCATGACTGATACAAATTAAAAAAAACACACTGATAAGCTTACACACAGCACTGTACACACAAAATGAAGATGATGGATAGAAAGGGCAGAAGTAAAAGTAGCGACTGAATTGGGGAAGAGTTTTGCATATGCAGCCATATACCTTAAACTGCTAAGCACAAAAATCATCTTTATTTAGTCCTCATTGAGGGCAGAATCTGCACAAATGATGTTCAAAGAACACAGGGTAAAAGTGGAAAGGAAAGGTATTTACTGTTTCTCAGTCTACGAACTAGTGGAAAGATGGTTACTAGTGATTTCTTCCTTGTGTCTCTGTGCCAAATGGATTCATGAAACATGTAATTCATGAATAAAACTGAAGTGAAGATATTTGTTCCCCCTTCCCTGTGCCCTTCAGAAATAGCCTAAATACATACATAGTTTCTGTACAGCAAGAAATTTAAGCTTGGATACCAGATTTCTTCCCAATTCCTCATAATAGAGAATTTCTTTTCAGCCCCTCTCACAATAACGCTGATTAACTGTCTTACTGAAAAAGAATTTGGAATTACCGCTCTGGCTTTAATAGCAAGGAGGGAAGAAAACTGGCTATACCTCAGAAATAGCCTTAAGTGTGAGGAGCTGAGATGCCTATTTGCAGAGAATGCTTTGAACCCACAATTAACACTTTTCTATGGATGCATTAAGAGACAAATTCATTCAGATCAGGAGACAATTTGCTGGTGAGGGAAGGCTTACTTTGACAATTCCATGACTCACATATTTGGGAAGGGACAGTGTGAAAGCAAAAGCTTTCTCCTCTTTGCATGGAGACATGCAAAGAGACCTTCAGATGGCCCCTGGGGTGGTAGACAATATCTTCGATGGGATGTTTTTTCTGTGATGTGGCTCATGGTCATATTCTAAGAAACCACAGCCTCCTGAGAACTGTGTAAACAACAGTTCTGTGACTACTGGCTGGTCTCAGATGATGTTTTTAAAAGCACATGCCATGCCCACCAGGCTAAAAGGATATCATCCATCACCATGACTCCTGTGGGAGCCCACAAGTCAACCAAAGTCACTTGGTGGGGCTGGATGACGTGGACCACTGCGGCCTGCACTTGGGATGTGTTATAAGCAGCATTACCAAAGCAGTGGTTAACCGTAACTATCTGGGTCAAGAGGAGGCGAGCCAGCCAGCATAACATCCTAATGGGGCAGGGCAACCAGAATTTCCACATAATTGATGGGGAAGAAGCCTGAATGGCCATGCAGCATCCCCTCATACCAGTTCTCATCAATTTGGTTAGTGAGCGTGATGATATCACCCTCTTTAAATCCCAACTCCCCTTCATTTTCAGGTTCAAAGTCGTACAGAGCTCGGCAGCAGGGCTGATCCATTTGGACACCTGGGAGTAAGAGCAGGAGAGAAGAGAAGAACACAAAAGGATAAGGGGTATTTAACTCACAGAATCTGCTGCCTGCTGCACCCACCTGGATTGCTGCTCCCCGTCTTTCCTCCCTCATTCCTCTTCCTGTTGAAGCTGGTTCTTGCTAGTGGACCTCACTTTTCACTGCACTGGGCATCTTGCCCTCTACCAGTCCTCAGAAGCTTTCTTGGACCTTTGGAAGTTGCTGTATATTCCTGTTTCTGTTTCTAGTATGAAAAACGGTCACATCTATTCTTGTGATACATACAACACAGTTCATTAAAGTTTGCCTTCATGATAATACCCAGAAATAGGAGGGACAATGACTTAAGAAGAACATAATGATGTAGGTTAATAACACAGCATGGGAAGAATTCTCTCATCTGAACACTTTAAAACCTTTGCATATCTGAAAAAGTATGGTGAATTACATGGAGAATGCTTCTGAGTAATAGTTCGGTTATCACTCTTTAAAATGATAACCCCAGCCTCTAGAAAACTGCTGTAATGTGTTGAAAACAGAATAATATAAAACACTGAGTTCAAGTTTTCACTTTCTGTGACCTTGCACATGGTACTTCACTCAGTTTCACTGTCTGAAATTGGATGTAACAGTAGGACTTACTTCACATTACTACTGTGGCTACTAAATGAGATTATGTAAAAAATTATGTAATTTATACTTGGTAAACTATTGCATATATAAATATATGCGGTGCACTGGAGCTATGGCATACAAAAATAATGTACTCTACCTTGAGTAAAATAATGAAGGATGAAATCGTATCTTAAGAGGGATCTATTCCAAATGACCCACTGTATTAATATTACATGCATACACATGTAGATACAGACTCAGACAAGTGCACACAGCTCCCATGCCATCTAGGTGGCTGGAAAGGAAACAACGTAATTTATTTTTTTATTTAGAGAAAGAAGCAAATTACTGAGTCTCCAGATGAAAAGTGAAATATATGGCTGGTTTTCAGACAGGGAGAAGTACAGCTATTCACAATTTCTGTGACTAGTCCTGGTGGCCAGCTCCAGGAGCCACAGCTGCTTATGCCATGCCCTGAAGTGCTGAGCGCAAAGGACAGAGAGTGCCACCTGCCGGCTCAGACCTCACTTTTTTTCTTAATAAGTCTCCTGAGAGCATCTTATAAAAAGTTTTCTACAGTAGAACATCAAGCACTGGGGATACAGGAAAAATAAAAGAAAGCTGCCTATCTCTGACATCCACATCCAGCGTAAGACAGTTCCCACTTCAAACAAGCAAATGTGGGGGTTGAAAATGTCTCCTGCACAGGCTGTTGTGTAATCTGCGTGTAGGAGTGGAGAACAAGCGTGACAAGGTAAATAATGCTCTATTAGGTATACATCGATATTCCTGAGATAAAATGTCATCTAGCTTTTATTATATCAACCCCAGTGCCACAGCATGATAAAGTGATCAGAGGTGAGGCATGGGAAAGAAAACCCAGCAAGTGTCGAGTTTCAAAATATCTTCTTCTGCAAATATATTTAACCATATGCTTCTGTGACTCAAGAAATCCAGCTCATCAGTACATTTCTGGAGCCACTTGCTGTCTGTGGGTTATATGTGAATGCATATGGGGACACACTGTCCAGGGGCATTCACTGTCATACAGGCTGGATTCAGAGCGAACAGGCAGGAGAAAAGATGACACTCGCAGACCAAACTGACAAGGAAAGGCGATTTACGACCACAAAGGAGGGTCAAAATAAAACGTCTTCGTGTGTGCTGATGATTGACAGAGAAAATGGGATATACAAAGAAAGTTTTATAGAGAGGAATGAAAAGGAAGGAAAGAAAAGGTAAATAAAAAAAAAGACAAAAGGATTCCTTTAACAGAGTTTCTACCTGACAAACCACTGCATAAGAAATGTATTACTGCATATTTCCTATGCAGCCAGATTGGACTATTCCTAAAATTTCTGGAAGAGTGCCAATGGATATGCCAAGGCCTATGCAATAGGATCTGCAGTCTCAGCTCTTACCTGAAGGTTTGGGAGTGCCTGTGTGGGAGAGACCCCCATTGGGCTGAGTACTGTCTCCAGTTGGAAACTCCAGGCTCATTCGTGGTTTAGGTTGATATTCCCTTCTAGGCTGAGATGAAGCCTGTCTTATTCTGCAGTAAAAAGAAAAGTGGTGGAAAGGTTATGTAGCCAGTCAAGAAGTAAAATGCAAAGCAAATATAAAGATTCAGGAAATGCTTGGGTCACCGACCATGCTACCATGATGAAGTGTGGGAAATCAAAAAAGGACCCTTAGTTTTCTTGTACGTGTATGTCTGAGATTTTGGTGATGTCCCTTTACGGGGCCATGTCCTCACTGTCTTCATTCTCTCTCTCAATCCCTCACTTCCTCTCTCATTTATTCAGAGTGCTTTATCCAAATACGCACTGTGCTAGGTACCAGGAACACAAAAATGCATTAAAACACAGTTCTTGTACACAAAGGATAAATGCTTGAGGGGATGCATACCCCATTCTCCATGATCTGATTATTATGCATTGCATGCCTCTATCAAAACACCTCATGTATCCCATAAATATATACACCTATGTACCCACAATTTTTTCAATTTGAAAAAAGACACAAACAGATTATGGTCTGTAAGGGAGACAGAACACAAACAATTGATTACCATAAATTTTAGTAAGCACTGTCAGAGATATCTACAAAGTGCCACAGGAACACAGGGGTGTGGTTGGGGGTGAAGGTGGGAAGGAGTCTACCTCTCCATAAGGAAGCTGGAGGAGGTTAAACGAAAGAACTAAAAGATACAACGGAGTTGTTTCCAGATGAAAATGTGAAAGGGAGCTATTCTATTTAGAACATGAGAAGGTTTGGACAGAGGGAAGGAGGAAATATACTGTGTGCTCTGAGAAGAATGAGCAGTTTGAGATATAGGGAGGAGGAAAGGAAAGAGGGAAGACAGAAGGAAATTGGAAAGGTATGGCTAATAATTGTCTTCTACACACCCCTAAATATTTTCCACAGTTTCAGTTATTCAATAAACAAAGTATGTAAGCGATTTGCAAGGGAGGGCGAGGGTTTAGGGTCTGGTAACTGTAGAATGATACTGACTTTGAACATATTTCAGAGGAAAAAAAGGAAAGGGCTCCCTTCATGCTCAAGAGACATTACAAAGACACATAATACTTCTTTAGTATTTTGAAGTATACGGTTTTAAAACCTTTCTGGAGGCTTCAGCATTACATAAATTTCCACAAGGGTGCGCCAAAGGAAAATGCTCAATTAAACCATGAATCAAAGAAAATACTGAGATGAGATCAGCCTGAGGGAAAACAACGAAAACAGGTGTGGAATCGTATGATTGGTGTCTTCTTCATGCAGGCAGCCATGTGATCAGCTGTGAGAGTCTAATCTGGCCATGTGGCCTAAGAAAAAAGCCTGCTGAGGTGACCCTTTGAGGTATACATGTTCAGCAAAATCATCCTGTTTAATCTGGCTAAATTAAAATAACACATATTATCGGGCCACTGGTATATAGCCACACAGGCTGTGCCCCACAACTCCATGGAGCCACATTCACACAGTAGTTTCCTACCACTACAGCCCTGCTGTGAGGTACATCTAATGAGGTGAAAGCAGCGCTCTCTGATGGCAGAGGACTTGACCACCATTCAGAGAAACACAAGATGTGAAAAGAAACAGACTTTCAAACAGGTTATGGCTGACTGTGAACTCCACTCGTACCACTGAGTGACTCTGGGCTAGTTACTTCACCTCTCTTAGCCTCAGTTTACTCATCTGTTAGTCGAGGCTAAAAACACTTAGGTTACAGGGCTGTTATACGATTGATGATGATATATATCCAGTACCCACATGGAATAACTGCTCAGCAAATGGCATCCATTATCAGCAGTAGCATCCTGGTGTTCCACCTGTGGCAGCCAAAATATAATCCAAGTATCGATCTCTCATAAACAGAAAATTAGATTCAACAGAACAACGTAAAACAAAGCACAAGAAAAAACAAAATCAAAACAATCCACAAGGCGCCTGTGTAGGATAAGCAGGAATTTTAGCAGACGTCTGTCTCCAAATGTATTCTATGATTTCCATTTCTTTATACATCATTTTATAGCAATAAAATGCAAATGTGAAACGCAGGGAACTGTAGAATACCTTTCTTCCAGTCTGACCGTGACTTGCTGCAGGATCTGGACTGCCTGCTTGTGGTATTCCAGCTGAGCTTGCACAAGTGCAGAGAGCTGGCTCACTTGTTCAATCTGCAGATTGATGGGAAAATCATGCCTTAGTTTACACGTTACCATCCTTAAACAGCCACTACTGTTTCATACATACAACAGGGCTGCCCTCAACACACAGCCCCTGGTTGGTGGTGCTGATGACTGTGTGATAAGCCAACTAAGACAGATAGTTCTGCAGGTTTCAAGTCCATCAAGGATAGAAGAAAGCATCCTTATGCTTAGAATCATGCATATCAGTACCATGAGAAGCAACATGGGTAACTCTCAGGAAGACCATATAGCTCTAAAGAGTCTCATGCTTAGCTACAATCTTGTATTTGGGATTTGACTTCTTTTATTGATTTCCTATAGAAAAGAAGGTACACTGACCAAAGGACTCTTTGTTCCCTATACTTTTCATGCTGTGAATATTGGTACTGTTAATTAAAATGTGACAGCATCTCACATAATGTACCTGGAGAGGTGACATGGTATGACAGAAAATCTTCTGTGCTCTATGAGCCTCATCTGTAATGTAAAAGGGTTAAATCAAGTGACATCTTGAGTTCATTCTTGCTCTAATATTCTAAGCTTGATTTCTCTTGATTTTATGTTTCACATTATGATCCAGCTGGGTAGCAGCCTCGAAGTCAACAGAGGCAGTGTTGTCCCATGAATCTGGGGATAGGGAGGGGTGCTGTGTTGCAGGGAAGGAGCACTGTGATTTGGAGCACCCCTCATGCCCACAGTATTCCTCTCCAGGAGTTAGGTGGACACAAGTTGTTTTACATAAACAAAAACCTACGCTGTCTCCAGGTGGTAGGAAAGTCTGGATATGTTCAACACGCTTCCCCTGCCACAGTCAGGAGTAAGGCAAGTAGGCAATGTGATGGTTACTTTTAGGTGACAACTTGACTAGATTAAGGGATCCCCAGATAGCTGGTCGAGCATTATTTCTGGGTGTGTCTGTTAGGGTGTTTCCAGAGGAGAATGGCATTCACTCAGTAGACTAAATAAGGAAGAGCTGCCCTTCCCTATGGGGGTGGATACCATCCACTCAGCTCAGGACCCAGATAGAACAAAAAGCAGAGGAAAGGCAAATTTGTTCTCTCTCTCTTCTAGGGAAGGGACACCCATACGCTCCTGTCTTTGGACGTCACAGCTCTAGGCTTTCTGGCCTTTGGACTCTGGGACTTGCACCAGTACTACTGATGCCCCCTGCTCCACAACTGAGTTCTCAGGCCTCTACTGAATTATACATACATCACCAGAAATATCCTTTATCTTCCCACTATTGATAAGTGAGATGGTCCCTGACTTTACGATTTGTAGGCTTTATGATGGTGCAGAATTGATATGCACTCAGTAGAAACCATACTTCAAGTACCCATACAACCATTCTGTTTTTTTCCTTTTAACGCATTATTCAATAAATTACATGATACATTCAAGACTTTAACCCCATCATAAGTTAAGGAGCATCTGTACTTTAAGATTCATTAGCAGACGAGAATCTAGTTAAATCAAACTACAGGAATGCAGAAAAAACTTTTCTATTTCTCAGTCTACTTTATCACTGACAATTATTTAAAATAAATAACTATCTACTGAAGTTCTTATCACATAGTGTAATCAGATATTAATGCTTTTAAGGGTTATGGCCTTTAACACATTAATGTTGTGCCTCGATGATAAGATTAAATTGAAAACCACAGGAGTCACTTACATCCATCTCCAAGAGATTGAACATGCTTGACTCAGCAATTTCCTTAGACTCATCAAATTTCTCTAGAGCTTGACGAAGCTCTTCATCTGGAATCTTGCCTTGTCGTTTCTTCTTATAATCAAAATCCAGGCGTCGACCCTCCAACTTCTTTAGATGATGCTGAAAAAGTCAAGGGCAGGAATAGGCTTTGAAAGGGCTTATGGAAAAGGCTTATTTGAGCTCACTTCTCCACCACGTCCATTAACTTCCAAATTAAGATAGGCTAAGTTTTAAAATACAACGTCACCAGAGAAATAAAGAAATATGCATCAATGGGGCCAATGCTTTCAAAGGCTAAATATGGGGGAATATCTTTAAAAATAATTAAGAACAAAAGATAAATTATAGGAAATATCAGTGCCCTTTATTTTCTGGCCTTGTCAGGCCAAAGCCAAGCTGGACTAAGCCATTCCAGACCATGACAGAAACAGAGAAGGAATGCACACGCTCTATACACGATGAAAGGACACACTCACAGGCCCCACAGTCCCTATCTTCAAGAGAAATGGTATCTCATGAGAAGCCAGAGGAAAAACACTTTCCTTGAAATTAAGTGAGATAGAAATGGCATTCTTGCTTTTCAAATCATCCAGTCTGTTAGAATCACATAAGTTGCTCATCACAATACGGATTCCTGAGCTCTTGAATCGATATCTAGGGTGGGGGCCTAGGAATCTACATCTTAACACTTGCCCCAGCTGACTGATGCAGCTGTCACCAGATAAACTAAATCCAGTGATTTAGTTTAAGCCTCCCACTTGACATATAATTGAACTCAAGAACAAAATCTCACTTGGAAGGGACCTTCGAAGGGATTATATCTAATGCTCCATGCCGAGCTTCAATCCCCTCTCTGCACCATCCCTAGTAGATGGCTGCCCAGGCTCCACCCATCATCTCTAGTGACCAGGTAGCAAAGTAGTTTTCCAAAGCTAAAAAGTATTTTTTTTCCCCGATAGCTAGTCTTTCACGGCTAATGGATGAAGGAAAATCCTGGATTTTCCCTTGTTACTAGGTATGTATGGAGCACAATGAAAGGAAATGAAAACAAAGTAGGGAGTGGTTAAAAAAAATGAAAAGGAAAGGAGGAAGAATAATATTCTAGACCTTCCCTCACATTGCATCCCCTGCCCCTCAGTCCATGCCCTGATCCAAACTAAATGCTCGTTTGGAAGCAACCTTCTTTTTTAAACATTTGAACTTACAGTCAGCTATAGGGTACAGCATTGGAGTCAGAGTTCTATTTTGGATTTAGGGTGAGTCTGTCACTTACTAACTCTATAATCTTGAGCAAATGGTACTGTTAAAGGAGATTTAAGCTAGAATAAGGAGGAGGAGGCCCTAGTTCAAGTTACGGCAATCCATTTTACACCCAACAAAGTTTCAAAAAAGCTCAACAAATATTTGTTAGATAAAAAAAAGTGAGCAAACATTCCACACTCAAAGACATATGAACTTTATTTATTATAAATAGCTCGACTGCTCTACATGTTTTAGAAAGTGGCTAGTTGGTATTCTTCCTCAATCCTAACAACCATTATGAAAATATAATATAAAAACATACGCATGCATCTAATTTCTGGACTTGGAAAAAAATTAAAAAATAAAAATATGTGCTTATAGAGTGATAGAATAACTATTTATTTAAGCTAACAACTAGTACAACTAACATTTTAGTGGGTGAAATCAGCCCAGCAAACCATAGAATAATTAACAAAACTGTGTATTCTTAGGAAAAGAATATTATCCTCTGGAGAAAAAGTCTGAAAAAAACTAATTCAATATGAAAATCAAACATAGAGAAGCCAGAGACACCTCTCATGAGTGGCACAGTCATAACAGGCTGAAAAGTATCACATTTCTGGTTTCTCTCATTTTGTCTTACTGGGTTGTTTTGTAATTAACGTGCCCAGAGCTGACAACACACAGGGTAAGCTAAAAAAACGTTTTCTAAGAAAAAAGGCATCTGCATCTGTATGATTTCAATTGCCCACTTTCCAGAAGACTCACTGTACATACTTGAATTTCCCTAAGATCTTTGTCATGAAGATTCTGAAGAGGGTCAATGAAGTTCTGCTTCACTTCTATGTCCAAAGAGTCTTTGACCTCCGACAGTTCCCGCATGGCCTCCCCGACCTCACCAAGCGCTGGGCCTAGGAGAGAATAAATCTCTTTCATGTTACAGAATAAAGATGAAATGCACTCACAATAACAGGGCCATTCACAGATGAAAACCCAAAGGATTACCACTTGTCTTCTAAAGACAACAGACAAGAGAGAATGGGTATCTTCAGCTCACTCCAGGCAACAGACTCAATGCCCCCTAAGAGGGTAAATACCTCTCATCAAGAATGTAAGTTACTTTTTCCTTTAAGAAGCAATTTAGGAAGCACTCTGCCCTCTCTTGTAAATACCAGCTTTCCCTAATATGGGACTAGCTTAAGGCAAATCTATTTAGCAGAAGCAAGTACCAGAAATAGCAGGGTTCAACCAGGAAGGAGATCCCACATCACAAGGGGGTGAAAATAGAAGATGTTGGGTGTGGTAGCTGAGTGTTGGGGGAGACAGGGTGAAGGAATAAATCATGTCTCACCTTGGGCAGTAGAACTAGGTACCATATACAAGTGAGCAAAGATCTATGAAAAAGCCCATGAGGCAGGGCTTTGAATCATGCTGACTGTGCCTGCTCACTCTGCTTCAATACTCAATGACTGCCAGAAACACCCAATAGAAAGTGCCGAGGAGGCATCTCGATATGTCAACCAAAGCTGTGGTAAAGACTGAGGTCTTACGGGGGGGGTGGGGGGGGTGGGAAGAAAACTTGTAAGATAAATCACATTAGAGCAGATGAAATAATTCTGAAAACAAACTTTTGGCCCATGTATATAAGATCTAAAATTGAAAACCAAAATATAAAATGATTTGACCGATTCCCTACAGAATTTCTTACCAGCACCAAAATCCCCATGGACAAATGAAAGAATTACAATGTGAGGAAGCACTTGTTACCAAAGTTGCAATCATCTCCAAGCTCTCTTCCGAATTTGAGCATGGCCTCCGCCAGCAGCGCCTCTGCCTGAGGATAGCCTGGCCCCTTCTCCTGGCCACGGATTTTTGACATGGTGTTGATCATGCTGAGCTTAGCTCTGGAAGCTGAAGGTGGAGAGAGAACAAACTTTCAGAGCAGGCAACGTGACACTGTGGAAACAGGGCTGGATGGAGGATCAGGTCTCAAAGCGGCCTACAAAGTAGCTCAGCTACTCATAAGTGTACCTTCAGTACGCTCCAGTGTTCTCTCCATCGGTCAGTCTAATCAATCACTTTTTTAAAGTACTTAACTCTCCCTTTCCCTTAAGATCTTATAATGAATTACAGCAACACTGTTCTGGGTGAAGCAGGATTACAGGCTCAAATCCTATCGCTGTGTGCCCTTCCCCATCCTCCCTTCATTGTGGTGGCCCCTGCAGTGACTCTGTGGAGCTGGATGCTTCCATGGAGAGCTTTTTAGAAACTCTCCGATTATGTGATGATCTCTAAATTTTATTCTAGTTTTATAGTTCAATTCTAGGAGTCTAAGGATTGAAGTAAGGAACCAATGGTAAATTCTTGCAGAGTGGGCCTTATGCCTTGTTTCCCTTATACCATGTATGAAATAGAACTATTTTCAAAATCATTTCTCAACTAAGATTCCGATGGCAAACAGACCCATGAAGAGCAAAAATACTGTGTTTATTTAAAAGACTTAATCATTTCTCTAGCACATAACTAGAGAAAATTAGTTTTCTGCCTCAAAGAGAACATTTCAATTCCTCTTTCTTTGCTTTTGTTTTTATAAAAGAAGTTGCCGAGAAAGCAATTCCAGTGTTAGTGGCGAAAACAGCTTTATTAAAAAAAATTGTTAAAGCCTATGACTTAATTGACGCTCGGATACCTCGGTTCCTCAGGTTCAAAATTAGAGTTGGGATTACACATTAACCTAAGACTATACCCCAAATCCCATCTTCATGGAAACCCCAGATAGAATCACAGCTTAAGGTACTTCCAGCATTCAGTGGCTGACAATCTTGACATTTATTTCACAAGGCTTTTATTTAAACTTTGAGTCTTAGAGGCACTGAATAGAGATGAGAAAAGTTATCAGGAGAGGACATCCTGCAACCCTGTCCCAGGGATATTACAATGAGCAAGACAATAATGGTCCCCACTTTCACAAAGTTTATAATGAACTGAGGGTAGCGTCTATTTTAAAATTAGAGTGAAGTATATATGCCAAGTGCCTTGATGGAGGATTGAGGAGAGTCCCAGATATATGGCACTGTCCTCGTCTGTGGGTGAGGGGCATTGTAAAGGATTCCTGGAGGGAAGGATCTTTAAGTTTAGAACCAAACAGTATGTAGCAGTTAGTCAGGCTAACAGCACATGTAAAGGCTGGTGGTGACTGGAAAAATATAAAATTCACTTCTTATTTGCTTTTTCATATAAAAGGGATCATATGTTAAGTTTGAAAAATAGAAAATGCAGGCTAAGTGTGGTGGCTCGTGCCTATAATCCCAGCATCTTTGGTGCCCAAGGCAGGAGGATCATTTGAGGCCAGAAGTTTGAGACCAGCAAAGCAACATAGCAAGACCTCATTTCTACAAAAAAATTTAAAAGTTAGCAGGGTATGGTGGTGCCCTCTCAATTACTAGGGAAGCTGATGTGGAAAGACTGCTCAAGGCCAGGAGTTGGAGGCGGTAGTGAGCTATGATGGTACCACTCCACTCGGGGTGACACAGCAAAGAACCTGTCTCTTTTTTAAAAAGAGAAAATGCCACAGAACCATTTTTAAGGGAACAATATCATTATTTTCTGCAGTGAGTCATATCTGAGATCCAGGAAGGACACAGTCCCAGCACTCAAGGTGCTCACAATATAGTGAGGAGTAAGATAAACAGTGGCAACAAGTATGATAAATATTATCATGGCTGATATCATGGTACTAGGGGGACACTGAAGAATGACAGCACGAATAAAATGAAAACGGTGCAAATAAAATAAGCCACACCTAAAACACACAGAATGAATAGAAGGAAAGGAGAAACAGAGTAATGAAACCACAAGAGTTAATCCCTACAAATCCTATTCAGGCCATTTTACATTTAAGGATGCATTCCTTTTATAAAAGCTGGATGTGGTAAGTGCTTATATCTTGGCTCTATTAAGGGCTGTCTCCAGGTAAGTAATTCTAAACAGTTTAATACATTGTGGCTGATTTTCAAATACATCATTTTGAATGTTGTTCTATTATGAAGAGCTTTATTCTTTTACTAAGAATATCTTGGATATGTTCTATATTTTCATAAGAAGGAGAAAGAATGCCATCTTCTACTAGCTTATCTACTTCAAATGATTAAAAAAGCCTATTAATCCACATATCTGAAGAGATTAGCTTTTAAATTCATTCACAAATTTATTACATATTAAGAATCTTGGGTTAATGAAACTTCTTTTTTTTGTTGTTTTTTTTGTTTGTTTGTTTGTTTGTTTGTTTTTAATTTATTTATTATACTTTAGGTTTTAGGGTACATGTGCACAATGTGCAGGTTTGTTACATATGTATCCATGTGCCATGTTGATTTCCTGCACCCATTAACTAGTCATTTAGCATTAGGAAACTTCTGTGTTATTAAAAATATCATCAGACTTCCGAATTAACCATCTTTAAATGTTAACATAATTGTCTTTAAATGATTGTTTAAAACAGTACTTTAAGAAACTGAGAGTGAGCTTGGAAAATACAAATTTAAAGCACTCAAATTCCTATTATATACTCTCAACCTGGATTGCTTTACCAAGTTGTATGTGCCCTTAGAGATCTATGTCCCTTCTCTTCTAAACATACCTAACTCCTCTCCTTCAAACTCTTATGAATCTACTTCTAGGTGATTCCCAGAAGGAAATGTATTGGGTGAACTAAAACAGCAGGAAGTAAAATTAGGATGACCATAAAAGGCTGACCTATTCCCAAAAGGGCCCTACTGTTTTGTCCTCTGCTAAAATGAGTAGTTTCTTTTTTGACCTTAAAATTTATGCTGTCTTTTAAGGAAGACAAATGGGGGCAGTTGAGGCTCAATCTTAACTCCCAACTCTAAAGCATAATCTGTAGCATCCCTGAACAAGCTTTCTAATTCTGGGAACAGCCAAAGGGAGGTCTAAGCTCTGCTGAGAATAAAATGGAAGCTCTGCTAGCCCTGCCTATTTTCCTCTGACCTAAAAGCAGTGTTCATGTGAGTCACTGCCTGGTCTGTCCTACAGCTACTTATCTAGTGTGGCAACTAGCTGAGGATACTGTAAACTCAGTACTTCTGCTAAATCTTAGTTTTTATTTCCTAATGCAAACAAACAAACAAACAGAAAAACCACTAGGTCTTGCTTTCCATGGAAAACAGCAGAGTCCATTAAAATGAACATTAGCTTTGAGCGCATACAGACATAGCTAAAAATCCAGGCTATAAATCTTGCTAGTTAGCTGTGAATCCCTGAGAAATCTCTCATTCATAAGACGTTATCAGTGTTCAATGATAAACAGCAAAAACCAGCACAGACAACACAATAAGCACTGGATACTGGGGAAAATATTCTTTCTTTCCCCCTTCAGGCTCTCCTGTCTGAGTGTGTGTTCTGGAATGCTCTACTGACAACTTGGTTGCACAGAGAACTGTACTGCCCAGAGTCCCTTCCTTGCGTGTTTCCATGGACAAAAGTCAGAATTGGTCCAAAGTGAAGTTGTGCAAGATTTGGGAGGTGAAGTTGAAGCAGCAGCCCTAATACTATGAAGGCTGGCATTAGTTAGAGGGGGTGACAGAAAGATGCAGAGGTGCCTGTGGGTTCCAGTTTTTCCTTGCTCTTCCCCACTGTATGCTGAATTACTTCATTTAAACATTTTAATTTTTTATAAAATGCTTCTGTATACATCATTTTTTCAAACCCTTAGGTAAAGCTTTCCTGTTCAAAAGTACCATGACCGCCCACTGTGCTTTCGAATGGCACTAGAGGCTGCTGATACAATCTGATCACACCACTCACTCTGTGGGGTCTCATAGGATGGTTTGAGAGCAGGTCTCCTTGGCACCAGGCCTGCTTTTCCCTCACACTAATTAAATATTAATGATTCTGAGGCTACCACTGAGTCTTTTCATTTCTCCTGACTCCATTTTGTAAAGTACAGAAGAGTACAGTTCCACTTCTCAGGTAGACTAAAAAGCTATATGGTTTGCCATCATTCACTCCAATCTTCCCTTACGAATCTGGCCCTTTGGAAGCACTTCCTTCTTAAATTATGCCATGAAAATCTGCTTTATGTGAGGATGACAAAAAGTGATCACATGCTCTCCAAGAATCAGAAAAAAAGCCTTTTATTTTCCCTGAAAAAGAGAGTTCCCAAGCTAAATCATGAGTCCCACACCAAGGAGTTTAAAAAAGATTAAATTGATTAAAATCAATAAGTAGGTTACACTGGAAACAATTATGCATTCCCTATACAGAAGAAATGTGAAGTTTCACTGCCTGGTTGAATAGTCATTTACCAAAAATCTATTTTTAAAAGATTTTCTCTGTGATAAAGTGAGCAAAAGAAATATTCATGAAGCACCTATAATGTGCAAGTGCCATGTCTAGGGAAACTCTGAAAGAAGTGAGGTGCAGCCTCTGCTCTTAAAAAGCTTATTATCCAGGTGGAGAGTCAGAGCGCTCACTCACTGCTTTGAGGCAGAGTGTGGGCAAGGCTGTAATGTATTGATATTTACACTGCAGGAGACACAGCAACAAATTCCACCTGAAAGAGTAAGGCCGGGGAGGCTAATGAACAGGTGATGCTCGAGCTGGGCTTTCTGAAAGAGTGAACCGTAAAGAGAGAGACCTGGGAAAGGCCATTCTAGGTACCTGGAGAATCTGAGTAAAGTATACAAAACAGAGATAGATCAAGTGTTCAGAGCTTGAAACAACCAGAACTCTCAAATACTGCTGGGAGGAGGATAAATTGGTAGAAAATTCTGGAAAACAATTTGGTAGTGTTTACTAAAGCTGAATAGACACATACCCTGCAACCCAGTAACTCCACTTCTAGGTGTATATCCAACAGAAATGTGTACATGCATAACAGACATGTACAAAACTGTGCTATTCAAAATATCTAGAAAATGGAAACACCTAAATAGCTCATCAGTGGAGAAAAATGGACAAATAAACTATGCTATGTTCTCACAAGGGAGTTCTACAGAGCAATGAGAATGAAAGAAGTAGAACAAATAGAAAGATGAACAAAATAAGCCAGATCAAAAGAATACATGTTCTATGATCATATTTCAGTTACAAAACAGATAAAAATGTATAGTGTTAAAGGTCAGGGCAGCTAGCATCTGTGGAAGGAGCTTTTTGGATGTTGACAATGTTCAGTTTCTTGAACTATGTACCTTTAAACAGAAGCATCAGTTTATAATAGTTCATTGAGCAACATACTTTTGATATATGTGTTGTACTTTTTGTATGTTACAGATCAATAACAAATTCAGAAATTTCACTCCTAAACATTCTGATGTAATTGGTTTGGCATGTGGTCTGGACACAGCAGTTTCTAAAATCCCAAAGGCAATTCTAATGTGCAGCCAAGGTTGAGAACCACTGTGTTAGCCTCTAGACTGAAAATGTGGGAGGTGATGATACAAATGTGAGATAAAGAACGCAGGACAAGGAGAAGATTTTAGAGTGGAAATGTGTAAGTACTTCAACTGCAGAAACACAAAGTCTAACAATATCCATGTGGTTCTACAGCAGACAACCAAGCAAATCGGTCTTGGGCTCACAGGATGGTTGGGGGAGAGGTAAAGAAAAGCAACTTATCTGACAACATCTGAAATCTTGAAGGCTAGGCCATCAGATAACAGAAAGCAGCAGAAGAAAACTGCCCCCAAATGAAGATGAAACAAAATTCAAGAACAGTTTTCTTCTAGTGGTTTTATATGTGGCAGGTGAGATTAGCTTTTAATTTGCTCCAAGCCAGGAGCTTTATATAAACAATTTACCTTAATCTTCACAACTCCGTGGGTTTGGTTCAATTACTCCTATTTGCAGAAAGAGGGATGGGCTGCACCTATAAAGAAAGGATATGGAACCTCAGAGAGCCTGGGAAGCCTATCCAAGTTCTCATAGTTACTAACAGGCAAAGACTGGATTCAGGCTCAGGTCTGAGCCACTCCCAAACCCATTCTCTTTCCCATTCCGTCCAATTTCCTGTGGGACTCAAAGTTTCAGATGGAAACCCTGAAGTCTCCAAAAAACAAAATCCTTGTCTAAAGCTTTTACTAGTGGTGGTCAACCTGATGCATATCAGAATTACTCAGAAAACTTTTAAAACCATAGATTTAAGGACCCCATCTCTATCTTAATGATTTAGAATATCCAGTGGGTTAGGCCACCAAGCATGTGTCCAAGGGGCCTTGGGGATATGAGCAAGCAAGCCTGGGCCCTGAAGTCCCACCTCTTATCAGGTCTGGCCAATTGTATCACCTCCCTCAGGTGGCAAGCTGATGATTCTCATGTACCTCTGCAGGCTAGCCCTTTACACTGTATTACAGGCTCAGGCATTCCAATACCTACTTGACTGCACTAGCATATGTAGGCCTCTCAAACTTAACATATTCAAACTAAACTCCAGATTTCCTGTCATCATCCCAAACCTGCTCCTCCTACAGTACTCTCAATATTAATGAATACAACTCCATTCAGTCTTCCACTTGCTCAGGCACTGGACTTCATAGTTATCTTTGATGTCTCTCTTGCCTAATATGCAATTAGTCGCAAATTCGGTCAGCTCTACATTCAAAACATATCTAGGATCAGACTGTTTCTCACTCTGGTCTAGGCTACTACCATCTCTCTAGCCTGGATTATTCAAATAAGCTCCTACTGGCCTCCCTGCTTCCACGCTTGCCCCCTATCATCTACCCTCAATAGATGAGTAAGGACAGTCCTATTTAGTGTAATTCAGATCACATCCCTCTTCTCCCCAAAGCAATTTAATGTGTTCCCATGTCATTCAGGGTAGGAACCAAAGTCTCAACAGGGGTGACAAGGTCCTATGTGCTCTTGCCTCTCTGACCTCCCCCAGCCAACATGGCACTTTACTGTTCTCATATACATGAGAACTTCCCAGACCCGGTCATACTCTCCCCCTCTTACTCTTCATTTTAATTCATTGCACTGATCACATCTGACATTAGGTATTATTCTCTATCAGTCTCATCCTTCCAGAGTATAGGCCCCATGAGGGCAGGGGCTTTGCCTGCCTCATTCACTCATACATGCCCAGGGCTCAGAACTGCCTTAGAGTAAATGTGGAAGATAACTGAAAAAAATGAATGGATTTATTCATCTACAGAATGGAGAAAATCAAAGCTACCTTGCTGGATTTATTGTGAGGATTAGAAATGATGTTTTAGAGTATCCAGCACCATGCCTGGCACTTATGCAACTATTCAATAAAATGGAGGCTATGACCAATATGGTAAATTGTGTTATGGAAGTAGATTAACCAAGAGGTATACTGAAATGTATAAATATGGCACTCCCAGATTGTCATGGACAAGAGGAAAGTTCTTAAGAGTTGGTGGGTTTGGCTATAAATATCTAGTTTGCCTCTAGTATAAAACTAAAGATAGAGATGAGAGCCCAACCTACGCTAAAGGAATAGAGTTGGTAAGTGATGAATGTAAAAAAGGTAAGAAGACTGCTATTTGTCCTCCCCAAATTCATATGCTGAAGCCCTAATACCCAATGTAATTGTATTTGGA
Source organism: Hylobates moloch (assembly GCF_009828535.3). Taxonomy (NCBI): domain Eukaryota; kingdom Metazoa; phylum Chordata; class Mammalia; order Primates; family Hylobatidae; genus Hylobates; species Hylobates moloch. Next base: position 60,799,939 of record NW_026652294.1, read on the forward strand.
GATAGTGCTTTTAGGAAGTAATTAAGATTAAATGAAGTCAAGAGGTCAAAGTCCTAATCCAATAGGATTGGTGACCTTATGAGAGAGGAAGAGAGAAAACAATCTCTCTCTCTCCACACACATGCACCACGAAACGGTTACATGAGGACATAGTGAGAAGGCGGCTATCTACCAGCTAGGAAGAGAGCCCTCATCAGAAATTAAAACATGGTCCAGCAACTTGATCTTGGATTATATAACCTCCAGAACTGCAAGAAAATAAATTTCTATTGTTTATGATATTTTGTTATGGCAGCCTGAGCTGACATAGGTCACATTCTGAGGTTCTGGGGGAAAATGAAATGAATTTGAGAGAGATACTACTCAACCCATATACTTTCTTTTTAAACTTGATTATTTTAACAAACTTTAAATCAAAGTAATTTTTTAAAACTATCTGAATTCCTGTATTTGTGAGCAAACCAATTATTACATAATTTTCATTTCACATGGATTTCTGAAGCTTTTATCTTTATAAATATTCCAGCTGGGTTTACTCTTTTTGAATAAAGTCATCTTAAAAAGTTAAGTTTGAAAGAAGCCTCTAAAATATATATACAATTTCTTGACTGCATGGTTATTGAGTCCTTGGGTAACAATATTTTACTAACTAAATGCTTTATTTCCATAAGTACACAAGCATGAGATCAACCAATGAATGTGTAATCTAAGACTTTCCGAAATAAAGAAGAGGCAGGTCCCTAACACTCTCCATTCTACAAAGGTCTCCCTGCCTCTGTCTACAGGTATTTAGAGAGCATTTGCTTCCTCCCCATCTGTGGGAGCTACTCTTTCTTGGCAGTTCAACCCAGTGGTGTGCTGGAGTTAGGCCAGCACTGCTCGGGGGAGCCAAGTGTGAGCCTCTTTTTCCAAGTCAGAGTTCAGTGATGTCACATTGGTAGCTTGAAAATGGCCATGTGAGACACAGAAACTGGTTCGTGCTACAAATCAAGGTTTTTCTTCCAGAAAGATGGTTGTTAAGCCTGTAGGAGCACACTGCTGGTTCCTCCCAGCTTGTGGCAAGTTTTATTGCACTCCAATTCTCATCTGTGGTGGTCAGGTATTATTATACTTCTTGGCTTAAAAAAAAAAAGATGGGACATTCTGAAAATGCAAAGTACAAAGAATAACATAACGCACTCATATACACATTATTCAGATTTCTCACTGTTAAGTACAATGTTCCTGATAATCTCTCTAAACAAGTATTAATGCTTCCTTTATAGCATTTGTTTGTGTGTGTCTCTAAAACAGGACAGACTTAAGGTTGTGAGGTTGTTGAGGTTATGACAGACGTTTGTAGGAATGCCCTTGAGATTCTTTTTCTGGAAAGGTGTAAAATGTCAGGGGACCAAGCCTCTGAGGGCTAGGCAAAAGCGGTGTTTTCTAAGGGGGTTTAGTCCCAAGGACAGTGATGCCAGAAGATGGAATGCTCCTTTTCCTAGGGAAAAAAATAGGGAGTTTTAATGTCTGCTTTTTTTAAAGTTTCACTTACTACAATTCAAAATCAAGGTTTATCACAAATGAGATTTCTGTCACACTGGAAACCAGCAGTCTCTGTGGAACGGAGATGCCCAGCACAAACCTGAACAAAGGGCGGAGCTGCAGAGGCACAGGGGTGTGAAAATGAGTGTTCCCTGCTGGAAGAGCAGGGATGAGGGGTGAGTCTGCCCTCCACACCCCATTTTTCTCCCCACCCTAGATGATTATGATGGGAGTATTTAGGGAAAGACCTTTTGTAAATCACTTTTTAAAAATTACAACCTGATTTAAATTGCTGTATTCTCAAGAGTGGCTTCCTTCTTTCACTGAAATTTCAAATAAAAACATAATGACAGGGCATCCGTCTATCACAACAGGGAAGAAGAAAATCCAACCCCCACCCTTGGTGTGAGTTGATGAACACAGCTGATGCACTTGGGCAGAACAGGTGGCCACAGTACTCCAAGTCACATCTTCCTGTTCTGACTGTTGGGGGAAACCTAATGGCTTTAGCAGCCATCAGGGAAGACCAAAGACATGAAACGTGGTTTCTGAAGTCTTTCACTGCTTTTAGTGACTTAATTCCTTTGTCATCCCTATCTGTCTTATAGAAACCAAGCCTCATTGCCCAAAGGAGCAGAGATCTTAAGCAGGACAAATGCTGAATAATTTGTAGTAGTATTCATTAATTGCTACTATCTGGTCCAGAAACTTAGAAAGAGCCCTGAAATACCTGAAAAACTGAAGACCATAACCAGATTTCATCCTATAACTATAATTTCAGAAGTATCTACTACATATATAATGTGTACACATCATCCAGCCTTGCAAAACACAAGAGATGGGTTTTGTTTCTCCATTTTACAGATGGAAAATGAAGTACAGAAAAATGTTAGTTTTTTTTCTCTATTTTCCCACTTTTGGAGAAAATTACAGTTGATGGCTATTTCGTTGAAATGGCAACCAACAGCTAAAAATATACTTGCCTCTTCATCACCTATCAAGAACCAAGGATGTCTTTAACTGATGGAAAAAAATTAAAAGTTTGTTCTTGGAAAAGATCAACAAAATTGACAAACATTTAGCTAGCTGAACTAGAAAAAAAAAAGAGAAAAGACACAAATTACTAAAATCAGAAATAAAAAGTGGGGATATTCATTCTGATCTACACAAGTAAACAAGATTATTAAGAGAGTACTACGAACAACTGCACTACAATGAATTGTATAACCTAAATGAAATGGACAAACTCTTAGAAACACAAAACCTACCAAGACTAACTCACAAAGAAATAGAAAATCTGAACAGACCTATCATTAGTAAGAAGATTGAATCAGTAACCAAAAATCTCCCAACAAAGACAAGCCTAGGATCTGATGGCTTCACCAGTGACTTCTACCAAATATTTGAAGAACACCAACTCTCCTCAAACTTTTCCAAAAAATTGAAGAAGGAAAATTTCCTGCTCATTCTATGAGGACAGCATTATCTTGATAGCAAAGCCAGACAAAGACACTACAAGACAACTAGAGACCAATATCTCTTTTGATCATTGTTGTGAAAATTCTCAACAAAATGCTAGCAAAGCAAATTCAACAGCATATTTTAAAAATTATACCCCATGACCAAGTGGTATTTGTTCCTGAAATACAAGCATATGGTTCAATATACAAAAATGGGTCCATCTAATACCTCACATTAACAAAATAGAGTAAAAACACACACACACACACACATGATCAATTGATGCAGGAATAAGTGTTGACTAAGTTCAACACCTTTTCATGATAAAAACAATAAGCTAGGAATAGGAAGAAATTACCTCAACATGGTAAAAGTCATATATGAAAACCTCACAATGAACATCATACTAAATGGTGAAAGACTGAAAGCTTTTACTCTAAGATCAGTAACAAGACAACGATGCCCACTGTGACCACATCTATTCAACACAGTACTGAACGTTCTGGCCAGGGCAATTTGGTAAGAAAAAGGAATCCAAATTGGATGTAAACAAGTAAAATTATCTATTTTCAGATGATATGATCTTACATATAGAAAACTCTAAAGATTTCCCACAAAAAGCTGTCAGAACTAATAAATGAATTCAACAAAGCAGCAGGACACAAAGTCAACACACAAAAATCAGTTGCATTTCTATACACTGACAACGAACAATCTGAAAAGGAAATTAAAAGGTTAATTCCATTTACAATAGTATCAAAAAGAATAAAATACTCAGGAATTAATTTAACCAAGGAGGTAAAAGACTTTAACAATGAAAACTACCAAACACTGCTGAAAGAAATTTTAAAAGACATATATAAATGGAAATACATCCCATGTTCATGAACTCGAAGACTTAATATTATTAAGACGTCAACATTATTCAAAGCAATCTACAGATTCAATGCAATCCCTATCAAAGTCTCGGTAACATTTTTTGTAGAAATGGAAATCCCATCCTAAAATTCATATGGAATCTCAAGAGACTCCAAGTAGCAAAAAGAATCTTAAAAAAACAAAGCTAGAAGACTCACAGCTCCTGATTTGAAAACTCACTACAAAGCTATGGTAATACAGTGCAGTACTGTCATAAAGACAGACATGTAGGCCAAGGGAACAGAGTAGACAGCCCAGAAATAAACCCTTGCATACATGGTCAAATGATTTTTGACAAAGGTACCAAGACCACTCATGAGAAATAATAATCTTTTCAACCAACGGTGCTCGGAAAAATGGATCTATATGCAAAAAATGAATTTGGACCTTTTTCTAATACTATATACAAAAATTAACTCCAAATACATTAAAGAGCTAGCTGTAAGATCTAAAACTCTAGAACTCTTAGAAGAAAACACGGGCAAAAGCTTCATGACACTGGATGTGGCAATGAATTCCTGGATATGATACCAAAGGCATACGCAACAACAAAAAAATTACACAATTGGACTTCATGAAAGTTAAGAAATTGGGTGCATCAAAAGACACTATACAGTGAGTAAAAAGGCAACCCACAGAATGGGAGAAAATATTTGTAAATCATATCTGATATGTACAGAACTCCTAAACTCAACAAAAAACCCAAACAACTGGATTAATAAATGAGTGAAGCCTTGAATTGACGTTTCCCCAAAGAAGATATACACATGGCTAAAAAGCACATAAAAAGGTGCTCAACATCACTAATCATTAGGTCATTACAACTCAAAACTACAATGAGACACCACCTCACACTCATAAGGATGGTAAACATCAAAAAATCAGAAAATAACAAGTGTTAGCAAGGATGTAGAGTAACTCGAACACTTGTGCACTGTTGGTGAGAAAGTAAAATGGTGCGGAAAAGAGCACAGTGGTACCTCAGAAATAAAAAAAAGAATTCCCTTAAGTTCCAGCAATTCCATTTCTGGATATTTACCCAAAATAATTGAAAGCAGAGTTTCAGAGAGATATTTGTATACTCATGGTCATAGAAGCATTATTCACAATAGCTAAAATGTGAAAGCAACTCAGTTGTCCATCAACAGGTAAACCTATATAAAAATTGCACTATTTACACACAATGGAATATTATTCAGCCTTAAAAAGGAAGGCAATTCTTATATACACTATTACATAAGTAAACCTTGGGACATTATGCCAAGTGAAATAAACCTGTCACAAAAAAGACAAATGCTATGTGATTCCACTTATATAAAGTAATTAGAATAATTAAAATCATAGAGCTAGAAAGTAGAATGGTGGTAGCCAGGGGCTGAAGTAGGAAAGGGGGAGTTATTACTTAATGAGGATAGAGTCTCACTTTTACAAGACAAAAAGAGTTATGGTGATGGATGGTGGTGGTGATTACGCAACATTATGAATGTATTTAATACCAGTGAAATGTATACTTAAAAATAGTTAAGATAATTTCATGTTATGCATGTTTTACTATGAAAAATAAGAAAAATTAATTCTAAATTATTTTAACTAAATTTATGAAGTCTAATATAGAGATTACAATTGTAATATGAGTATAAATTCTCAAATCACACTAAATAAGATTTGGGGCTTAATACTTGCAACAAAATTTATGTAATAAATAGCATCTTAGCATGCATTTCATTTTGGCAACATGTGATTATTGCATATTATGGCCTGGTTTCCTTAGGTGAAGTCTCAGAGCATCTACAAGTCTGAAACGTGGCCCTCTGATGCTCCCTGCACTGATACCAATGTGCTCTGCTGTTTTGCACACTAACGATTACTAAACGACAGAAAGAGTTATATTGTAACGAGAACTTAGGTAAATATACTCACATCTATGTTGTTTCTTTTGTAGTTAACTATTAGAAGAGACTGAGAAAAGGGAAGAGGAAGATTTGCCTACTGACTTACACAAACAGACAACCCTAGCACTGGATCATGCTACTCTCAACCCAAATAATGGTATTTATATAACACCTCTCTCCAAGGTGACAAAGCTCTTTTATGCCTCAAGTAGGAAACAGCGGGGAGGGATATTAAGACCCTGTGCTGTAGTAGTACACAGTCAGCAGCCCTAAGAACTTGTGACATGGGGCAGCAAACATCTCCCACCTCAAGATGGGGTGCTGCAAGGTGCCAACACAGGTCTCACAGCATGCCCTGGCAAAGCAGGCAACTGTCCCCCTCAGGGGCATCAAACAGTTTGTGCAATTTGAAAAACACACAACCCTCAGTGTACTAACATCATCAGCCTTTGCTTTCTCAGGTTTTCAGAGCAAATAGAGGGTGGTGTTAATAATATATGCTTATTGTAAGAAGGGTCCTGCAGTGAGATTTCTAAAGGCCTTGCCCACGGAGGAACTGCTGGGTTAGCATCTGAGATGCCCTAGGTTGAGCTTCAGTATCCCAGGAAAGGAAGGTGCATAATATTTCCTGAGTCCCTACTAAGTGTCAGGCACTGTGCCAAGTGTTTTTTGCTATCATGTTTCAAAACACAAAGATATCTTCAGTCTTTGCTGGAACTGGACTGACCTACACTCCCTGGGGGTTCAGGAGCCCTCATCTTAAGCTGAAAAGACAGTGACAGGTGTTCTCAATCTACCTCCTGCCTCAATGTAAGGTATCCAAGGAGCCTAAAGCCACTGGGCAAATAGCCTGATGGCCCCAGTAGACAGCTGTATGCTTGAAATAGGAGCTCCGGCTGGGAACAGCCACACTGTATTCGTTTTCTACATAGAATAACAAAATACCACAAACTCAGCGGCTTCAAACAATACACATTACCTCACAGTTTCCGCAGGTAAGTCTGGGCATGCCTAAATTGAGTCCTATGCTCAGGGTCTCGCCAGGCTGCAAACAATGTGGAGTCAGCCTGCTTTACCATCTGGAGGCCGGAGAGGGGAGAAGTCTGCATCCAGGCTCAGGTGGGTTGCTGTCTTCCTGAGTCCGGGCTGTTCACTTCTCTGTGGCAGTGTGATGGAGAGCTCTGGCTTCCCACTGGCTATTGGCTAGTGGCCACCCTTAGGTTCTAGAGCACTCCCAGTTCCTTGACATGTGGTCCTCTCCTTGGGCTGTCATAACATGGCAGTGTGCTTCTTCTAGACCAGGAAGGGAATGTCTCTCGTATTAGTCTGCTAAGACTGTCTCACATAATGTGACATGATCATGGGAGTGATGCACCATTGATTTTGCCGTATAATGTAATCACATCAAGGGAGTGGTGAGTAGTTGATTCCATTACCTTTGCCATATTTATTGGTTAGCAGCAAGTCGCAGGTTCCATCTACACCCAACAGGAAGGAATTATACAAGGGTGTGATTCTGTAGGAGTGACCCTAGAGTATACTTGCCACACATACCAAGCCTGGAGGTATCTTTGCAGTTTAAGACTTTGTAGCATAAGACATTTTGTTTTGAAAACAGAATGTGCTTTGGAGATAGTAATATCTGAATAAAGATTCTGGCTCTTCTGTTGTATACTTCGGGCAAATTGCTAATCACCTTGCAGCTTCAGTTTTCTCATCCAAAAATAGATACAACTATTATCTATGTATATAAACATAAATGTCTATTAATAGTTTCAGCCCAGTGGTTTTATACATGAGAGTATGCATATCCACACTTTTCCCAAAGCAATTGTGAAATATATTAATTGTGCATGACACCAAATAGATATTATACAGAGAACAGCTCTGATCCTGACCTGTAAAAGTCTGCAGACCACGACTCTTACCTGAAAAGTTAGCTACTCCTATAAGATGGAGCTTGTATATGCTTCACATGATTTGATTCATTCATTAAGCAAATTAATCAATTGCTAGCACCAAACTCTGTGCTAGGAACTGGGTATATATAAAGGAGTAAAAGAGACATAGTCCTTGTCTTCAATGACTATGTTTACAATATACTGGAAGAGATGAACAGCATTCATTCAATAAACATTTACTGAGGGCACTGCTTCCATTATTACGAATAGTAAACAAGATAGACAAGACTCTACCCTTCTGGAGATTACGTTCTCTGTGAGAAATGGGAGTGATGTGAAAACAATAAACAAAAAGATAAATTAGAAGATAATTCCAAATGTTGTTAGGAAATAATATAAGGAGGTATGAGGGGATGAGGAGAAACTATTTTCAATAGGGGTCGGGGGCAGGAAAGGACTGTACAGGGAGATGGCATCTGACTGAAGATGCAGTGATCAGGAGCAGCAGACATTAACAGGAGCTGGAGAAGAGTGTTCCAGGCAGAAGAAACACCTGTGCAAAGACCCCGAGGCAGGAACAAGGCTGAGGATAATTCTCAGGACAATGGAAGCCAGTGGCGAGTTACAAGCAGAGGAGTGACAAGATGTGATTTACATCTTTAATGGATGGAACTGGCTGCTATGTGAAGAATGTAAAATAGGAGAGTACTAATGAAAAAAGGCAGTATAGTGAACAAATCATAAGTTGCATAAAGTAAATATTATGAAAAGTGCAATAAAAGAATAGAATTGGGCTCTTTGCAGTGTACAAACAATCCTATGCTCAAGTCACTAGATTTCGGCGGCAGTGACAAGCAACACTTTAACAAGTAAATGTACACCTGAAGTGGTGCTAAATGCTCTGAAGAAAAGTAAAACAAGAAAAGGCTTAGGAAATTAGAAGGACTGATGTTTTAAACAAGATGGTCAGGAAAGCTGCACAAATTAGGTGACATTTGAGCAGAGACCCCAGCGAAGGCTTTGAGAAGACATGGAGAGGAAGTGATTGAGGCAAAGGGGCTGGCCAGGCCCCACAAACAACGTGCCTGTGTGTTTGAGGAAGGCTAGCTCAGAAGGAGCGAGATGGAGACGGCCAGGAACATAGGGAATGAGTTCAGATCCTCAGGACTTTGTAACCCACATAAGTGCTTTCAATTTTATTCTAAGTGAGGAACCTCTCAAGAGATTTGTAGAGAGGAACTCATGTGATGTGAAGGTAGCATGAGAATATAAAACTGGAGTAAAATGATTTCGACTTGGCCCTCAGGAGACGCCACTCAGAGTCGAGATATATAAGCTGAGACAGGAGGGATGGTAAGAAGACAGTTGTCGAAGAAGGGGCAGATGAGGGCCCGTATTCCACCAGGAGAAGGGGAAACAACCGCTGCAAACTCCTGATACAGCAAAGAACTTGAGGAACTGAAGAAACTAAAGGCCACAGAATGAACAAGAGGCAGAAGGACCTAGGAGAGACAGAAAGCACAGGGGCCACCACATGCTGGATCTTAAAGGCCATGCTGAGGATTTAGGTATGGTATTTATTTATAGTATTTAGGGACTATTCATGTGAGACGCCATTAGCTTAATTCTCAATATATATGTACACATGCATTTTAAATGTATATTATATTTGTTATGATTAAGAATCTTTTTCATTTTTTTTTCTTTTTTGAGACAGAGTCCCGCTCTGTCGCCCAGGCTGGAGTGCAGTGGCATGATCCTGGTTCACTGCAAGCTCCGCCTCCTGGGTTCACGCCATTCTCCTGCCTCAGCCTCCCAAGTAGCTGGGATTACAGGTGCCCACCACCAAGAGTGGCTAATTTTTTGTATTTTTAGTAGAGATAGGATTTCACTGTGTTAGCCAGGATGGTCTCTATCCCCTGACCTCATGATCCGCCCGCCTCGGCCTCCCAAAGTGCTGGGATTATAGGCATGAGCTACCGTGCCCAGCCCTGATTAAGAATCTTTTAAATAAGATCTGGCATTAGCTAATTCATTGTTTAGACACACAAGTAAAGAATATCATTATTCCACCAGTTCTAGCTGACTTAAAACTCTGAATCACTTACAGTGTCTCAAATATTTTAGGAACCTATTAATTTTCAATATTTTCCCCAAAGATGTAGAAGTAGAAACCCTCCAGTACATTAGTATATGAATTATATCACCCATCATCTGACTTAAATTTTCTTTCTTAATACATTTATCCTTGAAATACCCGATTCCTTTGAAGCTTAACAACATTTTCCTCACAACTGCTTTTGTAATCTGTCCTTTATGCATTTTGATTATTTTTCATTGCCAGGATGTGGAAATGGAAAAGCTCTGGCTACTAGACTCAGCACACATCCCTTATTCTTTAAGTGAAGGAAGGATATATTCATTCATACACCTATTCACCAGACATAGTGAGAGCAGACAATGTACCAGGCATAATGCTAAGGACTCTAAAAGATGCAAAGACGAACGCAAGTTATCCCGTCCTCCAGGAAAAACAGCAAATTCAGTGTGTTGTGAGATGAAGGATTTGGCTACATGAATGCCAAGTAATACATGTATTCATTTTCAGTTCCACAGTCACCAAATATAATCACTGTATTTATTCATCTTTGGAAGGAGATGATTAAGAGCACAGCCTGTGGGAAAAGAAGTACACTAATTTTAATAGAGTATCTTTCCAGGGACTAATGGGACATTTTGAAACTAATACAGCTAGCTTTTATTTCCACAGGCAATATTTCACAAATGAGATTTGAAATTATTACAAAATTCTAAATAGACATCGAATGACCCCAATTTGATACCTAAATCTCAGAAATGCAGGAAAAATCTAGACCATATAGGCATTCAAGGGAAAAGCATTTCCATAGAGAAACAAACCCCTACTGTGTACAACATTTTCCACATTCAAGCTGCTTTTTATGTAAGCAGTTTGGAAATTTATATTAGATTATCACATCAGGGTAAGAGTAAGTTCTCAGTGCAAACTGAAAAGGCCTCTCTCATAACAAAGATGCTAAGTCTGGAAAGGGTCCACAGTCCAACTGTCTACAATTCCATTCAAGTGTCATGAAACAGACTTTCAAATCCAGAGCCTAAAGATATCCTAATTCTAAATCAAGAGTCCATTTCTCTATTGAAAAAAAAAAAAACCCCACTGATAAAACATAAAACCAAGGAGGTAAACATGAAACATATATCAAACAGAAAGGCAAATTATCTAGTGCTGTACTGTCTATTATGGTCACCACTGGCCACAGCGGGCTGCTTAGCACCTGAAATGTGGCTACTCCAAATTGAAATGTGCTGTAAGTATAAAATACAGACCAAAATTCAGAGGATGAAAAAAACATAAAATATCTCAATTTTTAATAGTGGTTAATATTTTGGCTATAATGGGTTAAACAAAATATATTATTAAAGACAATTTCATCTTTCTTTTTACTTTTATAATGTGGTTTCTAGAAAATTCAAAATTACATATGTGGCTTGCATCCTATTTCTATTGGACAACACTGATTTAGTTTTTGCTTCCCCATAAGGCATCAGAATATGTAAAGAAAACTGACTTATATCTTCTTCAATGATTTTTGCTCAAAGATATCGTAAGAATAGGCACTTACAACCAGTAGAATGGAATTTGTGCACAGTACTTTTTATATTCAAATTATTTCTTATTTAAGCAGTTTAGGAATGTGTACTGGTTTATGCTATTCCAGTTCAAGCTTGGATGACTTTAGAGCTGTCTGTCCTGCGTTCTCGAAAGCCCGCCCTCACAGGGCAGACCTTTAAGCCTGTGATCCCGCTCACGCTTCCACATCTCATCAGTTAGCTGGACTTTCCAGGAGGAATTAGCTGTGAAGCCTTCTGGGCTCCTCTCCTCAGACTGTGTGTAACTTACACTAAGACTGTGAGGTTCCAGAGGACAAGCCTCCAGTCTTGGTCTCATTTCTGCCCCAAAGCATCTAGAATTGCTCTTTGCATAAAAGTAAATGCATGTGACAAATGTTGGTTACATATGAGTATCTGATGATTTAGGGAAAAGGAAGAATTTTTCCTCCCACTTTTTGTATTAGAGAAGTTTTAGTACATTAGACTCTGACAGTCAACTGTGCTTCATAATTCGTTTATTCCAGTATCCAAGTGCCTATTGGCTGCCTGGAACTGAGCTGGGGGCTGGGGATGTGGTGGTGAATAAGACAGGCACAGCGCTGAACTCACAGGGGATGAAAAACAAAACCACAAGTATGGCATGTGCCCCACTGAAAAGCAGCTGGGATTACAAAAGGGACAGTGACAGGGGAACCTAATGTGGTTGGAGCCAAGGAAGGCTAATAAGTGACCTTTACGCTGGACCTGAGGGAGCTGTTAGCCTAGCAAGGTGTTGGGGAAAGGGCAGGCTGACCATGCAGGGAGGGCCCCTTAAGCCATGTTAAAAATGAAAGTTAATCCTAAAGGCATGAAAAGCCATGGAAGCGTTTTATATAATATGACCAAATTTGCTTTTTAAAATATCATTCTGGGAATGAGCAAGAGTGGATGTAGGACCTTCACAGAGCATAGCCATGTATTCTTAAAAGCTAAACAAAATCACTTCGGTCATCACTTCAATAGGAACTGAGTTTTAAGAATAGAAAACATGTGTAAGCTCCACACCCCCAAGATGTGAAAGCCAGCAAGCACCCTGGAGCAGTAATCTAATACAGATGTACTCCCAAAGTACCCTCAAAGCATCAAATCCTACTGATTCCCCTGGCCTGTCCATGTAAATCTGCTACTTGGCATCAGGCCCTGTCCTAACCCAAGCCACATCTTGCTTATTCAGAACCAGCATTCAGTATCCACACTGGTTGGCCCAGCTCTAGGGTTCACTGAAAGGCTGAGTGGGCAAAGTATTTAGCAAACTGCATGAGTTTGGGAATATTCTTTCTGCTCTCCTGTGCTCAAAGACTCTCTCTCTGGGTGTTTGCCTAACTCTGAACTTTACCAGTTACCTGGTCTGGGCTCTATGGCCAGTGTCTACTCTCACGGCAAGAAGCTGGTGGAGGGATGAAATTGTACCTGTTGTAAACAATTAAATGCAGGTTGTTTAAATTCTGTGGAATGATTACACAAAATTTTGTTTTGTTCTGGACTCTTCTGGGTAGTACTTATTCATATATGTATGTGACCTGCCCATGCATAACTGTTTTTCTGAAACCAACCTCGAATTGCCTGTAATGGCCTTCATTGTTCTCTTTAGCGGCAGATGTCCATTCAACTCTCAAATGGTCACAAAACCATTATATTGGCAGCCAATTAGCACATGCAATATTGTATTAAAAATGTCATTTCTAAACATTAAGATATTCTCAATTACCTCCTCCTTTGATGTTTTTTATTAAAATAAAAACAAGCCTTAATCCCACAACTTCCTTTCTGAATTTCTCTGGTACTCACTCTGAAAGGCAAGGACCCTTTACACCTAAATGAAATGGAGCCTACCCTTCTCAGAGGCAGGATCGTGCAACGTGAAGTGCAGAGACTTAGGAGGTAGTCAGACCTGAGTTCCAATCCTGTCTTCATCCCTTCCTAGGTACGTGAATGGGAAAGTTCCTTAAATTCTCTGACCCTTGTTTTTTCCTGAATAAAATGAGGCTAGCCTACTGTATTAGTTTTCTAGAGCTGTCATCTCAAATGACCACAAACTGGGTGGCCTGAAAGAAAAGAATTGATTCCCTCACAGTTCAGCATGCCGGAAGTCTGAAATTAAGGTGTCAGCAAAGTTGGTTCCCTCTGGAGGCTCTGAGAGAATCCTCCCTTATGTCTTCCAACTTGTGGTGGTGGCTCCTGGCATTCCTTGGCTCGTGACATGTAACTTCAACCTCTTCTCATTCTTCACGTGGCCTTCTTTCCTGTTTTTCTCTGTGTCCTCTCCTCTTCTCATAAGGACACCCATCATTGGTTCTAGGTGCCACCCTAAACCTAGGAAGAGTTCATCTCAAGATCCTACATCACTACTTACATCTGCAAAGATTATTTCCAAATAAGGTCACATTCCTTATAAGTTTAGTTATGGATGGACCTGAATTTGGGGAGACACACTATTCAACCCACCACACCTACCTACAACAGAGCACAGTTCCATTATGCTCAGGAAAACTGATGAGCTCCCACTGATAATTTGTGTTACAGTGAATTTTTAGTCTATTTTCACACTAGAAATTCTTCAACTGTTTTTACTTTATATGGAGAAAAATGGTTACTTTTAAAGATGAGACAGTGCCTCATATACCTAGCACTGCACTGAAAATGCATCAGTGCTCAATAAATACTGTATTCCTCCTCCCATTGCCTTTATCTTAGCCCTACAACCATGAGTTACAAGTACAACTCATGTGAAAATCCCGGGAAATCATGGAGTACTTCAAGGTTCTAGGCAAAGATAAAGACCAAAACTTCTTGCCCCTATATAATGATTTCTTGTGGGGAAGCAGGGCGAGCAGTTCTCTTTCAGAACTTGACCTATGACAGTGGTTTAAACACTAAGGAATAAATGTGCATCCAAGAGATCTTTGCATCTCTGTGAAAAACAGTAGTTACCAAGAAGGTTCTGGGTAAAAATTAGAAACTTGATTTTTGCAGTTCTCTGACCAATTTGCTAAGCATTTGAAAACATATCTAGTCCACTGTCAGTTACATTCCTGGCTCCTATAGCTTACCACATTTTCTTCCATATTTTCCTCCCTCATTTCTAATGTGTTTTATGAACAAAAACAACAGCAATAAAAATCCAGAAAGTTATTCCTACATAGTTTGTTCATCCTCAGAATAGCAGCTGGGCCGGTCATAGGTGAATAAGGATGGAAGGAAGCTGCAGCCAGCAGCAGGGGGCATAGAGAAGGAGCCAGCACTTACTATGGCACATACCTGCTTCCTCTCATCCCACACCCGCCCCTTTTCTTATCACTTGTCCACTATTGCTCAGTATCCAAACTCACTGGGGCTGGAGCAGTTGTCTGCATCATCCTCTCTAGGACCATAAAATACACGGAACCCCAACCTGAAACTTGCAAAGAAACTAGCCTCAAGACTAAGGGGTCTTCCAAATATTCACACATCTCACTTAAATACAACCAGACTCACTTCCCGTTTCCACGCCCTGTGGTTAGAAACTGACACACAGGAATGGTAATGAGGAGGTCTATCAGGTAGGCTGCTTTGCTTTGCTATACCTAGTGCCTACCGAAACTGCCCCAACTCCGCCTGGTCCTCTTATCAACATATAGCTCCATTATCTCTATTACCACTCCTTTTTTTAGAGTATAACAAGTTAGCAGGAACCAGTGCTGATCTGTGATGTGCTTGGAGAAGAATCAGAATCAAGATCAACACTCTGAAGACTTTGGTGATGCCCTATGAAGAAACCCTCTGTGTTTCATGAAAATGATTCACCTCCCTACTTTTTCACATCTTCTGGGAATCATTATATCTTATCTTAAACTATCCTAATTTTCCTTTTTACCATCTCTTGAAAGTTCAAGGTCAACTGATAACAGTTTATAGCTACCCTGATATTATGTGTCACCTGAACTGTTTGCATACATTATTTGTTAAATATACCATGGTCACATAAAATACCACACATCTTCCAGTTACTTCAATGTGAGCTTTAAAAAGCCCTTCTCCCCAGTTAAAATGTGCTATCCATAAAGTCGCTAACCTCTCAGAAAAGTGGACTGAGGAAGCAACACCAAAAGAAGAAACACACCAAACTTAAAATGTCTATCAAGAGAAACTAAAAGTTACCTCAAGGGATCCTTTAAACATGTAAGATGATGCCTTACCTGGATTGGGTTGAAGGTATTCAATTGTTTTAGTCATTATTTCCATCACAGCCCTGCTGGTGACATCCACTTTCTGAAATGAGAAAATAAGTGCTCTAAATGACAAAAATGATGAGCTTTAGAATATCGGTTTTTGCTTGAGTCTGTATACAACGGCGGGGTATGCAACAGAGCCCCGGACATGTCCCGCAGTAGGTGAGGGAGGCTGAGACGGGGCTGGAAGTCATGCTGACACTGTACTCAGCAGTGGTCTGCCAAGATGTGGAAAGCCTGTTTATCCAAAGAAGAAGCTCATAGTTTCCTAAAATTTGTTTCAAAATATAATTCATTACCTTTTGGTAAAAACAAGGTGAATAAAATGAAACATATTTTGTCCCAGAGGCATTTATTGGATGCCTACAGTGGGTCAGGCATGGAGGCAGATTTTGCTGCCCTGAAGAAAGAATCATGCAGCATCAACTCTGCTTATTCAAGAAGTGGGGAGCTTTTTATTTAACTTCTAAGAACATCCTAAAAATATAAAATCTTGAGCAAAGACTTCTAGTCTGTCCTTGAACTTTTGGTTAATGCTAAACAAAAATCTTGATGCTAAAGTCTATCCTCTAAATTTGGTCTATCCTCTAAATTTCTAAATGTGGAATGGTCAGTGTTTGCCTTCAGCATCTCACCATGTTCTCTTTGTCAGGCCCCTCTCCCCACATGAAAGAGGTCATGGAAGGTGCTCACTGCAGTCAGGTCCTCTCTGTCTTTCTCCAAGAAATCCTTTTCTTATCAGCATGTGTGGTCCTCCTATTCACCCTACATGGTAAATGACTAGTGAGAATAAATGCATCCTCCTATTCAAGGTATGTACAAGTAATATATGACATAGGTAAAAATGAAAGTGATTAAATTTTAATGTAGAAATTTAGGTATCAATTAAGTCCACTGGAGAAATTTTGTTTGTTAAAAGGCTCCTCCTTCAACTATTAGAAACTTTTCCATAACCTGCTGTACCTAGTGGTATATAATATATACCAGTATAATATCAGTATATACCAGTATAATATCAGTATATACCAATATATACTGTTATATAATATCAGCCTTGCATAAAGCAAGCCTCCTCCTTTTCCATAATCCACGCATTAAGAGATTTTATCTTTCAGTTCAGTTTTTCAATACTTAATAATTTTCCATTACATGGCAGTCATATTACTGTGTGTGTTTGCTATTACTAGGATCAATGGAGGAAAACAAATTTTTTCTTGTGAGGTTATAGCGATATAAAATTATCTTTAGAAGGATGCAATTTCAAATGTGCCTGTCTACATATAAACCTTGTATAAATATCCTTTTGATTGATTCAAATTTCAAAGATCTTTAAGATTGAGTGTGTACTAGGTAGTGATTAGCTTTAAAGTGCTCAGTGGCCCCCTGGAGTTGCGCAGTACACAACTCGTGAAGCCATATGCGAAGGTCCTAGTATTAGCAAAATTTCAAACAACCACTATGTACTCAAGTCATGGAATGTCTTATGCCAGGGAAATGCATCAAAGGTGTGTACGGAACAAATATGCTGAAACTCCATGGTATGTGTGTGATAGGAGTACAAATGTAGATCCCCTGCTATGTGATGGGGAATTAAGGAATTAGATGACAAATGTGCCTAGATACCCTGTAGTTATGATGAGAAGGAAAATCATTCAAAAAGCCAAGGTTTCTAAAAAAGAGTGCCATAGGAATTAAATTTTCCAATGGCCGTTTGATATCCTGATGTCATCTGCTGTTAGGGGGCTGACCAATTTCTAAGTTTCCCCCATCTCTGTCCTTAATAATTATAACAATCATCACCATAAGCTGTCTTCTGTTGTCAGAAACTGTTCTAAGGACTATACATATCTTTACACACTCAATGCTCACAAACTCTGTAACGTATATGAGAAAACAGATACAGAGGGGTTAAGAAACTTCCCCAGTTCTAGTTCCAGGGTGTGTGTTCTTAATGACCATCCTATACTTTTTTTTTTTTTTGGAGACAGAGTCTCGCTGTCGCCCAGGCTGCAGTGCAGTGGCATCATCTCGGCTCACTGCAAGCTCCGCCTCCCGGGTTCACGCCAAGCTCCTGCCTCAGCCTCCCGAGTAGCTGGGACTACAGGCACCCGCCACCTCGCCCGGCTAATTTTTTGTATTTTTAGTAGAGATGGGGTTTCACCCTGTTAGCCAGGATGGTCTCGATCTCCTGACCTCGTGATCTGCCCGCCTCGGCCTCCCAAAGTGCTGGGATTACAGGCGTGAGCCACTGCGCCCAGCCCATCCTATACTTCTTGAAAGCAAAAGCTCTTCCTAAAAAGACAGGCAACAGAGGCATCTCCCAACATGAAAGAGAGGCCAAGTTAGAGCTGGAATATGCTTTGTTCCCTCCCCAAGATGGGGCTGGGGACCTGGCAGTAGCCGACAAAACAGGATCAGCAGGAAGGTACCTGCCATCCCATACTATGTTTTTGTTTTGAAACTTCTCAAAGTCTGTGGAAGCTTCATCCACAAGACTATTCCATCCTGGGCCTCTCTGGAAGGGAGGCTCTGCCATGCTGACCTGCTGAACCACATGCCCTCAGTTTCACGGGTTTCCCTACAGAGGCTGGTACCTGCAGTGTCTATCCCACCTGGCCCACAGGGAGATGAGCAAGGAAGGCTGTGAAAGCTAGTTTCTCATTATGGCTACAGAACCCCCTTCCCTTTTAAGCTCTGGGTAGGGAGCCCAACCACTCATGTTGCATAAATAGATGCCACTAGCTTGGCTGAAGCCAGTGGTCTCAGGAAGACCCAGAGACCCCAGGGATACCAATATTAGATTATTACATTTGGTTCCCAGGGCAGGATTCCATCTGAAAAGAGAAGTAGGAATAAGAACTATTCCAGTGTCCCTTGTGACTTATCTAAAGAAAGAGCTCATCCCACCCAGATGTTTACCGACTTTGTGCCCATTGAGGCGGACTCCTTCAACACTTTTGGTTACCTAGTTCAGGCATAATTACAGAGCAAGTTCTACCTAAACCCTTTTGACTACAGCATAAAACAACCTTCACTTGAAATCCACCACCTCTGAAAACAACTTTATTCAATATAGTTATATTTGTATTTCATTATCAGGAATTATACTAAAAAGGGACCCACTTTTGGCAAATCCATTCCTAGGCCCTTGCTACTGACTGCATTTTTTTTTTTTTTTTTTTTTTTTTTTTTTTTTTTTTTTTTGAGACAGGGTCTTACTCTCTCCCCCAGGCTGGAGTGCAGTAGTGCAATCTCAGCTCACTGCAACCTCTGCCTCCCAGGTTCAAGCGATTCTCCCTCCTCAGCTTCCCAAGTAGCTGGGACTAGAAGCACGCACCACCATGCCTGGCTAATTTTTGTATTTTTTGGTAGAGATGGGGTTTTGCCATGTTGGTCAGGCTGGTCTCGAACTCCTGGCCTCAAGTGATCCATCCACCTTGGCCTCCCAAAGCGCTAGGATTACAGGCATAAGTCACTGCACCAGGCATGGCTGCATTCTTACAGATAATTACTTGATAGACTTCATGGACATAAGAGGAAGAGACCAGGGGAGCATTCTGTTTAATGCTTTAATTTATTAAATGTCCACATCTGTGGCCTAGATAAGGGAAGGGAGCTCTTTAAGTGTGTTATAAGAGGAAAAGTAGTTCCCAAGGCCATGAATCAGAGGCTTTCTTTAAAAAAGTACCAGAAGAACTGAATGGTCCAATGATTAGTCACATTCTAAAGTCATCTGCCAGTAGGAGGCTGACTAATTTCTAACTTCTCTCCACCTCTGTCCTCCATAATAATGCCCAGGACTCTTGTGCTAAACTACACTGTGTCAGCCGGAGACAAGCTGAGGGCCATAATAACCCCATGAGACTCCTGAATGTGCCTTGTTATGCACTTGCCAGGAGAGTTACTTATATACCTAAGCTGGTAATATCCAAGTACATATTCTCTTAGTAACAGGCCTGATTAAATTAGCATAAAGAAGATTTCTGCTTAAGTAATTTATTATAACTAGCAATTCCCATAAGCTCCCAGAATTGAGCTTATTGCCATTTGAGAACAGCACAGTTTAACTTTGACCTTATGACATGTAACTGTTATTTTTCTCAATGCCCAAAATTTCCAATTACTATTTGAAAGTAAGTTTTGATGCATCCTAAATTACAAGAATTTCTCATCTTATAAGCTCCTGAGCCTCCATCTTCAACTAACCTTGCCTGGGATTGGTGTGAGAAGCCATTATGGAAGGCTGTTTAAAGAAAGTGAAACTGTTCATATCCTTCACCCACTTTTTGATGGGGTTGTTTTTTCTTGTAAATTTGTTTGAGTTCTTTGTAGATTCTGGATATTAGCCCTTTGTCAGATGAATAGATTGCAAAAATTTTCTCCCATTCTATAGGTTGCCTGTTCACTCTGACGGTAGTTTCTTTTGCTGTGCAGAAGCTCTTTAGTTTAATGAGATCCCATTTGTCAATTTTGGCTTTTGTTGCCATTGCTTTTGGTGTTTTAGACATGAAGTCCTTGCCCATGCCTATGTCCTGAATGGTATTGTCTAGGTTTTCTTCTAGGGTTTTTACGGTTTTAGGTCTAACATTTAAGTCTTCAAAAAAGGGGCGAAGGATACGAACAGACACTTCTCAAAAGAAGACATGTATGCAGCCAACAGACGCATGCAAAAATGTTCATCATCACTGGCCATCAGAGAAATGCAAATTAAAACCACAATGAGATACCATCTCACACCAGTTAGAATGGCGATCATTAAACAGTCAGGAAACAACAGGTGCTGGAGAGGATGTGGAGAAATAGGAACACTTTTACACTGTTGGTGGGACTGTAAAGTGGTTCAACCATTGTGGAAGACAGTGTGGTGATTCCTCAGGGATCTAGAACTAGAAATACCATTTGACCCAGCCATCCCATTACTGGGTATATACCCAAAGGATTATAAGTCATGCTGCTATAAACACATGTGCACACATATGTTTATTGTGGCACTATTCACAATAGCAAAGACTTGGAACCAACCCAAATGTCCATCAATGATAGACTGGATTAAGAAAAGCACAAATACACCATGGAATACTATGCAGCCATAAAAAGGATGAGTTCATGTCCTTTGTAGGGACATGGATGAAACTGGAAACCATCATTCTCAGCAAACTATCGCAAGGACAAGAAACTAAACACCACATGTTCTCACTCATAGGTGGGAACTGAACGATGAGAACACTTGGACACAGGAAGGGGAACATCACACACGGGGGCCTGTCGTGGGATGGGGGGAGGGGGGAGGGATAGCATTAGGAGATACACCTAATGTAAATGACCAGTTAATGGGTGCAGCACACCAACATGGCACATGTATACATACGTAACAAACCTGCACGCTGTGCACATGTACCCTACAACTTAAAGTATAATAAAAAATAAAAATAAAAAAAGAAAGTGAAACTGTAAATATATACAGATACAGGCTTTTTTTAGGTAATAAAAACTCCCATTTCTACTTCTTTAAATGGCTGAAAAAATCTGAAATGAGACTACTATTTTACTGCACAAAATAATTATTCAAATTTCAAATTCACATTTCAGCATCCTTAGATAAAGTTTTGTTGGAAAACAGCCATACTCATTCATTTAAACGCTGTCAATGGATGCTTTTGTGTTTCGACAGCATTGGCAAGGAGTTGTAAGAGACCTCAGAGACCCTCTGGCCCCAAAAACCTAAAGCACTTACAAAAAATCTTGATCCCTGTGCTAGGTGCTAGCTTCACTAATAATAATGCCATGCTGAATCTATAGATGATACTGATTATTTCACCAGCTGTCTCAGTCTTTAGAGACAAGATACTAGAGAACATAAGGCATGGAAATGACTAGAATGGGGTTACTCTTCCAGAGACAAGTGAATATTACCTTTCTTCCCTGAAGAAAATAAAAGTTGGTGTTTCCTGAACTTAGGTGTAAGGACTCGTGAACAGTGTGGCGTTATTTGTGGAGCAAC
The DNA here is from genome assembly GCF_009828535.3 of Hylobates moloch. Taxonomy (NCBI): domain Eukaryota; kingdom Metazoa; phylum Chordata; class Mammalia; order Primates; family Hylobatidae; genus Hylobates; species Hylobates moloch. Next base: position 60,821,534 of record NW_026652294.1, read on the forward strand.
AAAAGGACTGAAAGATATGATTTCATGCTATTAGGTATCACATCATACCAGATGCTGTAGCAGAGCAAAGTTTAAGAAAAACATAGACACCTTAAAGGGAGCACCAACAGTTTGTGAGTTTAGTGATCATTAATATATAAATGAATTAAGTCAGCCATGGTGGCGCATGTCTGTTACCCTAGTGCTTTGGGAAGCCAAGATAGAGGGATTGCTTAAGGCCAGGAGTTCAAGAGTAGCCTGGGAAAAAGTGAGACCCCATCTATACAAAAGATTTTAAAATTAGCCACAAAGATACAACAAAAAAGAAAACTTTAGGCCAAGGTCCTTGATGAACACTGATGCAAATCCTCAATAAAATGCTGGCAAACCAAATCCAGAGGCATGTCAAAAAGCTTATCCACCATTATCAAGTAGGCTTTATCCCTAGGATGCAACGTTGGTTCAACATATGCAAATCAATAAATATGATTCATCACATAAACAGAACTAAAGAAAAAAAAACACATGACTATCTCAATAGATGCACAAAAGGTTTCCAATAAAATTCAACATTCATTCATGTTAAAAAGTCCCAATGAGCTAGGTATTAAAGGAATGCACCTCAAAACAATAAGTGCCATATATGACAAACCCATATCCAACATCATACTGAATGGGCAAAAGCTGGAAGCATTTCCCTTGAAAACCGGCACAAGACAAGGATGCCCTCTCTCACCACTCCTATTTAACATAGTACTGGAAGTCCTCACCAGGCCAATTAGGCAAGAGAAAGAAATAAAGCACATCCAAGTAGGAAGAGAGGAAGTCAAACTATCCATGTTTGCAGACGGCATGACCCTATGTCCAGAAAACCCCAGTCTCAGCCAGAAAGATTCTTAAGCTGATAAAGAACTTCAGCAAAGTATCAGGATACAAAAATCAATGTTCAAAAATCACTAGCATTCCTGTACACCAAGAACAGTCAAGCCAAGAGCCAAATCAAGAACAATCTCCTTCACAATTGCCACAAAAATAATAAAATACCTAGGAATACAGCTAACCAGGGAGGTGAAAGTTATTTATTTATTTTATTTTTTTGAGACAGAGTCTCACTCTGTCACCCAGGCTGGAGTGCAGTGGCGCGATCTTGGCTCACTGCAAGCTCCGCCTCCTGGGTTCAAGCCATTCTCCTGCCTCAGCCTCCTGAGTAGCTGGGACTACAGGTGCCTGCCACCATACCCAGCTAATTTTTTGTATATTTAGTAGAGTCGGGGTTTCACCATGTTAGCCAGGGTGGTCTCGATCTCCTGACCTCATGATCCACCCGCCTCAGCCTTACAAAGTGCTGGGATTACAGGCGTGAGTCACTGCACCCGGCTGAAAGTTCTTTACAAGAAGAACTATAAACACTGCTGAAAGAAATCAGAGATGATACAAACAAATGGAAAAACATTCCATGCTCATGGATAGGAAGACTCAATATCATTAAAATGGCCATATTGCTCAAAGCAGTTTATGAATTCAATGCTACTCCTATTAGACTACCATTAAGATTCTTAGCAGAACTAGGAAAAACTATTTTAAAATTCATATGAAACCAGAAAAGAGCCTGAATAGCCAAGGCAATCCTACGCAAAAAGAACAAAGCTGGAGTCATCATGCTATCCAACTTCAAACTATACTAAAGGGCTACAATAACCAAAACAGCATGGTACTGGTACAAAAACAGACACATAAACCAATAGAATAGAATACAGATCTCAGAAATAAAACTGCACACCTACAGTTATCTGGTCTTTGACAAATCTGACAAAAATCAAACAATGGGGAAAAGATTCCCTATTCAATAAACGGGTGCTAGGATAACTGGCTAGCCATATGCAGAAGATTGAAACTGGACCCCTTCCTTACACCATATACAAAAATTAACTCAAGATGGAATAAAGACTTAAATGTATAAACTCCAAATCATAAAAACCCTGAAAGACAACCTAGGCAATACCATTCAGGACACAGGCATGGGCAAAAATTTCATGAGGAAGACACCAAAAGCAATTGCAACCAAGGCAAAAAATAACAAATGGGATCTAATTATACCAAAGAGCTTTTGCACAGCAAAAGAAACTACCAACAGAGTAAACAGACAAGCTATAGAATGAGAGAAAATTTTTGCAAGCTATGTATCCAACAAAGGTCTAATATCCAGCATCTATAAGGAACTTAAACAAATTTACAAGAAAAAAAGCAAACAACCCCATTAAAAACTGGACAAAGGACATGAATACTTTTCAAAAGAAGACATTTATGTGGCCAAGAAACATATGAGAAAACATTCAACATCACTGATCATTACAGAAACAGAAATAAAAACCACAATGAGATAAAAAGTCAAAAAATACAGATGCTGATAAGGTTGTGGAGAAAAAGGAATGCTTATACACTGCTGGTAGGAGTGTAAATTAGTCCAACCATTGTGGAACACAGTGTGGTGATTCCTCGAAGTCCTAAAGACAGAAATACCATCTGACCCAGCAATCCCATTACTGGATATACACCCAAAGGAATATAAATTGTTCTATTATAAAGACACATGTACACATGTGTTCACTGCAGCACTATTCATAATAGCAAAGACATGGAATCAACCCAAATGCCCATCAATGAGAGACTGGATAAAGAAAATGTGGTACGTATACACCACGGAATACTATGCAGCCATAAAAAAGAGAGAGCAGGTTCTTTGCAGGGACATGGATGGACCTGGAGGCCGTTATCTTTAGCAAACTAATGCAGGAAGAGACAACCAAATACCACATGTTCTCACTTATAAGTGGGACAAAAATGATGAGAACACATGGACACACAGAGGGGAACAACACACACTGGGACCTATTGGAGGGTGGAGGGTGGGAGGAGGGAGACAATCAGGAAGAATAACTAGTGAGTACTAGGCTTAATACCTGGGTGATGAAATCATCTGTAAAATAAACTCCCACGACACGTGTCTACCTATGTAACAAACCTGCACATGTACCCCTGAAGTTAAGATAAAAGTTTAAAAAAAGAAATAAATTGGACCTCAAATATCAAATAAATAATAAAAATTAGGCAGGCATGGTGGTGTGTGCTGGTGGTCCTAGCTACTTGAGAGGCTGAGGCAGGAGAATCACTTGAGCCCAGAAGTTTGAGGTGATAGTGAGCTATGATTGAGCTACTACACTCCAGCCTGGACAACAGAGTGAGACCTCAATCTCCAAGTAAGTAAGTAAATAAATAAACTAGATAAATAAGTAGATGAATTACATACCCACTTGAAAATGGGTAACTCACAGTGGTAACATAAAAGAAATATTAAAAAGGCATATGAAAAACTAAAATATTTTCAAATTCCTAACTTTTCTGTCACTGAAGAAAATACAACTATTAATAATGCATACACACCCACTTAAAGTACTGAGACTCCTGAACAAGAACAGCTAAATAAACAATCACAGAGACATGATGAAAACCATGTCCTGGGAAGGTCTGTCTGGCAGTGAGATACAGGCAGGTCCAAGAGTGATGTTTTTAATAGTCCCCTACTGACTCAGAAGAGTTAATGCATCTGTCCCCAAGCTGCTTTGATTTAAAGCATTATCTTATGTATTCAGAAAGCCCAACTGACAACGTGTTAAAAAACAAAAATAAACAAGGTTATTAGAATGCTGTGATTGCCCCAGTGTATTTTTTTTGTTGTTAATCTTCTTGGTCATTACCTTTAATGAATATAAGCTTGGAACTATGTTGCAAACATGTAACTCAGGGGAAGCTTGTCATCACTGAATTTCAGACTATGGAAAAAGATGTCTTTAAAGCTCATCTTGTTTGGAGCTCTGGCCTTTCTTATATCCCCACACCAGGGGGTGTGTGTCTTAGCACAATGCTCCATGCCTCCTCCTTTCCCATCACACCATGAAGGAGACGTTATGGGTGCACTTGGGGATATGTGTTGCTCAGAGCATTCTAGCTGAAACTCTACTCCTTTCTCTCCCCACTTGAGAGAGAACACTGGAATCCAAGTAAGAGTGACGTCATTAAAAAGTAACATTATTAGTAACAAATTACTAACCACAAAACTCACAAGAGATGACTGGTATGCCTCACATGATGGGAGGGAACTAGCGGGTGAGTCTGTGTTCCAACATGGGCAGTGGGAACGAGCGGGTGAATCTGTGTTCCAACATGGCCAGTGATAGGGAATTCAGTCATTCCTGAGGCAAAACACACACAAACAAACAAACAAAACAAAAACACACACACCAAAAACCCAGCTTTGACAGACAAAAGTTTTTCTTATATTGAGCCAGAATCTATCTCCCCATGGTTTCTACTCATTAATTCTAGCTCTACCACTTGGGCTGGATAGAAAAACTGAACCCCTCTCCACCCAGTGACTGAGTGTATGAAGATAATGACCATGGACATTTTCCCATTGGACTTTCTCCACACCTGAATCTGCCAATAAACCTCTCTTACTCTCATATGAAATGGCATTCTTTCTCAACAACTTGCTCTTCTTAAAACTCAAGGCTGCTCCTTAAAAAGAATCCCATTTTTATTAAAGGGCCTATAGACACGTTTCTATCCCTAGGACATCTTCTGGGTTCAACAGAAGGGATTTCCCAGGATAATTTTCAGGCTGCAAAAGAGATACTATATTCCTCAGCTTAGAATTCTGAATTAACCATATAATCAGGGACACAAGACATGTTCAGGATTTAGCTCAGACACCCTCTCTCTTCTAGGAAGCCTGATATACCCAGCCTGAAGATTCCATGGGAATCCTCCCCAGGACACCAAGCACTATGTTCTGTAAGGTACTGATTTACATACTATTTTTTAAAAGTCAAAACTGGAAGCCCCTTGAAGGCAGGGACAGCGCCTTAACATGGAGGCACTTTCCAAGTAAATTAATAAATGTAACTGTACACACAACAAAAAACTATACAATCATCGCAGCAACCGAGAAAAATTTGAGAAGGAACCAGAGGTTCTTCAAATTTCAGAATCTCCTCTTAACAAAAAAACCTATAGCTTTTCAAGGAACAAATCCTCCAATGTTGCACCAGCGTAAGACATTTAGCCTGTGTTTAACAAAGCTTGTAAGCAACAGACAACATTTAAAATGAAAACAAAAAGAATTCCATGCAAGGCACTTAAGAGGAGAGAAATAATGATGGGCAGGGATCCTACAGAGACAGCACAGCCACAGGATTCTATCCAATCAGCCCAGGGAGAGGAGGGCTACAGAGCTAAGGGACACACATGATGATTTTACTGCATCTCAGCCACAGAGTGGCTGGGGCAGCTGATTAGAGAAACACCCCTAGGAAAACCCACTTCTCTCTCCCAGTAATGCTGCTTGAAGCAAACATCTAATTTATTTCATTTTGTTATCTAATTGCACCTCCGAGAATACAGATGAGCAAAGGTCTCTCTACCCCAAATGCCTGACGAGCAGACAACCAACTATGGAAAGGCAATTCTTCTGTCTGCTTGGGAACTGAGCTCAAACATTTGTGTGAATAATAAATTAACAGGAGAGAAAAGATTTGAGAGTCTAAATCCAAAGCAAGTGCGTTTCAATTACCACAGAAATCTTACACTATTCATGTAAATTTAGCATGGGTGGAGGGTACAAAATTTGCAATAGAGACACAGATGAAACAAAAGATATACAGAATTTTTAAAAGTAAAACAATTCCCACGCTGCACTGAAACCTAAATCTCTCAATTTATTCAGGTATAAACCCAAGTAAAGAGCCATGAGTATGTTCTTCAGTCAATCAAAAGTTTACTTTGCTGCAGGAATATCTGTATTTTGAAATAAAAGTTTCAGAAACATTTCTATAAATTAGGAGAAATAATCCTTATACCTTACTTTCATACTCAGAGAAAGGTCTGTTGGTATTTGCCTAAAGTAAAATCCTTGGAGGATTCTCTTTTATTTCAATTAGTTTGCAAAACTGGCATATATTTCTCACTGAAATAAATCTCCAAAGGTCTAATTAGTTGCTCAGTGATAAATTCTACTCAGTTCTCCAAATTTCCTGTTCTTTTTAGTCTCATTTAAGAAACAGAAAGTTAGTTTGTCTCAGTTTAGACAGTGAGCTGCCTAGCTTATTCCCTTTAGTCCTGGCAGATGCGGAAAGGAAGTGTCAAATTCTGATTCCTGGTACTTAGTTCCAAATTCCTAAATACCTGCCTAAACTTTCATTAATTACATGATATTGGCCACATGGCAAACTATAAATGCTCTCCAGGGGTGCGGGGAAGGAGGAGCATCAAAGGACAAGGAGGGATCAAGCAAGATTGGGTGAAGACAGAGGCTGATTAACCCATGGGCTGCTCAAATGAAGCGTGAGGAACTCCAATTTTATGGGCAGTAGAAGAGTCAAAGACAAGACATTTCTGGAAATGTGTGTCAGTTCCTGGAGTCTCAGATGCTGTAGAAGATGGATGGGTAAAATATTTCCAGAACTATGGATATTAGTGGCTACCAGCTTTGGTTGAGGACCAGGTGGTATTTAGAACGATCCAGAGATGAGAAATAGGAACCAATGCAGACTTTGGTCCAGCTGGAGCAAGCAGGTGCCAGGCCTCAGCTGTAAGAGTCTGGTTTTCCACACTTCTGAAGGCTGGGACTCAGAATTCCAGTATAAAATCTCCTCACCAGTGGGTACCCATCAGTGAGGCCTATCTCAAGAACTTAGCCAGAATGACCAGCTGGGTCAATACTATGCAGTCTGATTTCACAAGAACCTGCCTCTTGGCAACTTATCTTTTTTTTTTTTTTTTTTTTTTTCCAGGAATTCAACCATTCCCTCTTGCGTGCTTGCATGCTGTTTCCTTTACCAGGCTCTGCTAACTCTTCCCCATCTTCACTTAACTATCAGGAAGGTTCTCCTTGACAATGCAGTATGGATGAGTTTCCTCTGTGCTGGGCTTCTGTAGCTCCATGATTTTCCCCCTTGCCACGCTGGTCATTACTTGCCCCAAGTTTGCCCTCCCCACTAGACTATGAACTTCATGCACTCAGGAACCTTGTCTATATCCTACCTCCTGGTTCATGGAAGACAAAAAGAAAATATTTATTGAATTCATCAATAAACTCATCAAGAGAAAAACTAAAAAAGACAAGGTAGAAAGTACCTAGGATTTTTTTAATTTCCCACACTACACTAACGTATACCTAGGAATTTTTTGTTTGACTCTTCATGCAAACATAGCAAAAACAGCAAAACTGAGGCAACCTGTTGGATCTGATGTAGACTAAAACAATATCCAGTCCCTAAAAAACTTCTGGTAGAATCAAAATCAGAATATTAAAAAATCGCTTTGTTACAACGAAGTACAAAAGCAATATTCTTAACAATGCTTAAATGTGGTTTCTAGGCACCATAGGTTTGCAACATCCTCTTCTGTTCAAGTACAGGATTGGTACTCTCAGATCCATTACCCACCACCCACTTAAGACCTAAAATGTTTCTGTGCACAGTGTAACACACACACTTTTAATCATAAGCCTAAATATCACCTGCTCTGAAGAGTGTTAAAGTAAAAGAAAACAGAAAATATGGCTCATGTCCCAAGAAAAATAAAATGAGATGTTTTGTTCATCACTTCTACCTGTACTTGAACTTGCTGAGAACCTACCTTTTAAGCAGAAAGCTAAATAATCTACATTATTTTTAAGCCTTAACTAAAATCCCCCAAATGAGTATTAGTCTTCTCATTTTACATTCACTTAAAAAGGGGCTCTGCTGGGTGCAGTGGCTCATGCCTGTAACCTCAGCACTTTGGGAGGCTGAGGCGGGCGGATCACCTGAGGTTAGGAGTTCGACACCAGCCTGGCCGGCATAGTAAAACCCCGTCTCTACAAAAAATACAATAATTAGCCAGACGTGGTTGTGTGTGCCTGTAATCCCAGATACTCAGGGAGCTGAGGCAGGAGATAGCTTGAACCCAGGAGGCGGAAGTTGCAGTGAGCCAAGATCATGCCACTGCACTCCGGCTTGGGCAACAGAGCAAGACGCCATCTCAAAAAATAGTAACAATAATAATAATAAAATTTTAAAAAGAGGCTCTGATCAATAGATGGACTTTTGTGACACATGGTAGGAAGGGGAGTTTGGGCCAAGGTTGGACAGGCTCTAAAACTGTATTCTCTCCACTACACATGGCTGCTTCTGGCCAATCATCCAGTAAGGAAGGTCCTTAAAGCCAGAAAGTGACTTAAACTCTCCCAAAAACATCTGGTATGTCATCTGCAGCTTCTTTTCTACCCATCTCACCCTAATTCAAACATCAGCTCAACACTGTCCTTATTTTTTTTTAAATGATGATGAAACCCACCAGGAAAAGTGCATCGTGACCTTTCACCTTCACTGAGGTTTTGTTCTCAGGACAGTACAAAGGGAAGACAGAATATTTTACATTTTATGTTTTAAAATATACACGAAAAGTAGTTTTAAATAACAAAATGTATTCTCAGAGACCAGTGGAAAACAGTTGCCCTCTCCCGTTTTCCCCTCTAATTATGGTAGACATTTTTATGTCAAAGGGAACACTAGGCAGTAGTGAAGACTTACCCTTTCCATCTCTTTGAAGTCATCATCTAGCTTGGTTCCTTCAGCTCCTCCAACCTTCTCACTCACTTTCTGTAGAAAATAACCACAAAGGAGAATTATTATAAACAGTTTCTTTAAAAAATGTGTTGGAAATTTTAAGCACTTTCACAAATGTCATCTAATGTAATCTCACAACCATTCCCTGACTTAGGTGGAGAGTCTCATTTTTATAGCAGCAAACTGTGGCTCTGAGGGTCTGAACAACTTACTAAAGGCTATGCATCTGGTGGGTATAGAAGCAAGCATTCAAATTTGTAACTTCTCATTTTAACCTCAATGCTCCTTCTATCAAACAAATCATTATGTAACTACCTAATCCTAACATTTTCCTCTTGAAAGCTCTAAGTGACAACAGCATCATACAATAATCATTTCCCTCTGATAATGGATCTCAAATGCTAGCTATGCAGAAAATTGCTGCTTCTTCAACCTAGTCCTAAATGGGCTACGCAGATAATCACAAATATCTATCAAACCGTTATGAAAAGAAAAAAAGTCTCAGCCCAGCTAATCTTCAGACAAAAGTACTTGTTTGGTATAATTTGTCTCATAAAGCTGTCTACATCCTTATGTACATAAGACAAAACATATAGAAAGCTGTTGAAGGCATTTCTTTGCTACTTGATCATTTTCCATTATCACACATTTTATATTTGTCAAATAACAAATGCAAACAGTCATTAACCCATGTAAAACTCATGTTCATAAAAAATTAGGGCTGGGCACGGTGGCTCACGCCTGTAATCCCAGAACTTTGGGAGGCCGAGGCAGGTAGATCACGAGGTCAGGAGATCGAGACTACCCTGGCTAACATGGTGAAACCCCGTCTCTACTAAAAATACAAAGAAATTAGCCGGGCATGGTGGCAGGCGCTTGCACTCCCAGCTACTCGGGAGGCTGAGGCAGGAGAATGGTGTGAACCCGGGGGGCGGAGCCTGCAGTGAGCGGAGATCCCGCCACTGCACTCCAGCCTGGGCGACAGCGAGACTCTGTCTCAAAAAAAAAAAAAAAAAAAAAAATTAGATACACTATTATATTCTGAAATAATGATTCAAATTAAATACAAATGGATCACACAAAAGATACTCTGGTTTTATCAAAGACACAAATACTAAATGTTAATGGCACAAGACCTTTTCATTCCCTTTAAAATACTCTAATTGTAAAGACAGATGCTTTTCCCTAAGCTGTCACTGTATTACATAAAGTTACCGCACACAGATATCAAAGTATGGTTTTTCATTTCCTTCAATAGCAGCTAGGTTGAGGGTCTTTGAGAAAATTCCTACCATGACCAACCCGCAGTAAACTCAGCAACAACCTGGTTCACCTCATTCCAAAGGGCCCCTGGATACCCTGCTCCATCTCCTGGCCAGGAATGTTCTGATATCTCCTTGATGGGGGACCTGAGCTGTGTTCCTTACCCCCTCTATCTGTCCTTCACTCCCACTTCCTGACATCAGGAAAACACTCAGAAGAGACCACTCTTAGGACAGCCACGACTTGGAATTCTATCATCACTCTGGCCCTGCATACCAGATGTCACCCATTCCATCCCATCAGCAGACATAGGAGAAATATGGTGCAGTGGAAGAGCATGACATGGATTGACCCCTCCATTCCTTGATAGATACACAGAGTGGTTATGAAAATTAAATGGCATAAGAATTATAAGAGCATATGTCTGAACCTACATGGTATACAATAAATCCTAGTTCCTATCTCTCACCAATAAAATGTATATCTGTTTACCATATCACGGTTTCTCCCATCAGTTTATTTAACTGTTATTTCATGCTTTGAGAAGAAGCTGGCAATTTTCCTTGACATAATACAATCTTAGCTGGATAAAGGGCAATGATTCAAAGTGAAAGGTTATTAAATTTGTATCACTGACACATACTTTCACTTTCAATTTATCATTTAATATGTGTACCTGGAGAACTATATAGAACATTTATTATTACTACATTGCAGATGAGAAAAGTGAGGGTTGCATAAAGTACGATACTTGTGTACGGTAGACATCTTTAGCTAGGAAGAAGTAGAAGCAGTTTTTCCACGAAAAACCCCTAGGAGTTTTTACATTCACCCAACAGCTCTGAAGAGCTGTCCGTGGTGCTGGCTGTCTCTGCCTGAAGTTCCATTAGACTCAGAAGGCTAGAGGTATACCCACTGCCTTAACTCTTAATCCTTGATATCAGCCCTCTCACTTAACTTGTGCCCTGAGTGATGCTGACTGATGATCCCCTATTTCAGCAGTTTTCACAGATTTAGGATTTGTCTGACATCAGTATCACCTAACCTGAAGCCTGTACCAACTGTGATCTTGTTTGGCAGCCAGCTTCTTGGTCTGCATTCTTAAGGGTTTTTACCAAACTAGAAATTGGGTGTGGGGGTTAGAATTCAGTTAAGAACCTACCAGGCCAGGCACAGTGGCTCACATTTGTAATCCTAGCATTTTGGGAGCCTGAGGCAGGAGGATCGCTTGAGCCCAGGATTTCCAAGACCAGCCTGGGCAACATAGCAAGACTCTGTCTCTACAAAAATAAAAAAAAAATTAGTTGAACATGGTAGTGTGCACCTGTGGTCCCAGATACTCTGGAGGCTGAGGTGAAAGAATTGCTTGAGCTCAGGAGGTTGAGGCCACAGTGAGCCGTGATCATGCCACTGCACTCCAGCCTGGGTGACAGGTGAGACTCAGACTAAAAAAAAAATTTTTCAAGTGCCAGTGAGTTGACCAGCATATTCAAGTTTAAGTTACAGAAAGTCATGAATAGAGGGGGTCTTAAAGGTTATTAATATAATATTGTCCCATCACCAAACCAACTTTTACTGTCACACTGATTCCCTATCTCTCATTTTGCTCAGTGACAACAGTTTTAGCTCATATGTCAGTCCCCTCTTGCGTCTTATTTTTCAAGTACATGGTTTACCATTAAATCTGGGCTAGGAAACTCTAATCTAGTTGAATTCCCACACAATAAAGAAATATTTTCTACAAGACCCCAAATCAATTGTTGTCTCCATTCTACATGGCTGTCTCCAATGTCAGGAAACTCACTGTATTCCAAGATTCCATTTTTTGTCAAAGAGAATCATTATAGATAGACCCCTCATGTGACCTGTGACCTGTGATATTTAATTTCATTTAAAAAACAGACACACATGGAAACATACAGCGAGAGATGCTTCCATTAATAGAGAATCCTGGTAAACCTGTGTTAATCATATTTTGACCAACTCTAGAGAATAAACCATTTCCCTTATCAAAAGCACAAGGGCCTATATCACACTTTCAATCCTATACTGTTAAATACAGAGTGATTTTAATTTCCTCTCTTCTTGCATCCATCAACAGTGTAGCACCACAGTAGCTGGATCACTCTATCAAATGAGATACTTGGATCACACTGGCCATTAGTAATTCAGAACTAGTCTTGATAACACACTGAGGTCAAGTCATCAATCTATTGGCTTTAACTATTTGGGGTGTGTGTGTGTGTGTGTGTGTGTGTGTGTGTTCAAAAAAGAGAGAGAGAGGAAGAGAGGGAAAGGAAGAAGAAGGGAGGAGTGCCTCAATGAGAATGAGAACAAGAGAGAGCTTTTCTCTTCTCTATAAAAGCTGACATTTGAGCTGCTGAGAGAGACAGTTCACCGAATATAGCGAATGATGTTAGCAGTTAGACACTGATACTGGCCTGACAGGTTGGTTGATATAAAAAATTTCTTACATAATTAGATTCCTGGGGGGAAAAGCAATATTAAAAATAACATCTATATTGTTCTCTGGGCTATTTTTCCAAGTCACAGAGGAGATAAATATATCAAGGCCCTGAATTAAACAGTGGACTATGTAACAGCTGACTCATTCCTTAGGAGTATGGCATTTTTTCTTCCTTTTCTTTAAATAATGTTATTAAAACTTCCTTTTGTTTTATGCATAAGGATCAAGGTGAGGAACACAGGCTCGCTGAGTCCATCTGGCCAATAATAAAGAGTTCTGTTTCTCATTACCTGGTACTGTTTATTTGATGCTATTATTTTTCCAGTGAGGTGATATCTAAAATTGAGACTTCACAGTACGAAATATTATCTGATGCCACTTCGTATACTTTGACTAACACATTTGCCATTTGAGAAACTGTTCACTTATTTAAAAGCAAAAGATATGCGAATCAAACAGAACAAGTGAACCAATATGTCCCCCTATATCATCCAAAAAACTAAAAACAACTCCTAAAAACAACTCTCCAGTACCATTTAAAAACCTAAAAACACTGATGGTTCAAAACCTTTAATGCTGCCCATTTGGTACAACATTGAGACTTTATACTTCTGATCTATTACACTTCCCATACACTCTGTATTCCAAACAAACTAAAAATCTCATTTTCCTCTTATTCTTTATCGTCTTCCTCATAAGAGGTATTCAGTAAAGATCTGTTTAATTTCACTGCAATGTAGTTTTGTGAATACTAATGTTAAGATGACTTAGAGGTAGCATAAACCAGGGCAAATAAGACTGCCCACCTCATTCTGGGATGGTATTTCAAATAGCCCAACTTTCAAAAAAGAAAATAAATAATACAATCAACTCATGTTTTAAATTAAAAGTCTTACTTTTAAGCCTGCAGTAGTGGATGTCTTGTGCTATATTTTTCCCATATACTAAATAAGAAAAATGTCAAAGAGGACCACCAGCCAGACAGCTTAAATAAATGACCACTGTTCTCAGCCCCAAGGATGCTGTCCTGCTTTCCAACAATAACTCATCCTCCCCCAGTTAGCTGTCACCTCTACGCAGAAGACATTCCATCCTCTAGGGGTGGTTCTGATTCTTCCCAGCATTGCATTTCATTTACTAAATGCTTATGAGCCAACTACTGTGCCTCCAAACTGCCATTTAAAAAGGTCTCCTTGAAAACTGCATCATCAGTGAAATTCAATAGACTTAAGACCAAATTTATTCATACCTCCCACACTGCCAGTTTATTTACCTCTTAATTTCCCTGATTTTGTTCAGCCACTATTCATGATGCAAGCCAGGTTTCCTTACCATCCACCAAATGTGCTGTTTGTTCCCTTTGCTTTGTACCTGAAACTATTTCCTTTTCTACACTTCAAATTCTACCAATTGCCAAAAATGCCTACCCAGATGACATCTTCTCCATCATCTGTGACTCCCCATCTGAGCTGGAAGTTATTGGACTTCCTCTGTACTCTTAATGAGACATCATCTGTTGGATCACCTGGAACGAACTACTAGTTGAGTAAAACTGCTGAGCATATTTGCTCATCTGAATTGAAAGCTGCTAATGGAAGAGATCATATATCACAGGTTCTTTTATTTGAAAATGTCTGAGACTTCAGTAATTAACATAGCGCTTGAAGAGCAGAGCAGAAAATATTTATCTCAATGAATTATTCTAAAACCAAAAATTGCATGTAAATTAAATAAGGACCCTTAACTATGAGTCAGCATTGGTCTGTATCTCTTAAGAGTTTAATCTCCACTCCAAAGTATATCTTTTACTCTATCAAAAACAGGGAAAGAGTAAGAAAATTCAACAAACTATGATGTATTACATTTTACTTACAGCCAAGGCTAAAGAAAATTCTATCTTCATTTTAACTATTCTGCATTCATCCACTATACAACTTTCATTACAACTGCAATTAGTATTAATGACCTAATTATTTTCATTAATCTTGGTGCCATCTAAATACATGTATTTTAGTTTATATGCATATGCACATATTTGCATAAACACACACATATGTAGGCAAATGTGTTTTTGCATGTATACCCACATACATTTGATAGAAAATAAATATAATACTTTTCCAAAATACTTTTTTGAAAAATCACCATAATTTTAAGTATAGCACCATTTGTTTACTCATATTAAAACAGAATTACTTCAATGAACATTCTATAAATTAAGTATGCATAGGTTTTAAGAGTAGAAATCAGAATTCATAAATTATCCTGCCTAATCTGCATTATGGGGCAATCCATAAAATAATTTATTTATATGTACAAAGAAATACCGTCGACAATTCAGTAAATGAGAGCCACTTTAGGCAATGGTTTTTAAAAACTGGATTTAGAGTTAAGAGACATGAATTCCAGTCTTGTAAATGTCACCTAATAGTTGCGTGAAAAAGAAAATGCCTAACCTCTTGCTGCCTCAATTTCTTCACCTCAGCAATGAAAACCAACATCATCTAACACTAGATCTGTTTTTAGAATTAGATGAGAAAATATGTGTAAAAGCACTTTGTCAACTATCAAAAATCATAATTTAAATAAGGGATTATTATTCCTTAATAAGCAGTCTTAAGTGAAAGATGGAATTTTAAACTGATTTCACACATTTAGCAAATAAATCTAAATGTAATTTAAGTGCATTATTAAAGAACAACACTACTTAATGCACAAGCTCTTTAGAAAGATGAAATAGCTATCCCTGTAGGACACTACTGTATTCTCAGTATTTATAGAAAGGCATCACCTCTGATAATAAATAAAAGACCATCCTCCGACTCTATGCGAAAGTTCTTTGTTATTCTTTGTTATTTAGTAAAGTACCAAAACATTTAAAAAATACAATACTTGATGACATATCAAATATTTAGAGGGAGACAGGAGAGTGAAATTTCAGCAGTATTCTTTTGGTATTTGGCTAAATATACATAGATCTTGTTTTTCCAGATGGTGGTATCTGCATGTAAAATAGGGTGGATTCTTTATGCAATATATGTCTCACACCAGTCTTTCTCAGCTGTCATTAAGTTGGAATGCTTAAATGCCATGATGTTTTGAAAATGGATTTCAAAAAATATATATTTATTTTCCTATCCAGAAATTTAAGATTTTCTTAGAAAATGAGTAAAGGCATTTTGTCTATCTAAATTGAGACAATTTTATTTCTCACTATCAAAAAATTGTATATTTAAGAAAACTGGAAAGTTTCCTTTAATACAATATAAAAAACAGTGATGTTCCCATGAATTCAACAGGATGAAGACTGATTTTCTTTGAATATCTAGAGCTAAAAACTTTAAAATGAGTTTGAGTGAGTTAAGTACTTGGCCTTTTTCCCAGCTTCCAGCCTATTTTGTTCCTTGCCAAACACTTTATGGAAAATGCAGAAATTGATTTGCATGATGCTGTAATTGTTTCTGGTGTGGTTCACCGGGGTTAAAATTAATAACTTTCTCAGCCCCATTTCCCCAAGGTGAAAAATTCCCATAGACTATGGGGCAAATTACTTACATCCTTCAAAAGGAGTTGGAAAAATTTATGACAGAGGGATCATGCAGAGCTTTCAGCTCCTTCCTGGAAAGATGGTTTATAACTACATATTACCCATAGTTTCATTTGCAAGGTTTCCTGTTTTGTCTTACAGAAAATGTTTTGAGTATATACAATGTGCTGAATAAAAAATAACTGGCATTTCTCTATTTTTCAACTCCCCCAAATAGTTTAGTTCATCATCAGATAAGGGGCAATTTAAGAGGGCAGTTCAGCAAGCAGGGATGGCATTTCCATAGTTTCCCATCCCTGGCAATAGGAAAAAATTTTATACATTTTCATAGTCCACCGCAATAAGCCATTGAAGTTACACAAAATATAAAAAGACAGTATCTGCTAATAACAGACTCTAAGACTTGAGGTCAGATTTATGCCATGTAGTAGTTTTTCAAATTCTATTTAAAGTCAGTCATAAATCCCCTTGAGAAAAAAAAAAAGAGCAACTCATAAAGAGAAAAAAAAAAGTGCTAATAATTACTTTGGGATTTTCTGAGCTGGTTAATAAGTGGTCTAGAACCTAATGCTTGATGACTCTGTTGATAAGGCCAAAGCAAGTCAATCAGGATTTCTCATTTGTTAAGAGAAAATTTCTGGCTAGCCCCTTTCCACTAACCAGTTTTGTGAATTGAAACTGCAAACTACCCTGGGCCTGTTTTCCTCATCCACAAAATGGAGCCAGAACAGGGTGGACCTGGGTAATCAGGAGAGTTCTAAGATACGTTACAACTACAAGTTTCATGCGTATTTCTGTGATGGTGAGTTGCATGCATCAACTTCGCAAGTCTACAGTATCCACTTATTCAACCAAACTAATGCAGTAGCTGTGAAGCTGTTTTGTGGAAATGGTTAACATCTACAATCTGTTGACTTCAAGTAAAGAAGATTATCCTTCATAATGTGGGTGGGCCTCATCCAATCAATGGAAAAGCCCTAAGAACAAAGCTGAGCTGACTCTCAGGAAGAAGGAATTCTGCCTCAAGACTGAAGCATCAGCTTCTGACCAAGAGTTTCCAAGCCTGCTGACCTGACCTGCAAACTTCTGACTTGTCAAACATAATCACATGAGGCAATTCCTTGGAATAAAATTCTCTCTCTCTCTACATATATACACACACACACACACACACACACATATATATACATATATAAAATCACGTGAGGCAATTCCTTGGAATAAAATTCTCTCTCTCTACATATATATATACACACACACACACACACACACACATATACATATATAAAATCATGTGAAGCAATTCCTTGGAATAAAATTCTCTCTCTCTCTCTCTCTCTCTACATACACACACACACACACACACACACACACACACATATATATATACATATATATTGGAATAAAATTCTCTCTCTCTCTCTACATATATATATATATATATACACACACACACACACACACACACACACATATATACATATATAAAATCACGTGAGGCAATTCCTTGGAATAAAATTCTCTCTCTCTCTCTCTCTACATATATACATACACACACACACACACACACACACATATATACATATATAAAATCACGTGAGGCAATTCCTTGGAATAAAATTCTCTCTCTATATATATATAATGTATATATACACACACATATGTATATATGTATATATATGTATGTATATGTGTGTGTGTATACATATGTATGTATGTATGTATATCCATGTCTCACCATTCTGTCTCTCTGGAGAACCCTAACTGCTACAATTTCTACCTGCTGCAGTACTATTTACAGTACAACACAGGCAGATCATATATTAGGAAAGGGAGGAAAAGACAAAGTACCATGCAAGGTGCTTAAAAAGAAAATGCTATGACACTTTTTTTTTCAGATTAGGGTTATTTTGGTGCAAGTTCCATTCTTTAGAAAAAAAGAGACAAAAACATCTTAAGATTAAATCCACCAAATGGAATGAATATAGCAGCACTCAAATTGAATGCCTACTATATACCTGGGACTTTGCAAGCAATGAAGGTTTTAAATGCAAATAAAACAGGCACATGCTGTCTGGGAACCTGCAGTTTTCTTTAGATCACTGTATATATAAACAAATCATTTCAATACAATGGTGTACATACATTAACGAAAGTACAGAATACCCTCATGGACAATTAGAACACAGTTGAGAGAGAAGAGTAGGCTAGGAAAAGCTTCCTGTAGGCTGGGCTGATTCTGAAAGGAGTAAGTAAGCCAGATGAACAGACATGGGATTAGGGAAGAAGCTTTATTACACAGAAGTTCCTTCATAACAAAAACCAAACAAGCAACAAATGTGGCACATGCACAGGAGAGTGCATATATTTCAGTGTTGCCAGAGCTCAGAGGCGACTGCTCAGGGACAACATGCATCCAGAGTACAGCTATGAGTCAAGGAAGGAACCCTGAGCATCACCAACAATTAAAGACGAGGCAGGGAAAGAACCAACGAAAATGACCAAAACCAAAAAAACAGAAAGTAAAGGGAGAATCAGGAAAGAACGAGGTCATAACAGTCAAAGAAGTTTCCCTAATGAGTATAAGCAAGCCCAGAGGATGGGCAAGGAGGTAGCAGCAGGGTGCAGCTGAAACAATCATTTCAGAGTCATTAGAATTACAGAGTCTGATAGCTTCCAGCAGTGCAAACTGCGTATATGTGATGTAGGTTAATACAATGGGCTTAGAGACAAAATAAGCATGATCCAAAGGACACTAGGAATCAGATAATAGGAACTACATACTCATATTTTTTTCTCAGATAAATTTTATTTATTTATTCATTTACTTTTTTTTCTTATTTTTTAAAATTATATTTTAAGTTCTGGGATACATGTGCAGAACATGCAGGTTTGTTACATAGGTATACATGTCATGGTGGTTTGCTGCACCCATCAACCTGTCATCTACATTAGGTATTTCTCCTAATGCTATCCCTCCCCTAGCCCCCCACCCCGTGACAGGCCCAGTGTGTGATGTTCCCCTCTCTGTGTCCATGTGTTCTCATTGTTCAACTCCCACTTAGGAGTAAGAACATGTGGTGTTTGGTTTTCTGTTCCTGTGTTAGTTTGCTGAGAATGATGGTTTCCAGCTTCAGCTATGTCCCTGTGAAAGATGTGAACTCATCCTTTTTTATGGCTGCATAGTATTCCATGGTGTATATGTGCCACGTTTTCTTTATCCAATCTATCATTGATGGGCATTTGGGTTGGTTCCAAGTCTTTGCTATTGTGAACAGTGCTGCTCTGTTCACATCCTCATATTTTTGTGTACAATATTTCCCTCTTCCATCCCACTTTCTCCCTATAGAAATACCATTTGGAACCACAGGAAATGCTCATGAAAAGTACAGTAATTGACAGCTGCAGGGCACAAAGACTTGGACAGTTTTTTTCCATCCATTCAAGGTAGGCACTTGAGCTTCGCAGAAAGCCAACATCAGGGACAAACTGCAAGCCAATGGATATTTGAATATATTTGAGAGACTTCCTACATGTATTTCACACCTCAGTATAGTCAGTTCTCCATATAGCATTTTATGTCACCAAATGCGGCAGTGAAGTGCTATCCTGAGATAAATGTTCTTCCTTCCTAAGCCAAAGGAAGCTACTGGCACCATGCTCACAGATGCAATAATAAATCAGAAGCTTTACCTTAGGTAACAATAAGAAAGAGATATGAAGAGACTGCAGAGGTAGTCACGAAAGTGGATAGACAACCAGGGGGCATGCAAGAAGAGACCTCAGACAGAAAAATCACGGACTTCTCTATGGAGGAAATAAAAGTCCTGTTTACTGACAAATTAGGACCAAAAATATAACTACACAAAACTCAGAAAGATGGGTTCCTGTCTGAGGTATGAAATTTGAAAATTAATATCTCTAGAAATTCTATGATCTAAATCAAAAAAAATTTAAAAGCCTCCTAGTGACAGGGCAGACATACACATCCATGCATACATACACACACATATAAACACACAAACACATTTCATTTATAATCTTGGGCTGAATGTCCTGAATGCTAAGCAGCTCATCACTGCTTAAGAAGGCTATGCACTGACAGATGCTCCACTTTGCTTCCACCCTAAGCTGTGAGGTCTGCTGCCTGCACTGCTGCACTCCCTGCAGATACTCAAACAATGCAGGCTTATGCTGAATCAGCCAAGAAATTGTGGAGGCTCCCCTATCACACAAATTCCTGGCTTATTTTCTTCGCACAGTCTCAGGTATCAGAACTGTACTTGTCCTCTGCCCCCACACGGTATAAGTATGTAACAGGAAAGTCTGCTGCAACAGATGAAACATATACGCAGAGTAGTGTCCCTGAATCCCACACCACCTACCTGCTAACTTAAGCCCTTCTTTCCTATTATGCTTTCCGTGTGTGGAAAGAGCTGCCAGCTTTATCTTCCCATTTCCTACTGCCTCAATCAACTCTGTGCCAATAGAGTTGTCCCTCAGTGTGTGCAGGGGATTGGTTCTAGAACCTAGAACCCCTGTGTCTACCAACATCTTACATGCTCAAGTCCCTCAGTTGGCCCTGTAGAACCCACATATACAAAAAGTTGGTCCTCTGCATAGGCAGGGCTCACATCCCATGAATATTCTATATTCCATCCACGTCTGGTTGAAAAAAAAAAACCCATGTATAAGTGGATCCCACAGTTACAGGGTCAACTGTAGCTATATGTCATACACTTACATAAATACAAACCTCACACATGCACAAACACAAATATATAGGAGGCATTTTATAAATAATGGACATTTCTGGATTTTCTACAGATTCAGGGTGCTTATACTCATATATTAAACTGAGGACAGGTGCTAAGTACTATTGCAGGATTCCAACCTGGCACTAATGGCTTCCTTTTCTCTTAATTCTGCTTAGGCTTAGTAATGTGCTAATGTCAGCATCTGCCAGTGAGTGGTACGTAGTGAATATCAGGATTCTAGGAGGCTGTCCCTTTAGTTGTTCAAGTGAGACCTGAGAGGAAGAGACAGAGGAATATTTAGAAAGAAAAGACTTGTAAGAGACTGGGTACCCCTTCTCATGATGTGGAAAAGTGAAGCAGAATATGTACCAGGAAGGGAGCCCGGAGGCAGCACTTTTGAAGTTACTTGTCCTTTAGCTCTGGAATGTAGGGGAAAGAAGAATGCATTACTTTGTAAAGATATAATTTATATCCCATAAAGTTCATCCATTTAAAGTATACAATCCAGTGATTTTTAGTGTATTTACAGAGATATGTAATCTTCACCATACTTTAATATTAGACTGCTTTCACCATACCAAAAAGAATTTTTTTTACAGCCTTCACTGCCCAGGCTCCTTCCCCCAACTCCATTCCACCCTTGGTAACCACACATATACTTCTGTCTCTATGGATTTACCTACTATGGACATTTTATATAAATGAAATAATATAATCATGTGGTGTTTTGTCTCTGGCGTGTTTCACACAGCATTGTGTTTTCAAGGTTCCTCATGTTGTGACATGTATCACTGCTTCATTCCTTTTATGGCTGAATAATATTTCATTGTACGGATAATCCACATTTTGTTTATTCATTCAACTGTTGATGGACATTGTGTGCTACTTACTAGGTTGGTAACTGTGGGCAAAATGTCTTACCTCTTAACTTTTCTAATATGTGGATAACTAAAAGCTACCTCACAGGACAGTTATACACGAACTTATGTGAAGGCCGTACAATAAAATTGAGTAAGTGCTTTGTCAACTGTAAAGTACTTCACCAATGCAAGAGATTAGTGTCAACCTACGAGCACCAATATATGTCCTGTTACCTAAGAACAAGGTGACATCATATGAAAAATCATGGATATGGTGACTATAAACTTCCAAAATGCTTCTACCTCAGACAAACACGTGGCTGAACGAGGAAACACAGATACTTTCCAAAAATCCAGGTAAATTAAAAGGTTGAGGGCAATTAGTCTAAATGGCATCATTCCAGATGATCTTGAAAAGCAAAATAATATGCCTGTGGGCACCTGTTATGGAGGGATGAACTGGAGTGATGAACTTGAGATTTACGTCTCAAAATGCAATTCTCTACTGAGAGTGCATTTTCTAGAAGGGACCTATATTAAGTTTTCTTATCAAATCAACTCGTGTTACCAGATTTCTTTAGTACACTGGCTCACTGAGCTGGCAAGCAGAGTTTAAGTAAGAGAATGTGAGAGGGAAATAAACACATTCATTAGCCTATGCAGTCTAATTTTTTTTTTTTCGCCATGGTTTTTTTTGAGATGGAGTCTTGCTCTATCACCCAGGCTGGAGTGCAGTGGCGCAATCTCGGCTCACTGCAAGCTCCGCCTCCCGGGTTCACGCCATTCTCCTGCCTCAGCCTCTCCGAGTAGCTGGGACTACAGGCGCCCGCCACCACGCCTGGCTAATTTTTTGGTATTTTGAGTAGAGACGGGGTTTCACCGTGGTCTCGATCTCCTGACCTCGTGATCCGCCCGCCTCGGCCTCCCAAAGTGCTGGGATTACAAGCGTGAGCCACCGCGCCTGGCCTCTAATTTTGTTTTGTTGTGGCAAAATGAAGGATTACATTTCTGGCATGGGGTGAGGGTTGCAGGAAAGAGGAGGTCTGACCAACCATCAAAAAAGAATCACTGCAGAATTAAACTTATGATTTGATGGGAAGATATCATCCCACGGGTACATACTTGTGCTGAGGAGTGGAGAAGGCAGCAGCAGTAAGAACTGCCAAGGATGTGGGGAGTGAAGTGACCAGGTGTGCTATGGTCAGACAGCCAGGTGTTACAGAGAGAGGACTGAAACCCAGGTCCCCTGATTCCAAACCCAATCAAACTTCTGTTCCCAGGAAAGGATCTATTTGGGTTGGCTATAATCAAAATGCAACTTCAGTGTGCAAAAATCTTTTAAATTTTTTAAAATTTGCTTCTCATAACTGTTTATATTGCTAAAAGCTGTTGGTGAACATTTTCTTGGAAATGAACAAGAATTGATTAAAATCAATTAGGTTTTACTGTCCTTCAATAATAAATCCACAATCTCCTTCCTTTGCCTATAGGCCTATTTAATCATACTATCACTAGGCCAATTGTACCCTTCCCCATGAAGACTTTCAAACCCCTCTGTGCTCCCATGGCCCCCGTGCCTAACTATTCAGCACTTGTTAGATAGTATTTTAAACTATCGTTGTTTATATGAATGCCTCTACAAACTTTTTGAGTTCCTGCAAGGCAGTGATTTTCATCTTGTTCATCCCTCTTTCCCAGTGCCTAATGTAGGCCTGATATATGCTCCAGAATATATTAACAGACAAGGAGGCAGTGGAACAGCATATCAACCTCTATACTAATTTGATCTGCTTATCCTTCTTTAACTTCCAATTTCTAATTAATTCTCTTTGATAGCATTTCCCTGAACCACCATGTATTTGTCTTTTCCTCTTTCCCACCAGATATGCCTCTTCCAGTGGCAAACCTTGAGGGCAAAAGGCAGTTACAGAAAAAAGAGTAATTAGCAACAACTCCGGTCACCATCTCCAACAGTACTACCTTAAACAGGTTATTTTTTAAAGGGTAATATTAATGTGCTGGTATGACTGCTGTTGAGAATATGATGAAGTCCAAAAAGAGAGTGAAAGTGAGTTGGCCTACTCAACACTCAAGTCATTTAAAACAGTCATGATCAGACACAACAGTCAAATGTGTTGCCTTTTTTATATGCTTGTTTCCCTATCACAGTATCTCCTCCTCTGCCATCATAGGTCAGAACCTGACTACCTTCTAATTTCTGCCACTTGTTCATTTAAAAATAGTCACTGAATGTCTTTTGTATGTCAGGCACTGAGGATACTGTGAGGAAGATGTCCAAAGGCCCGGGGGTAAATAGAGAAAGCATGGCTCCTCCAGGAGACCAGCCCCGATAAAAATCAGAGAGGGAGGGAGAGAGCACTTGAGATGACGCTGAACACACTGGCAAAAGCCAGAACCTGCAAGCCTCTTTGGACTAAACAAAGGCTTCCATCTTAACAGCGATGAGGGAGTCTATCAGTCAGCTTGGGCTGTCATAACAAAATACCAGAGACCGGGTAAGCTTAAACAACAGAATTTTACCTTCTTGTGGCCCAAGATAAGAGTGCCAACATGGTTGGTTTTTGCTGAAGGCTCAATTCCTGGCTTGCATGTGGCTGCCTTCGCCTTCTCACTGTGTCCTCACATAAACCTTCCTCTGTGGTTGTGTGGAGAGAGAAAGATGCTCTCTCTCTCTCTCTTTGTCTCTGTCTCTCTCTTTCTCTCTCTCTCTCTTCCCCACCTCCTCCCACCTCCCTCCCTTTTCCTCTTCCTCTTCTTATAAGGGCACCAGTTCCATCAGCAGGATCCTACCCTCATGAACTCATATAACCTTAAACACCTCCCAAGGGCCCCATCTCCAAATACCATCACATTAGGGGTTAGGGCTTCAACATATATTTGGGGGAACACAAACATTCAGTCCACAGCAGGAAGAAACAAAAGATTTATAATTTTAAAACATCACTCTAGATATACTTAGTGCAAAGCTACTCAGCCAAATAATAGCTTGGCATAACCAAAGGACGCTGCTTTAGGAAAAGGTATCATTCCTGCCATAAGGGCTATACAACGTTTTGCTTTCATCTGCAGAACCACAGAATCGTGACTGTTGCAAGGCTGGCACGCACAAGAACATATGGCTCTCTCTCAAAGTTTTGCATGCTTCAAGTCCCAAATCTGCTAATAAAAACATCCTGTTCTGTAAGTAAGCCTAAGTGTACATTTACTTAAAAAAATTGTTTTGTCCTTTTGTTTTGGTTCCTCTCCTTACACAGCATATTAAAATCTTCAGTGAGATTTAATTTTCTGAAGTCTAAGAGAAATTTTCCCAACGAATTATAGTTTCCTGAAAATTTTGCCACTTTGTTGAATTACCATCAATTCATGTCATATTTAGAGCAACTCAGATCATATTTGACCTGTTATTTAAAATTCAGGAGAGTATCTTCAATAGACGCAGAAAAGGCCTTTGATAAAATTCAACACCCCTTCATGCTAAAACACTTAATAAACCAGGTATTGATGGAAACGTATCTCAAAATAATAAGAGCTATTTATGACAAACCCACAGCCAATATCATACTGAATGGGCAAAAAGCTGGCAGCATTCACTTTGAAAACCGGCACAAGGTAAGGATGCCCTCTCTCACCACTCCTATTCAACATAGTATTGGAAGTGCTGGCCAAGACAATCAGGCAAGAGAAAGAAATAAAGTGTATTCGAACAGGAAGAGAGGAAGTCAAACTGTCTCTGCCTGCAGAAGACATGACTGGGTATTTAGAAAACCCCATCATCTCAGCCCAAAAACTCCTTAAGCTGATAAGCAACTTCAGCAGTCTCAGGATTAAAAAAATCAATGTGCAGAAAACAAAAAAAATACCCATACACCAATAATAGACAGAGAGCCCAATCACGAGTAAACTCCCATTCACAATTGCTACAAAGAGAATAAAAAGTCTAAGAATCCAACTTACAAGGGATGTGAAGGACCTCTTCAAAGAGAACTACATGCCACTACTCAAGGAAATAAGAGAGGACACAAATAAATGGAAAAACATTCCATGCTCATGGATAGGAAGAATCAGTATCATGAAAATGGCCATACTGCCCAAAATAATTTACAGATTGAGTGCTATTCACATCAACCTACCATTGACTTTCTTCACAGAATTAGAAAAAACTACTTTAAATTTCATATGGAACCAAAAAAGAGACCGTATAGCCAAGACAATCCTAAGCAAAAACAACAAAGTTGGAGGCATCATGCCACCTGACTTCAAACTATACCACAAGGATACCATAACCAAAACAGCATGGTACTCATACCAAAACAGATACATAGACCACTGAACAGAACAGAGACCTCAGAAATACCACCACACATCTACAACAATCTGATCTTTGACAAACCTGACAAAAATAAGCAATGGGGAAAGAATTCCCTAATTAGTCAACGGTGTTGGGAGAACTGGCTAGCCATATGCAGAAAACTGAAACTGGACCCCTTCCTTACACCTTATACAAAAATTAACTCAAAATGGATTAAAGATTTAAACGCCAGACCTAAAACCATAAAAATCCTAGAAGAAAACCTAGGCAATACCATTCAGGACATAGGCATGTGCAAAGACTTCATGACCAAAACACTAAAAGCAATGGCAACAAAAGCCAAAATTGACAAATGGGATCTAATTAAACTGAAGAGCTTCTGCACAGCAAAAGAAAATATCAGAGCGAACGGGCAACCTGCAGAATGGGGGAAAATTTGTGCAATCTATCTATCTGACAAAGGGCTAATATCCAGAATCTACAAGGAACTTAAACAAATTAGAAGAAAAAAAAAATCCCCATCAAAAAGTGGGCAAAGGATTTAAACAGACACTTTTTAAAAGACGACATTTATGCAGCCAACAAACGTATGAAAAAAAGCTCATCATCACTGGTCATTAGAGAAATGCAAATCAAAACCACAGTGAGATACCAGCTCATGCCAGTTACAATGATGATCATTAAAAGTCAGGAAACAACGGATGCTGGAGAGGATATGGAGAAACAACAACACTTTTACACTGTTAGTGGGAGTGTAAATTTGTCATTGTGGAAGACAGTATGGCAATTTCCCAAGGATCTAGAAGTAAAAATACTATTTGACCCAGCAATCCCATTACTGAGTATATACCAAAAGTATTATAAATCATTCTACTATAAAGACACATACACACGTATATTTATTGCCACACTATTCACAGTAACAAAGACTTGGAACCAACCCAAATGCCCATCAATGATAGACTGGATAAAGAAAATGTGGCACACATACACCATGGAATACTATGCAGCCATAAAAAATAATGAGTTCATGTCCTTTGCAGGGACATGGATGAGGATGGAAACCATCATTCTCAGCAAACCAACACTAGAACAGAAAACCAAACACCGCACATTCTCACTAATAAATGGGAGTTGAACAGTTAGAACATATGGGCACAGGGAGGGGAACATCACACAATGGGGCTAGTCGGGGGTGGGGGGCAAGGGGAGGGATAGCATTAGGAGAAATATCTAATGTAGATGACAGGTTGATGGGTGCAGCAGACCACCATGGCACATGTATACCTATGTAACAAACCTGCACGTTCTGCACGTGTATCCCAGAACTTAAAGTATAATAAAAATAAATACATACATAAATAACTTAAAAAATTTAAAAATAAAATTCAGAAGAGTATCTGTAAGTAGAAGGTTTTAGATACCATCACCATTCTGCTGGAAGAGTAAGTTATATTATGAAGCACAAAATAATGGAGGAAAAGCCACTTTTGATTTAATTGCTGTGGTACTTCATCTCTTCTATTAGTTAAATACATACACCCTTCCCTTATTCTCACAGTGAATCAATTTTCCTCAGGATATGATGAATATGCCAAGGTAGAAGCCAGATTTTAAGCACCACAAGAGCCAGGTTCCTGAAGAATGAAAAGTCAAGGAGGAAGACTAGTTTCACATAGAAATCTGTTACATTATTTCAAACTCAAAAATGTAAATACCCACCTTTTAAAAAGCAAACATTTTGCCATATTTATTGCAGATACTTTCAAATAAAGAAATAACATGTAACAAATACAGTGAAAGCCCCTTTTATGCTTCCTGTCTTCCCTGAGATAACCAATCTCCTTCCCAATGGCAGTTTGATTCTTTTACTGCCCACATGTCTGTGTTACTCTGGAGTCCTCCAAAGCAGAGCCTGGAATGAGGATGAAGGGACAGCAGATTATCTGGGTGATGGTTCCAGCAAACAGAGGGAAGGAGCCAGAAGGGGGGTGCAGGGAAAGGGAAGGTCAGCAAAAGGCATTTTCTGGAGCCGGTCACCAAGTTAGGCAAAATGGCTCAATTCTACTGGGTCCCTGTGAGGGACCATGAAGAACATGCCTCAGCACAGCTCCTTGGTTGAAGAGGAAGATATGGAAATCATCATTCACTAATTCACATTCCCAGTGGCTGTGGTTGCCTCCAGTGTGTTAATTCCTGATGTTTCAGACTGCCCCCAAGAAGAGCTGAAGTTCCAAGGCACAGGAATAACACCTGGGGCAGGAAAGTCAGAGGTGGCCTTCAGAGAGCTGTCCACCAAGCTTGGGCTGGAGGGCATGTCCCTGGGCACACAGATCATCTGCACTGCAGAAACCAGAAAACTATTTTAGTAAAGGAGCAAAGAGAAATATTTTAAAACTTGAGGGTCAAGTGGAGTCTATGTAACATGTTTTGGTTGTTTTTACACTTTTAAAATGTAAACATCAGTCTTAGCTTGTGAGCTGTTCAAAAACAGCCTACAGTACGGTCAGAGCAGAGGGTGGAGCCAAGATGGCTGAAAAGGAACAGCACCGGTCTACAGCTCCCAGCGTGAGCGACGCAGAAGACGGGTGATTTCTGCATTTCCATCTGAGGTACTGGGTTCATCTCACTAGGCAGTGCCAAACAGTGGGTGCAGGACAGTTGGTGCAGCGCATAGTGCACGAGCCAAAGCAGGGCGAGGCATTGCCTCACTCGGGAAGCACAAAGGGTCAGATAGTTCCCCTTCCTAGTCAAAGAAAGGGGTGACAGACGGCACCTGGAAAATCGGGTCACTCCAATCCTAATACTGCACCTTTCCAATGGGCGTGGCAAATGGCACACCAGGAGATTGTGTCCCGCACCTGGCTCACAGGGTCCTATGCCCACAGAGTCTCACTGATTGCTAGCACAGCAGTCTGAGATCAAACTGCAAGGCAACAGCGAGGCTGGGGGAGGGGCACCCACCATTGCCCAGGCTTGCTTAGGTAAACAAAGCAGCCAGGAAGCTCGAACTGGGTGGAGCCCACCACAGCTCAAGGAAGCCTGCCTGCCTCTGTAGGCTCCACCTCTGAGTGCAGGGCACAGACAAACAAAAAGTCAGCACGAACCTCTGCAGACTTAAATGTCCCTGTCTGACAGCTTTGAAGAGACTAGTGGTTCTCCCAGCACGCAGCTGGAGATCTGAGAACAGGCAGACTGCCTCCTAAAGTGGGACCCTGACCCCCGAGCAGCCTAACTGGGAGGCACCCCCCAGTAGGGACAGACTGACACATCACTCGGCTGGGTACTCCTCTGAGACAAAACTTCCAGAGGAACGATCAGACAGCTGAATTTGCGGTTCACAAAAATCTGCTGTTCTGCAGCCACCACTGCTGACACCCAGCCAAACAGGGTCTGGAGTGGACCTCTAGCAAACTCCAACAGACCTGCAGCTGAGGGTCCTGTCTGTTAGAAGGAAAACTAACAAACAGAAAGGACACCCACACCAAAAACCCATCTGTACATCACCATCATCAAAGACCAAAAGTAGAAAAAACTACAAAGATGGGGAGAAAACAGAGCAGAAAAACTGGAAACTCTAAAAAGCAGAGCGCCTCTCCTCCTCCAAAGGAACGCAGTTTCTCACCAGCAACGGAACAAAGCTGGACGGAGAATGACTTTGACGAGTTGAGAGAAGGCAGCTTCAGATGATCAAACTACTCCAAGCTACGGGAGGAAATTCAAACCAATGGCAAAGAAGTTAAAAACTAAAAAAAATTTGACGAATGTTTAACTAAAATAACCAATGCAGAGAAGGGCTTAAAGGAGCTGACGGAGCTGAAAGCCAAGTTTCGAGAAATACGTGAAGAATGCAGAAGCCTCAGTAGCTGATGCGATCAACTGGAAGAAAGGGTAACAGTGATGGAAGATGAAATGAATGAAATGAAGCGACAAGGGAAGTTTAGAGAAAAAAGAATAAAAAGAAACAAACAAAGCCTCCAAGAAATATGGGACTATGTGAAAAGACCAAACCTACGTCTGATTGGTGGACCTGAAAGTGACGGGGAGAATGGAACCAAGTTGGAAAACACTCTGCAGGATATTATCCAGGAGAACTTCCCCAATCTAGCAAGGCAGGCCAACAATCAGATTCAGGAAATACAGAGAACGCCACAAAGATACTCCTCGAGAAGATCAACTCCAAGACACATAATTGTCAGATTCGCCAAAGTTGAAATGAAGGAAAAAATGTTAAGGGCAGCCAGAGAGAAATGTCAGGTTACCCACAAAGGGAAGCCCATCAGACTAACAGCGGATCTCTCGGCAGAAACTCTACAAGCCAGAAGAGAGTGGGGGCCGATATTCAACATTCTTAAAGAAAAGAATTTTCAACCCAGAATTTCATATCCAGCCAAACTAAGCTTCATAAGTGAAGGGGAAATAAAATACTTTACAGACAAGCAAATGCTGAGTGATTTTGTCACCACCAGGCCTGCCCTAAAAGAGCTCCTGAAGGAAGCACTAAACATGGAAAGGAACAACTGGTACCAGCCACTGCAAAAACATGCCAAATTGTAAAGACCATTAAGGCTGGGAAGAAACTGCATCAACTAACGAGCAAAATAACCAGCTAACATCATAATGACAGGATCAGATTCACACATAACAATATTAACTTTAAATGTAAATGGGCTAAATGCTCCAATTAAAAGACACAGACTGGCAAACCGGATAAAGAGTCAAGACCCATCAATGTGCTGTATTCAGGAAACCTATCTCACGTGCAGAGACACACATAGACTCAAAATAAAGGGATGGAGGAAGATCTACCAAGCAAATGGAAAACAAAAAAGGCAGGGATTGCAATCCTAGTCTCTGATAAAATAGACTTTAAACCAACAAAGATCAAAAGACACAAAGAAGGCCATTACATAATGGTAAAGGGATCAATTCAACAAGAAGAGCTAACTATCCTAAATATACATGTACCCAATACAGGAGCACCCAGATTCATAAAGCAAGTCCTGAGTGACCTACAAAGAGACTTAGACTCCCACACAATAATAATGGGAGATTTTAACACCCCACTGTCAACATTAGACAGATCAACGAGACAGAAAGTTAACATGGATACCCAGGAATTGAACTCAGCTCTGCACCAAGCGGACCTAATAGACATCTACAGAACTCTCCACCCCAAATCCACAGAATATACATTTTTTTCAGCACCACACCTATTCCAAAATTGACCACATAGTTGGAAGTAAAGCTCTCCTCAGCAAATATAAAAGAAAAGAAATTATAACAAACTGTCTCTCAGACCACAGTGCAATCAAACTAGAACTCAGGATTAAGAAACTCACTCAAAACCACTCAACTACATGGAAACTGAACAACCTGCTCCTGAATGACTATTGGGTACATAACGAAATGAAGGCAGAAATAAAGATGTTCTTTGAAACCAACAAGAAAAAAGACACAGCATACCAGAATCTCTGGGACACATTCAAAGCAGTGTGTAGAGGGAAATTTATAGCACTAAATGCCCACAAGAGAAAGCAGGAAAGATCCAAACTTGACCCCCTAACATCACAATTAAAAGAACTAGAAAAGCAAGAGCAAACACATTCAAAAGCTAGCAGAAGGCAAGAAATAACTAAAATCAGAGCAGAACTGAAGGAAATAGAGACACAAAAAACCCTTCAAAAAATTAATGAATCCA